>NW_027362764.1:757346786-757946786 GCF_046119375.1 Phyllobates terribilis
CACATGTATTGAGCACCCCCATCATCCTCACATGTACAGAGACCACCCTCATCATCCTCACATGTACAGAGAGCACCCCCATCATCCTCACATGTACAGAGACCACCCTAATCATCCTCACATGTATTGAGCACCCCCATCATCCTCACATGTACAGAGAGCACCCTCATCATCCTCACATATACAGAGAGCACCCCCATCATCCTTACATGTACAGAGAGCACCCTCATCATCCTCACATATGCAGAGATCACCCCCATCATCCTCACATGTACAGAGAGCACCCCCATCATCCTCACATGTACAGAGCGCACCCCCATCATCCTCACATGTACAGAGAGCACCCTCATCATCCTCACATGTACAGAGAGCACCCCCATCATCCTCACATGTATAGAGAGCACCCCCATCATCCTCACATGTACAGAGCACCCTCATCATCCTCACATGTACAGAGAGCACCCCCATCATCCTCACATGTACAGAGACCACCCTCATCATCCTCACATGTACAGAGACCACCCTAATCATCCTCACATGTACTGAGCACCCCCATCATCCTCACATGTACAGAGCACCCTCATCATCCTCACATGTACAGAGCACCCCCATCATCCCCACATGTACAGAGCGCACCCCCATCATCCTCACATGTACAGAGCGCACCCCCATCATCCTCACATGTACAGAGAGCACTCCCATCATCCTCACATGTACAGAGACCACCCTCATCATCCTCACATGTACAGAGACCACCCCCATCATCCTCACATGTACAGAGACCACCTCCATCATCCTCACATGTACAGAGAGCACCCCCATCATCCTCACATGTGCAGAGAGCAACCCCATCATCCTCACATGTACAGAGAGCACCCCCATCATCCTCACATATACAGAGAGCACCCTCATCATCCTCACATGTACAGATCACCATCATCATCCTCACATGTACAGAGCGCACCCCCATCATCCTCACATGTACAGAGACCACCCTCATCATCCTCACATGTACTGAGCACACCCATCATCCTCACATGTACAGAGAGCACCCCCATCATCCTCACATGTACAGAGACCACCCTCATCATCCTCACATGTACTGAGCACACCCATCATCCTCACATGTACAGAGAGCACCCCCATCATCCTCACATGGACAGAGACCACCCTCATCATCCTCACATGTACAGAGAGCACCCCCATCATCCTCACATGTACAGAGACCACCCTCATCATCCTCACATGTACAGAGACCACCCTTATCATCCTCACATGTACAGAGAGCACCCCCATCATCCTCACATTTACAGAGAGCACCCCCATCATCCTCACATGTGCAGAGAGCACCCCCATCATCCTCACATGTACAGAGAGCACCCCCATCATCCTCACATGTGCAGAGAGCACCCCAATCATCCTCACATGTACAGAGATCAACCCCATCATCCTCACATGTACAGAGAGCACCCTCATCATCCTCACATGTACAGAGAGCACCCTCATCATCCTCACATGTACAGAGAACACCCCCATCATCCTCACATGTGCAGAGGTCACCCCCATCATCCTCACATGTGCAGAGAGCACCACCATCATGCTCACATGTGCAGAGATCACCCCCATCATCCTCACATGTGCAGAGATCACCCCCATCATCCTCACATGTGTAGAGATCACCCCCATCATTTTCACATGTACAGAGATCACCCCCATCATCCTCACATGTACAGAGAGCACCCCCATCATCCTCATGTACAGAGAGCACCCTCAGCATCCTCACATGTACAGAGAACACCCCCATCATCCTCACATGTACAGAGAGCACTCCCATCATCCTCACATGTGCAGAGAACACCCCCATCATCCTCACATGTACAGAGATCACCCCCATCATCCTCACATGTGCAGAGATCACCCCCATCATCCTCACATGTGCAGAGATCACCCCCATCATCCTCACATGTGCAGAGATCACCCCCATTATTTTCACATGTACAGAGAGCACCCCCATCATCCTCATGTACAGAGAGCACCCCCATCATCCTCACATGTACAGAGAGCACCCTCATCATCCTCACATGTACAGAGAACACCCCCATCATCCTCACATGTACAGAGAGCACCCCCATCATCTTCACATGTACAGAGACCACCCCCATCATCCTCACATGTACAGAGAGCACCCCATAATCCTCACATGTACAGAGACCACCCTAATCATCCTCACATGTATTGAGCACCCCCATCATCCTCACATGTACAGAGACCACCCTCATCATCCTCACATGTACAGAGAGCACCCCATAATCCTCACATGTACAGAGACCACCCTAATCATCCTCACATGTATTGAGCACCCCTATCATCCTCACATGTACAGAGAGCACCCCCATCATCCTCACATGTACAGAGAGCACCCCATCATCCTCACATATGCAGAGATCACCCCCATCATCCTCACATGTACAGAGAGCACCCCCATCATCCTCACATGTACAGAGCGCACCCCCATCATCCTCACATGTACAGAGAGCACCCTCATCATCCTCACATATACAGAGAGCACCCCCATCATCCTCACATGTACAGAGAGCACCCCCATCATCCTCACATGTACAGAGCACCCTCATCATCCTCACATGTACAGAGCGCACCCCCATCATCCTCACATGTACAGAGAGCACCCTCATCATCCTCACATGTACAGAGAGCACCCTCATCATCCTCACATATACAGAGAACACCCCCATCATCCTCATGTACAGAGAGCACCCTCATCATCCTCACATGTAAGGAGAACACCCCCATCATCCTCACATGTACACAGAGCACCCCCATCATCCTCATGTACAGAGAGCACCCTCATCATCCTCACATGTACAGAGAGCACCCCCTTCATCCTCACATGTACAGAGATCACACCCATCATCCTGACATGTACAGAGATCACCCCCATCATCCTCACATGTACAGAGAGCACCCCCATCATCCACATGTACAGAGAGCACCCCCATCATCCTCACATGTATAGAGAGCACCCTCATCATCCTCACATGTACAGAGAGCACCCCCATCATCCTCATATGTACAGAGAGCACCCCCCCCATCCTCACATGTACTGAGAGCACCCTCATCATTCTCACATGTACAGAAAGCACCCCCATCATCCTTCCATGTACAGAGAGCACCCCCATCATCCTCACATGTACAGAGAGCACCCCCATCATCCTCACATGTACAGAGCACCCCCATCATCCTCACATGTAGAGACCACCCTCATCATCCTCACATGTAGAGAGCACCCCCATCATCTTCATGTACAGAGAGCACCCCCATCATCCTCACATGTGCAGAGCGCACCCCCATCATCCTCATATGTACAGAGAGCACCCTCATCATCCTTACATGTACAGAGAGCGCCCCCATCATCCTCGCATGTACAGAGAGCACCCTCATCATGCTCACATGTACAGAGACCACCCCCATCATCCTCACATGTATAGCGAGCACCCCCATCATCCTCACATGTACACAGAGCACCCCCATCATCCTCACATGTATAGAGAGCACTCCCATCATCCTCACATGTACACAGAGCACCCCCATCATCCTCACATGTACAGAGAGCACCCTCATCATCCTCACATGTAGAGAGCACCCCCATCATCCTCATGTACAGAGAGCACTCTCATCATCCTGACATGTACAGAGATCACCCCCATCATCCTCACATGTACAGAGACCACCCTCATCATCCTCACATGTACAGAGAGCACCCCCATCATCCTCACATGTACAGAGACCACCCTCATCATCCTCACATGTACAGAGAGCACCCCCATCATCCTCACATGTACAGAGACCACCCTAATCATCCTCACATGTATTGAGCACTCCCATCATCCTCACATGTACAGAGAGCACCCTCATCATCCTCACATATACAGAGAGCACCCCCATCATCCTTACATGTACAGAGAGCACCCTCATCATCCTCACATATGCAGAGATCACCCCCATCATCCTCACATGTACAGAGAGCACCCCCATCATCCTCACATGTACAGAGCGCACCCCCATCATCCTCACATGTACAGAGAGCACCCTCATCATCCTCACATGTACAGAGAGCACCCCCATCATCCTCACATGTACAGAGAGCACCCCCATCATCCTCACATGTACAGAGCACCCTCATCATCCTCACATGTACAGAGAGCACCCTAATCATCCTCACATGTACAGAGCACCCCCATCATCCCCACATGTACAGAGCGCACCCCCATCATCCTCACATGTACAGAGCGCACCCCCATCATCCTCACATGTACAGAGAGCACTCCCATCATCCTCACATGTACAGAGACCACCCTCATCATCCTCACATGTACAGAGACCACCCCCATCATCCTCACATGTACAGAGACCACCTCCATCATCCTCACATGTACAGAGAGCACCCCCATCATCCTCACATGTGCAGAGAGCAACCCCATCATCCTCACATGTACAGAGAGCACCCCCATCATCCTCACATATACAGAGAGCACCATCATCATCCTCACATGTACAGAGCGCACCCCCATCATCCTCACATGTACAGAGACCACCCTCATCATCCTCACATGTACTGAGCACACCCATCATCCTCACATGTACAGAGAGCACCCCCATCATCCTCACATGTACAGAGACCACCCTCATCATCCTCACATGTACTGAGCACACCCATCATCCTCACATGTACAGAGAGCACCCCCATCATCCTCACATGTACAGAGACCACCCTCATCATCCTCACATGTACAGAGAGCACCCCCATCATCCTCACATGTACAGAGACCACCCTCATCATCCTCACATGTACAGAGACCACCCTCATCATCCTCACATGTACAGAGAGCACCCCCATCATCCTCACATTTACAGAGAGCACCCCCATCATCCTCACATGTGCAGAGAGCACCCCCATCATCCTCACATGTACAGAGAGCACCCCCATCATCCTCACATGTACAGAGAGCACCCCCATCATCCTCACATGTGCAGAGAGCACCCCCATCATCCTCATGTACAGAGAGCACCCTCATCATCCTCACATGTACAGAGAACACCCCCATCATCCTCACATGTGCAGAGGTCACCCCCATCATCCTCACATGTGCAGAGAGCACCACCATCATGCTCACATGTGCAGAGATCACCCCCATCATCCTCACATGTGCAGAGATCACCCCCATCATCCTCACATGTGTAGAGATCACCCCCATCATCCTCACATGTACAGAGAGCACCCCCATCATCCTCATGTACAGAGAGCACCCTCAGCATCCTCACATGTACAGAGAACACCCCCATCATCCTCACATGTACAGAGAGCACTCCCATCATCCTCACATGTGCAGAGATCACCCCCATCATCCTCACATGTACAGAGATCATCCCCATCATCCTCACATGTGCAGAGATCACCCCCATCATCCTCACATGCAGAGATCATCCCCATCATCCTCACATGTGCAGAGGTAAACCCCATCATCCTCACATGCACAGAGAGCACCACCATCATCCTCACATGTACACAGAGCACCCCCATCATCCTCACATGTACAGAGAGCACCCCAATCATCCTCACATGTACAGAGAGCAACCTCATCATCCTCACATGTGCAGAGGTCACCCCCATCATCCTCACGTGTGCAGACATCACCACCATCATCCTCACATGTGCAGAGAGCACCCCCATCATCCTCACATGTGCAGACATCACCCCCATCATCCTCACATGTACAGAGATCACCCCCATCATCCTCACATGTGCAGAGATCACCCCCATCATCCTCACATGTGCAGAGATCACCCCCATCATTTTCACATGTACAGAGAGCACCCCCATCATCCTCATGTACAGAGAGCACCCCCATCATCCTCACATGTACAGAGAGCACCCTCATCATCCTCACATGTACAGAGAACACCCCCATCATCCTCACATGTACAGAGAGCACCCCCATCATCTTCACATGTACAGAGACCACCTCCATCATCCTCACATGTACAGAGAGCACCCCATAATCCTCACATGTACAGAGACCACCCTAATCATCCTCACATGTATTGAGCACCCCCATCATCCTCACATGTACAGAGAACACCCCCATCATCCTCACATGTACAGAGAGCACCCCCATCATCTTCACATGTACAGAGACCACCTCCATCATCCTCACATGTACAGAGAGCACCCCATAATCCTCACATGTACAGAGACCACCCTAATCATCCTCACATGTATTGAGCACCCCCATCATCCTCACATGTACAGAGACCACCCTCATCATCCTCACATGTACAGAGAGCACCCCATAATCCTCACATGTACAGAGACCACCCTAATCATCCTCACATGTATTGAGCACCCCTATCATCCTCACATGTACAGAGAGCACCCCCATCATCCTCACATGTACAGAGAGCACCCCCATCATCCTCACATATGCAGAGATCACCCCCATCATCCTCACATGTACAGAGAGCACCCCCATCATCCTCACATGTACAGAGCGCACCCCCATCATCCTCACATGTACAGAGAGCACCCTCATCATCCTCACATGTACAGAGAGCACCCCCATCATCCTCACATGTACAGAGAGCACCCCCATCATCCTCACATGTACAGAGCACCCTCATCATCCTCACATGTACAGAGCGCACCCCCATCATCCTCACATGTACAGAGAGCACCCTCATCATCCTCACATGTACAGAGATCACCCCCATCATCCTCACATGTACAGAGAGCACCCTCATCATCCTCACATATACAGAGAACACCCCCATCATCCTCATGTACAGAGAGCACCCTCATCATCCTCACATGTAAGGAGAACACCCCCATCATCCTCACATGTACACAGAGCACCCCCATCATCCTCATGTACAGAGAGCACCCTCATCATCCTCACATGTACAGAGAGCACCCCCTTCATCCTCACATGTACAGAGATCACACTCATCATCCTGACATGTACAGAGATCACCCCCATCATCCTCACATGTACAGAGAGCAACCCATCATCCACATGTACAGAGAGCACCCCCATCATCCTCACATGTATAGAGAGCACCCTCATCATCCTCACATGTACTGAGAGCACCCTCATCATTCTCACATGTACAGAAAGCACCCCCATCATCCTTACATGTACAGAGAGCACCCCCATCATATCATCCTCACATGTAGAGAGCACCCCCATCATCCTTACATGTACAGAGAGCACCCCCATCATCTTCACATGTACAGAGCGCACCCCCATCATCCTCACATGTACAGAGAGCACCCCCATCATCCTCACATGTACAGAGAGCACCCCCCCATCCTCACATGTACAGAGAGCACCCTCATCATTCTCACATGTACAGAGAGCACCCCCATCATCCTTACATGTACAGAGAGCACCCCCATCATCCTCACATGTACAGAGAGCACACCCATCATCCTCACATGTACAGAGCACCCCCATCATCCTCACATGTAGAGACCACCCTCATCATCCTCACATGTAGAGAGCACCCCCATCATCTTCATGTACAGAGAGCACCCCCATCATCCTCACATGTGCAGAGCGCACCCCCATCATCCTCATATGTACAGAGAGCACCCTCATCATCCTCACATGTACAGAGAGCGCCCCCATCATCCTCACATGTACAGAGAGCACCCTCATCATCCTCACATGTATAGAGAGCACTCCCATCATCCTCACATGTACACAGAGCACCCCCATCATCCTCACATGTATAGAGAGCACTCCCATCATCCTCACATGTACACAGAGCACCCCCATCATCCTCACATGTACAGAGAGCACCCTCATCATCCTCACATGTAGAGAGCACCCCCATCATCCTCATGTACAGAGAGCACTCTCATCATCCTGACATGTACAGAGATCACCCCCATCATCCTCACATGTACAGAGAGCACCCGCATCATCCTCACATGTACAGAGAGCACCCCCATCATCCTAACATGTACAGAGAGCACCCTCATCATCCTCACATGCACAGAGAGCGCCCCCATCATCCTCACATGTACAGAGAGCACCCCCATCATCCTCACATGTACAGAGATCATCCTCACATGTACAGAGAGCACCCCCATCATCCTCACATGTACAGAGAGCACCCCCATCATCCTCACATGTACAGAGAGCACCCCCATCATCTTCACATGTACAGACATCATCCTCACATGTACAGAGACCACCCTCATCATCCTCACATGTACAGAGAACACCTCATCATCCTCACATGTACAGAGAGCACCCCCATCATCCTCACATGTGCAGAGAGCACCACCATCATGCTCACATGTGCAGAGAGCACCCCCATCATCCTCACATGTACAGAGAGCACCCTCATCATCCTCACATGTACAGAGAGCACCCCCATCATCCTCACATGTACAGAGAGCACCCCCATCATCCTCCCATGTACAGAGAGCACCCTCATTATCCTCACATGTACAGAGAGCACCCCCATCATCCTCACATGTACAGAGAGCACCCCCATCATCCTCACATGTACAGAGAATACCCCCATCATCCTCACATGTACAGAGATCACCCCCATCATCCTCACATGTGCAGAGAGCACCCTCATCATCCTCACATGTAAGAGAGCACCCTCATCATCCTCACATGTACAGAGAGCACCCCCATCATCCTCATATGTACAGAGAGCACCCCCCCCCCCATCCTCACATGTACTGAGAGCACCCTGATCATTCTCACATGTACAGAAAGCACCCCCATCATCCTTACATGTACAGAGAGCACCCCCATCATATCATCCTCACATGTAGAGAGCACCCCCATCATCCTTACATGTACAGAGAGCACCCCCATCATCTTCACATGTACAGAGCGCACCCCCATCATCCTCACATGTACAGAGACCACCCTCATCATCCTCACATATATAGCGAGCACCCCCATCATCCTCACATGTATAGAGAGCACCCCCATCATCCTCACATGTACGGAGAGCACCCCCATCATCCTCACATGTACAGAGAGCACCCCCCCCATCCTCACATGTACAGAGAGCACCCTCATCATTCTCACATGTACAGAGAGCACCCCCATCATCCTTACATGTACAGAGAGCACCCCCATCATCCTCACATGTACAGAGAGCACCCCCATCATCCTCACATGTACAGAGCACCCCCATCATCCTCACATGTAGAGACCACCCTCATCATCCTCACATGTAGAGAGCACCCCCATCATCTTCATGTACAGAGAGCACCCCCATCATCCTCACATGTGCAGAGCGCACCCCCATCATCCTCATATGTACAGAGAGCACCCTCATCATCCTCACATGTACAGAGAGCGCCCCCATCATCCTCACATGTACAGAGAGCACCCTCATCATCCTCACATGTATAGAGAGCACTCCCATCATCCTCACATGTACACAGAGCACCCCCATCATCCTCACATGTATAGAGAGCACTCCCATCATCCTCACATGTACACAGAGCACCCCCATCATCCTCACATGTACAGAGAGCACCCTCATCATCCTCACATGTAGAGAGCACCCCCATCATCCTCATGTACAGAGAGCACTCTCATCATCCTGACATGTACAGAGATCACCCCCATCATCCTCACATGTACAGAGAGCACCCGCATCATCCTCACATGTACAGAGAGCACCCCCATCATCCTCACATGTACAGAGAGCACCCTCATCATCCTCACATGCACAGAGAGCGCCCCCATCATCACATGTACAGAGAGCACCCCCATCATCCTCACATGTACAGAGATCATCCTCACATGTACAGAGAGCACCCCCATCATCCTCACATGTACAGAGAGCACCCCCATCATCCTCACATGTACAGAGAGCACCCCCATCATCTTCACATGTACAGACATCATCCTCACATGTACAGAGACCACCCTCATCATCCTCACATGTACAGAGAACACCTCATCATCGTCACATGTACAGAGAGCACCCCCATCATCCTCACATGTGCAGAGAGCACCACCATCATGCTCACATGTGCAGAGAGCACCCCCATCATCCTCACATGTACAGAGAGCACCCTCATCATCCTCACATGTACAGAGAGCACCCCCATCATCCTCACATGTACAGAGAGCACCATCATCATCCTCACATGTACAGAGAGCACCCCCATCATCCTCCCATGTACAGAGAGCACCCTCATCATCCTCACATGTACAGAGAGCACCCCCATCATCCTCACATGTACAGAGAGCACCCCCATCATCCTCACATGTACAGAGAATACCCCCATCATCCTCACATGTACAGAGATCACCCCCATCATCCTCACATGTGCAGAGAGCACCCTCATCATCCTCACATGTAAGAGAGCACCCCCATCATCCTCACATGTACCGAGAGCACCCCCATCATCTTCACATGTACAGAGAGCACCCCCATCATCCACAGGTACAGAGAGCGCCCCCATCATCCTCACATGTACAGAGAGCACCCCCATCATCCTCACATGTACAGAGAGCACCCCCATCATCCTCACATGTACAGAGAGCACCCCCACCATCCTCACATGTACAGAGAGCACCCCTATCATCCTCACATGTACAGAGAGTACCCCCATCATCCTCGCATGTGCAGAGAGCACCCCCATCATCCTCACATGTACAGAGATCACCCCCATCATCCTCACATGTACAGAGATCAGCCCCATCATCCTCACATGTACAGAGAGCACCCCCATCATCCTCACATGTACAGAGAACACCCTCATCATCCTCATGTACAGAGAGCACCCTCATCATCCTCACATGTACAGAGAACACCCCCATCATCCTCAAGTACAGAGAGCACCCTCATCATCCTCACATGTAAGGAGAACACCCCCATCATCCTCACATGTACAGAGAGCACCCCCATCATCCTCATGTACAGAGAGCACCCTCATCATCCTCACATGTACAGAGATCACACCCATCATCCTGACATGTACAGAGATCACCCCCATCATCCTCACATGTACAGAGAGCACCCCCATCTTCCTAACATGTACAGAGAGCACCCCATAATCCACATGTACAGAGAGCACCCCATCATCCTCACATGTATAGAGAGCACCCTCATCATCCTCACATGTACAGAGAGCACCCCCATCATCCTCATATGTACAGAGAGCACCCCCATCATCCTCACATGTACAGAGAGCACCCCCCCATCCTCACATGTACAGAGAGCACCCTCATCATTCTCACATGTACAGAGAGCACCCCCATCATCCTTACATGTACAGAGAGCACCCCCATCATATCATCCTCACATGTAGAGAGCACCCCCATCATCTTCATGTACAGAGAGCACCCCCATCATCCTCACATGCACAGAGCGCACCCCCATCATCCTCACATGTACAGAGACCACCCTCATCATCCTCACATGTATAGCGAGCACCCCCATCATCCTCACATGTATAGAGAGCACCCCCATCATCCTCACATGTACAGAGAGCACCCCCATCTTCCTCACAAGTACAGAGAGCACCCCCCCATCCTCACATGTACAGAGAGTACCCTCATCATTCTCACATGTACAGAGAGCACCCCCATTATCCTTACATGTACAGAGAGCACCCCCATCATCCTCACATGTACAGAGAGCACCCCCATCATCCTCACATGTACAGAGCACCCCCATCATCCTCACATGTACAGAGACCACCCTCATCATCCTCACATGTAGAGAGCACCCCCATCATCTTCATGTACAGAGAGCACCCCCATCATCCTCACATGTACAGAGCGCACCCCCATCATCCTCATATGTACAGAGAGCACCCCCATCATCCTCACATATACAGAGAATACCCCCATCATCCTCACATGTACAGAGATCACCCCCATCATCCTCACATGTACAGAGAATACCCCCATCATCCTCACATGTACAGAGATCACC
Organism: Phyllobates terribilis; assembly: GCF_046119375.1. Taxonomy (NCBI): domain Eukaryota; kingdom Metazoa; phylum Chordata; class Amphibia; order Anura; family Dendrobatidae; genus Phyllobates; species Phyllobates terribilis. The sequence goes on from NW_027362764.1 coordinate 757,358,793, forward strand.
CCCATCATCCTCACATGTACAGAGAGCGCCCCCATCATCCTCACATGTACAGAGAGCACCCTCATCATGCTCACATGTACAGAGACCACCCCCATCATCCTCACATGTACAGAGAGCACCCCCATCATCCTCACATGTATAGCGAGCACCCCCATCATCCTCACATGTACACAGAGCATCCCCATCATCCTCACATGTACAGAGAGCACCCTCATCATCCTCACATGTAGAGAGCACCCCCATCATCCTCATGTACAGAGAGCACTCTCATCATCCTGACATGTACAGAGATCACCCCCATCATCCTCACATGTACAGAGAGCACCCCCATCATTCTCATATGTACAGAGAGCACCCCCATCATCCTCACATGTACAGAGAGCACCCTCATCATCCTCACATGTAGAGAGCACCCCCATCATCCTCATGTACAGAGAGCACCCCCATCATCCTCACATGTACAGAGAGCACCCTCATCATCCTCACATGTACAGAGAGCACCCTCATCATCCTCACATGTACAGAGATCATCCTCACATGCACAGAGAGCGCCCCCATCATCCTCACATGTACAGAGAGCACCCCCATCATCCTCACATGTACAGAGATCATCCTCACATGTACAGAGAGCACCCTCATCATCCTCACATGTACAGAGAGCACCCCCATCATCCTCACATGTACAGAGAGCACCCCCATCATCCTCACATGTACAGACATCATCCTCACATGTACAGAGACCACCCTCATCATCCTCACATGTACAGAGAACACCCCCAGCATCCTCACATGTACAGAGAGCACCCCCATCATCCTCACATGTGCAGAGAGCACCACCATCATGCTCACATGTGCAGAGAGCACCCCCATCATCCTCACATGTACAGAGAGCACCCCCATCATCCTCACATGTACAGAGAGCACCATCATCATCCTCACATGTACAGAGAGCACCCCCATCATCCTCACATGTACAGAGAGCACCCTCATCATCCTCACATGTACAGAGAGCACCCCCATCATCCTCACATGTACAGAGAGCACCCCCATCATCCTCACATGTACAGAGAATACCCCCATCATCCTCACATGTACAGAGATCACCCCCATCATCCTCACATGTGCAGAGAGCACCCTCATCATCATCACATGTAAGAGAGCACCCCCATCATCCTCACATGTACAGAGAGCACCCCCATCATCTTCACATGTACAGAGAGCACCCCCATCATCCACATGTACAGAGAGAGCCCCCATCATCCTCACATGTACAGAGAGCACCCCCATCATCCTCACATGTACAGAGAGCACCCCCATCATCCTCACATGTGACCTCTTTATCTCCATACATGTGACCTCATCATCTCCATACTTGTGACCTCCTCATCTCCATACATGTGACCTCCTCATCTCCATACATGTGACCTCCTCATCTTCATACATGTGACCTCCTCATCTTCATACATGTGACCTCCTCATCTCCATACATGTGACCTCCTCATCTCCATACATGTGACCTCCTCATCTCCATACATGTGACCTTCTCATCTCCATACATGTGACCTCCTCATCTCCATACATGTGACCTCCTCATCTCCATACATGTGACCTCCTCATCTCCATACATGTGACCTCCTCATCTCCATACATGTGACCTCCTCATCTTCATACATGTGACCTCCTCATCTTCATACATGTGACCTCCTCATCTTCTTACTTGTGACCTCCTCATCTTCATACATGTGACCTCCTCATCTCCATACATGTGACCTCCTCATCTCCATCCATGTGACCTCCTCATCTTCATAAATGTGACCTCTCATCTCCATACATGTGACCTCCTCATGTCCATACATGTGACCTCCTCATCTTCATACATGTGACCTCCTCATCTTCATACATGTGACCTCCTCATCTTCTTACATGTGACCTCCTCATCTTCATACATGTGACCTCCTCATCTCCATACATGTGACCTCCTCATCTCCATACATGTGACCTCCTCCTCATCTCCATACTTGTGACCTCCTCATCTTCATACATTTGACCTCCTCATCTTCATACATGTGACCTCCTCATCTCCATACATGTGACCTCCTCATCTCCATCCATGTGACCTCCTCATCTTCATACATGTGACCTCCTCATCTACATACATGTGACCTCCTCATCTCCATATATGTGACATCCTCATCTCCATACTTGTGACCTCCTCATCTTCATACATGTGACCTCCTCATCTCCATCCATGTGACCTCCTCATCTTCATACATGTGACCTCCCCATCTCCATACATGTGACCTCCTCATCTCCATACATGTGACCTCCTCATCTCCATACATGTGACCTCCTCATCTCCATACATGTGACCTCCTCATCTCCATACATTTGACCTCCTCATCTTCATACACGTGACCTCCTTATCTCCATACATTTGACCTCCTCATCTTCATACATGTGACCTCCTCATCTCCATACATGTGACCTCCTCATCTCCATACATGTGACCTCCTCATCTCCATACATGTGACCTCCTCATCTACATACATGTGACCTCCTCATCTCCATACATGTGACCTCCTCATCTCCATACATGTGACCTCCTCATCTCCATACATGTGACCTCCTCATCTCCATACATGTGACCTCCTCATCTCCATACATGTGACCTCATCTTCATACATGTGACCTCCTCATCTCCATACATTTGACCTCCTCATCTTCATACATGTGACCTCCTCATCTCCATACATGTGACCTCCTCATCTCCATACATGTGACCTCCTCAGCTCCATACATGTGACCTCCTCATCTCCATACATGTGACCTCCTCATATTCATACATGTGACCTCCTCATCTCCATACATGTGACCTCCTCATCTCCATACATGTGACCTCCTCATCTCCATACATGTGACCTCCTCATCTCCATACATGTGACCTCCTCATCTTCATACATGTGACCTCCTCATCTCCATACATTTGACCTCCTCATCTTTATACATGTGACCTCCTCATCTCCATACATGTGACCTCCTCATCTCCATACATGTGACCTCCTCAGCTCCATACATGTGACCTCCTCATCTCCATACATGTGACCTCCTCATCTTCATACATGTGACCTCCTCATCTCCATACATGTGACCTCCTCATCTCCATACATGTGACCTCCTCAGCTCCATACATGTGACCTCATTTCCATACATGTGACCTCCTCAGCTCCATACATGTGACCTCATCTCCATACATGTGACCTCCTCATCTTCATACATGTGACCTCCTCATCTCCATACATTTGACCTCCTTATCTTTATACATGTGACCTCCTCATCTCCATACATGTGACCTCCTCATCTCCATACATGTGACCTCCTCAGCTCCATACATGTGACCTCCTCAGCTCCATACATGTGACCTCCTCATCTTCATACATGTGACCTCCTCATCTCCATACATGTGACCTCCTCATCTCCATACATGTGACCTCCTCAGCTCCATACATGTGACCTCCTCATCTCCATACATTTGACCTCCTCATCTTTATACATGTGACCTCCTCATTTCCATACATGTGACCTCCTCAGCTCCATACATGTGACCTCATCTCCATACATGTGACCTCCTCATTTCCATACATGTGACCTCCTCAGCTCCATACATGTGACCTCCTCAGCTCCATACATGTGACCTCATCTCCATACATGTGACCTCCTCATCTCCATACATGTGACCTCCTCATCTCCATACATGTGACCTCCTCATCTCCATACATGTGACCTCCTCATCTCCATACTTTTGACCTCCTCATCTTCATACATGTGACCTCCTCATCTCCATACATTTGACCTCCTCATCTTCATACATGTGACATCCTCATCTCCATACATGTGACCTCCTCATCTCCATACATGTGACCTCATCATCTCCATACATGTGACCTCCTCATCTACATACATGTGACCTCCTCATCTCCATACATGTGACCTCCTCATCTCCATACATGTGACCTCCTCATCTCCATACATGTGACCTTCTCATCTCCATACATGTGACCTCCTCATCTCCATACATGTGACCTCCTCATCTCCATACATGTGACCTCATCTTCATACATGTGACCTCCTCATCTCCATACATGTGACCTCCTCATCTCCATACATGTGACCTCCTCAGCTCCATACATGTGACCTCCTCATCTCCATACATGTGACCTCCTCATATTCATACATGTGACCTCCTCATCTCCATACATGTGACCTCCTCATCTCCATACATGTGACCTCCTCATCTCCATACATGTGACCTCCTCATCTTCATACATGTGACCTCCTCATCTCCATACATTTGACCTCCTCATCTTTATACATGTGACCTCCTCATCTCCATACATGTGACCTCCTCATCTCCATACATGTGACCTCCTCAGCTCCATACATGTGACCTCCTCATCTCCATACATGTGACCTCCTCATCTTCATACATGTGACCTCCTCATCTCCATACATGTGACCTCCTCATCTCCATACATGTGACCTCCTCAGCTCCATACATGTGACCTCATTTCCATACATGTGACCTCCTCAGCTCCATACATGTGACCTCATCTCCATACATGTGACCTCCTCATCTTCATACATGTGACCTCCTCATCTCCATACATTTGACCTCCTCATCTTTATACATGTGACCTCCTCATCTCCATACATGTGACCTCCTCATCTCCATACATGTGACCTCCTCAGCTCCATACATGTGACCTCCTCAGCTCCATACATGTGACCTCCTCATCTTCATACATGTGACCTCCTCATCTCCATACATGTGACCTCCTCATCTCCATACATGTGACCTCCTCAGCTCCATACATGTGACCTCCTCATCTCCATACATTTGACCTCCTCATCTTTATACATGTGACCTCCTCATTTCCATACATGTGACCTCCTCAGCTCCATACATGTGACCTCATCTCCATACATGTGACCTCCTCATTTCCATACATGTGACCTCCTCAGCTCCATACATGTGACCTCCTCAGCTCCATACATGTGACCTCATCTCCATACATGTGACCTCCTCATCTCCATACATGTGACCTCCTCATCTCCATACATGTGACCTCCTCATCTCCATACATTTGACCTCCTCATCTTCATACATGTGACCTCCTCATCTCCATACATTTGACCTCCTCATCTTCATACATGTGACCTCCTCATCTCCATACATGTGACCTCCTCATCTCCATACATGTGACCTCCTCATCTTCATACATGTGACCTCCTCATCTCCATACATGTGACCTCCTCATCTCCATCCATGTGACCTCCTCATCTTCATACATGTGACCTCCTCATCCCTGATCGGTGTACATTAGGTACTATCTATAGACGATGGGAGGACTTTGCTGTCCCCAGTGGTAAGAATTGGTACTACAGAATAGTAACTAATGATTTAACATGTCTCTTTGGAAATGGCTTCCCCCTTTTAAAAGCATAATAAATATTCAATATTCAAGCTATTTTCATAAGAGAATGAATTTTTAATTGCTGAGTCAATAAATATTTTGGCTCCAGACGCTGTGAAAAGAAACCAGTCAGAAGGAACATACTGTACAAACCAGAGCACAAAAAGAAATGGTGTCACACCACAATGTACCGCTACACAATCACTGCAGGGTATCATGACGGACACCTGAGAACAGAGCTACTGATAATAGCCTATGCTGTCATATACATGAAGGACAGTGAGTGTCAGAACACAGAGCATCGCAGCTATGATAGAAAGGTCAGAACGCAGAGCATCGCAGCTATGATAGAAAGGTCAGAACGCAGAGCATCGCAGCTATGATAGAAAGGTGTCAGGACACACAGAGCATCGCAGCTATGATAGAAAGGTGTCAGGACACGCAGAGCATCGCAGCTATGATAGAAAGGTCAGAACGCAGAGCATCGCAGCTATGATAGAAAGGTCAGAACACAGAGCATCGCAGCTATGATAGAAAGGTGTCAGGACACGCAGAACATCGCAGCTATGATAGAAAGGTGGAAGAACGCTGAGCATCGCAGCTATGATAGAAAGATGTCACAACGCAGAGCATCGCAGCTATGATAGAAAGGTGTCAGAATGCAGGGCATTGCAGCTATAATAGAAAGATGTCAGAACGCAGAGCATTGCTGCTATGATAGAAAGATGTCAGAACGCAGAGCATTGCAGCTATGATAGAAAGATGTCAGGAGACGCAGATCATCACAGTTATGATACAAAGGTGTCAGCAAACGCAGAGCATTGCAGCTATGATAGAAAGGTGTCAGGACTCGCAGAGCATTGCAGCTATGATAGAAAGGTGTCAGGACATGCAGAGCATCGCAGCTATGATAGAAAGGTGACATGACACGCAGAGCATCGCAGCTATGATAGAAAGGTGTCAGAACATGGAGATCATTGCAGCTATTATAGAAAGGTGGTTATGGAAGCAATAGACAGTAAGACCACGTTCACACCTTTAGCATTTGGTCAGTATTTTACCTCAGTATTTGTAAGCCAAAACCAGGAGTTGGTGATAAATACAGAAGTGGTGACGTGTTTCTATTTCACTTTTCCTCTGATTGTTCCACTCCTGGTTTTGGCTTACAAATACTGATGTAAAATACTGACCAAATACTGAATGTGTGAACGTGGTCTTACTGTCTATTGCTGCCATAACCACCTTTCTATCATAGCTGCAATGATCTCCATGTTCTGACACCTTTCTATCATAGCTGCGATGCTCTGCATCTCCTGACACCTTTCTATCATAGCTGCGACGCTCTGTGTGTCCTGACACGTTTATATCATAGCTGCGATGCTCTGCATGTCCTGACACCTTTCTATTATAGCTGTGATGCTCTGCATCTCCTGACACCTTTCTATCGTAGCTGCGACACTGTGTGTCCTGACACGTTTATACCATAGCTGTGATGCTCTGCATGTCCTGACACCTTTCTATCATAGCTGCGATGCTCTGCATGTCCTGCCACCTTTCTATCATAGCTGCGATGCTCTGCGCGTTCTGACACCTTTCAATCATAGCTGCAATGCTCTGCTTTCTGACACCTTTCTATCATAGCTGCGAAGCTCTGCGCGTTCTGACACCTTTCTATCATAGCTGCGAAGCTCTGCGCGTTCTGACACCTTTCTATCATAGCTGCGATGCTCTGCGTTCTGACAGCTTTCTATCATAGCTGAGATGAAAGTGTGAACGTAGCCTAAGTTTATACCAACCCAATTCCAAAAAAGCTGGGACGCTGTAAAATGTAAAGACACAAGAGTGCAATGATTTGGAAATTTCTTATCGCCATATTTTATTCACAGTACAACATAGAACAGATCAGATGATGAAAGTCGGACATGTCTCCATTTCATTTGAAAAAATTAATTCATTTAGAAATTGATGGCAGCGACACATCTCAAAAAAAGTTAGGACGGGGTTAACATAAGGCTGGAAAAGAAAATGGCAGTGATGAGAAATAACAGAGGGTCAATGTTCAGCTAAGTCACATGACTGTGTATAAAAAGAGGACGTTAGAGAGGCAGAGTCTCCCAGAAGCAAAGATGGTCGGAGGTCACTGATCTGTGATCAACTACGTCTAAAAATTGGGGAAAGCTTTCAGAACAATATTCCTCAGCATAAAATTGCAAAGACTTTGAAAATCCCATCATCTACAGGACATAATATCATAAAAGGTTCAGATTCTGGAGAAATCCATGAGCACAGGGGACAAGGCCAATTGTGAGTATTGGATGCTCGTGATCTACAGACCCTCAGGCGACTCTGTATCAAATACAGGCATGATTCAGTCATGCAAACCACTGCAGGGGCTCAGGAAAACTTCCAGAAATAATTTTCTGCGATCACAGTTCGTTGTGCAATCCAAAAATGTAAGTGAAAGCTCCATCATGTAAAGAAGAAGCCATATATCAGCACAATCCAGAAACGCTGCCGTCTTCTGAGACTAAGCTCATTTATAATAGACGGAGGAAAAATGGAAAAATGTTCTGTGGTCGGTGGTCGGAGGAATCAAAATGTGAAATTCTTTATTGAAACCATGAACGTTGTGTTCTGTGGACTCAGAAGGAGAAGGACCATCCGGCTTGTTATCGAGGAGAGGGACCATCCAGCTTGTTATCGAGGAGAAGGACCAGGATTATCCAACTTGTTATCGAGGAGAGGGACCATCCAGCTTGTTATCGAGGAGAGGGACTATCCAGCTTGTTATCGAGGAGAGAGACTATCCAGCTTATTATCAAGAAGAGGGACCATCCAACTTGTTATCGAGGAGAGGGACCATCCAGCTTGTTATCGAGGAGAGGGACCATCCAGCTTGTTATCGAGAAGAGGGACCATCCAGCTTGTTATCGAGGAGACCTACCATCCAGCTTGTTATCGAGGAGAGGGACCATCCAGCTTGTTATTGAGGAGAGGAACTATCCAGCTTGTTATCAGTGCACAGTTCTGCATCTCTGTTGGTTGGGGCAGCAGCAGTGCCTATGGCAGGGGCAGATCACAAATGAAAGCCGCCATCAATGCTGAGCCTTATATAGAGGGGTTAGAACAACATCAGCTCCATCCAGACAATGTCTGTTTCAGGGAAGACCTTGTATATTTCAGCAGACAATGGTAAACCACATACTGCTTCCATCACAGCAGTGCGGCTCCGCAGGAGAAGACTTTGGGGGATGACCCGGCCGCCTGCAGTCCAGACCTTCCACCAATAGAAAATATTAGGTTCATTGTGAAACAAAAAAAATCCAGCAAAGACCCCGAACTGAGGAGCAGCGAGAATCCGACATCAGACAAGAACCGGACAACGTTCTTCTCCCGAAACTCAAGCGATTGTCTCCTCACTTCCCCGATGTTTACAGTCTGTTGTAAAAAGAACATGTAGGCTACACAATGGTGGACATGGCCCGGGCACATTGGTGGACACAGCCTGGGCACAATGGTGGACACGGCCAGGGCACAATGGTGGACACGGTCCGGGCACAATGGTGGACACGGCCCGGGCACAATGGTGGACACGGCCCGGGCACAATGGTGGACACGGCCAGGGCACAATGGTGGACACGGCCCGGGCACAATGGTGGACACGGCCCGGGCACAATGGTGGACACGGCCCGGGCACAATGGTGGACACGGCACGGGCACAATGGTGGACACGGCCCGGGCACAATGGTGGACACGGCCCGGGCACAATGGTGGACACGGCCAGGGCAGGAGTATTTAGAGATGTGCTGCTGCCATCAATTTCTAAATGAGTTATTTCTTCAAATGAAATGGAGAGATGTCCAATGTTCACTTTCTGATCTGAGCTCTATACTCATAAAATATGGAGATTTCCAAACCATCGCACTCTTGTGTCTTTACATCTTACACAGCGGCCCAACGTTTTTGGAATTGGGTTGTATATCATGGTTCATCATTGTGAGTATGTTACCAATGACACTAAGGAAATATGGCTTCTTTCCCAATTGATAAGCGCAGTAAGAATGTGACCCCCGAGAGAAGCAGGAAACCCCTGTAGGAGAACGTATGACGGACTAATTATAAAGCCCTGGAGAAATCAGGAATAATTATTATTACCAGTCTGCTGATTCATTGTATCCCTTTACAGATATATTGTATCAGTACATCATTTCCATTTACAGCATCAAGTGAAGGGTCCTAAATCTTACAATTGATAATCTGGCATGTCTGATAATCCAGACGATCACATACTCCAGCACTCATCAGGTCCCATTGATGCCAGGTTGAGGGAATGTTCTTTGGCGCGATTATTGGGTTAATACTGGCTTGTCCTTATGTTACTGTATCGCAGGGACCGCGCATGGACTGTGGCCAGGAGACATCATGATATCCTGTAACGCCATGAAGTCATCCACTCCCGCGAATCCCTCACAGCGGAGCGAAGAGATGAGGCAGCTGAGTCAGCAAAACCTAATGCAAACCAATAAATGTGCTGAGCGCTTATGATTGATATCGTCGGCCAGGAAGTGACATAAGGACAATGATTCCAATAATTGGGGGTCTGTTTAACCCCTTACTGTAATTTTACCACTTAAACGATAGTTTCTAATAGCTGAATAAAAATGGTCCTGCTGAATGTCGCCCCAATCACAACATCACATGCCTTTCATATTCTCCATGATGTGGTCGGATCTTTCTTCTGTGCTTAGTGATATAACAATTAATAAACTGTGTATAGAATAAAGCGTGGTGAGCAGAGGTGACGACTGGTCTGAGCACGTCTCTTTACCAGTGATTGCCTGGCCTCATTATGAACTAAGAAGAACTTTTATACAATATTATTTATAGAGTTATTCCTATCTCAGCCTTTCCTGGGTAAAAAGGGAATAACTACTATAATACTGTCCTCTATGTACAAGAATATAACTACTATAATACTGCTCCTATGTACAAGAATATAACTACTATAATACTGCCCCCTATATACAAGAATATAACTACTATAATACTGCTCCTATGTACAAGAATATAACTACTATAATACTGCCCCCTATGTACAAGAATATAACTACTATAATACTGCTCCCTATGTACAAGAATATAACTACAATAATACTGCCCCTATGTACAAGAATATAACTAATATAATACTGCCCCTATGTACAAGAATATAACTACTATAATACTGCCCCTATGTATAAGAATATAACTACTATAATACTGTCCCCTGTGTACAAGAATATAACTAGTATAATACTGCTCCTATGTACAAGAATATAACTACTATAATACTGCCCCTATGTACAAGAATATAACTACTATAATACTGCCCCCTATGTACAAGAATATAACTACTATAATACTGTCCCCTGTGTACAAGAATATAACTACTATAATACTGCTCCTATGTACAAGAATATAACTACTATAATACTGCTCCTATATACAAGAATATAACTAGTATAATACTGCTCCTATGTACCAGAATATAACTAGTATAATACTGCTCCTATGTACAAGAATATAACTAGTATAATACTGCTCGTATGTACAATAATATAACTACTATAATACTGCTCCTATGTACAAGAATATAACTACTATAATACGGCTCCTATGTACAAGAATATAACTACTATAATACTGCTCCTATGTACAAGAATATAACTACTATAATACTGCTCCTATGTACAAGAATATAACTACTATAATACTGCTCCTATGTACAAGAAAATACTACTATAATACTGCCCCTATGTACAAGAATATAACTACTATAATACTGCCCCCTATGTACAAGAATATAATTACTATAATACTGCTCCTATGTACAAGAATATAACTACTATAATACTGCTCCTATATACAAGAATATAACTACTATAATACTGCCCTCTATGTACAAGAATATAACTACTATAATACTGCTCCTATGTACAAGAATATAACTACTATAATACTGCTCCTATGTACAAGAATATAACTACTATAATACTGTCCTCTATGTACAAGAATATAACTACTATAATACTGCTCCTGTGTACAGGAATATAACTACTATAATACTGCTCCTATGTACAAGAATATAACTACTATAATACTGCTCCTATATACAAGAATATAACTACTATAATATTGCCCTCAATGTACAAGAATATAACTACTATAATACTGCTCCTATGTACAAGAATATAACTACTATAATACTGCCCCTATGTACAAGAATATAACTACTATAATACTGCCTCCTATGTACAAGAATATAACTACTATAATACTGCTCCTATGTACAAGAATATAACTACTATAACACTGCCCCCTATGTACAAGAATATAACTACTATAATACTGCCCCTATGTACAAGAATATAACTACTATAACACTGCCTCCTATGTACAAGAATATAACTACTATAATACTGCTCCTATGTACAAGAATATAACTACTATAACACTGCCTCCTATGTATAAGGATATAACTACTATAACACTGCCTCCTATGTACAAGAATATAATTACTATAATACTGCTCCTATGTACAAAAATATAATTACTATAATACTGCCCCCTATGTACAAGAATATAACTACTATAATACTGCTCCTATGTACAAGAATATAACTACTATAATACTGCTCCCTCTATACAAGAATATAACTACTATAATACTGCCCCCATGTACAAGAATATAACTACTATAATACTGCCCCCATGTACAAGAATATAACTACTATAATACTGTCCCCTGTGTACAAGAATATAACTACTATAATACTGCTCCTATGTACAAGAATATAACTACTATAATACTGCCCCTATATACAAGAATATAACTACTATAATACTGCCCCCATGTACAAGAATATAACTACTATAATACTGCCCCCATGTACAAGAATATAACTACTATAATACTGTCCCCTGTGTACAAGAATATAACTACTATAATACTGCTCCTATGTACAAGAATATAACTACTATAATACTGCTCCCTATATACAAGAATATAACTACTATAATACTGCTCCCTATATACAAGAATATAACTACTATAATACTGCCCCCATGTACAAGAATATAGCTACTATAATACTGCCCCCATGTGCAAGAATATAACTACTATAATACTGTCCCCTGTGTACAAGAATATAACTACTATAATACTGCTCCTATGTACAAGAATATAACTACTATAATACTGCCCCTATGTACAAGAATATAACTACTATAATACTGCCCCCTATGTACAAGAATATAACTACTATAATACTGTCCCCTGTGTACAAGAATATAACTACTATAATACTGCTCCTATGTACAAGAATATAACTACTATAATACTGCCCCTATGTACAAGAATATAACTAGTATAATACTGCTCCTATGTACAAGAATATAACTACTATAATACTGCTCGTATGTACAATAATATAACTACTATAATACTGCTCCTATGTACAAGAATATAACTACTATAATACGGCTCCTATGTACAAGAATATAACTACTATAATACTGCTCCTATGTACAAGAATATAACTACTATAATGCTGCTCCTATGTACAAGAATATAACTACTATAATACTGCTCCTATGTACAAGAAAATACTACTATAATACTGCCCCTATGTACAAGAATATAACTACTATAATACTGCCCCCTATGTACAAGAATATAATTACTATAATACTGCTCCTATGTACAAGAATATAACTACTATAATACTGCTATTATATACAAGAATATAACTACTATAATACTGCCCTCTATGTACAAGAATATAACTACTATAATACTGCTCCTATGTACAAGAATATAACTACTATAATACTGCTCCTATGTACAAGAATATAACTACTATAATACTGTCCTCTATGTACAAGAATATAACTACTATAATACTGCTCCTGTGTACAGGAATATAACTACTATAATACTGCTCCTATGTACAAGAATATAACTACTATAATACTGCTCCTATATACAAGAATATAACTACTATAATATTGCCCTCAATGTACAAGAATATAACTACTATAATACTGCTCCTATGTACAAGAATATAACTACTATAATACTGCCCCTATGTGCAAGAATATAACTACTATAATACTGCCTCCTATGTACAAGAATATAACTACTATAATACTGCTCCTATGTACAAGAATATAACTACTATAACACTGCCCCCTATGTACAAGAATATAACTACTATAATACTGCCCCTATGTACAAGAATATAACTACTATAACACTGCCTCCTATGTACAAGAATATAACTACTATAATACTGCTCCTATGTACAAGAATATAACTACTATAACACTGCCTCCTATGTATAAGGATATAACTACTATAACACTGCCTCCTATGTACAAGAATATAATTACTATAATACTGCTCCTATGTACAAAAATATAATTACTATAATACTGCTCCCTATATACAAGAATATGACTACTATAATACTGCCCCCATGTACAAGAATATAACTACTATAATACTGCCCCCATGTACAAGAATATAACTACTATAATACTGTCCCCTGTGTACAAGAATATAACTACTATAATACTGCTCCTATGTACAAGAATATAACTACTATAATACTGCCCCTATGTACAAGAATATAACTACTATAATACTGCCCCCTATGTACAAGAATATAACTACTATAATACTGTCCCCTGTGTACAAGAATATAACTACTATAATACTGCTCCTATGTACAAGAATATAACTACTATAATACTGCCCCTATGTACAAGAATATAACTACTATAATACTGCTCCTATATACAAGAATATAACTAGTATAATACTGCTCCTATGTACAAGAATATAACTACTATAATACTGCTCGTATGTACAATAATATAACTACTATAATACTGCTCCTATGTACAAGAATATAACTACTATAATACTGCTCCTATATACAAGAATATAACTACTATAATACTGCTCCTATGTACAAGAATATAACTACTATAATACTGCTCCTATGTAAAAGAATATAACTACTATAATACTGCTCCTATGTACAAGAATATACTACTATAATACTGCCCCTATGTACAAGAATATAACTACTATAATACTGCCCCCTATGTACAAGAATATAATTACTATAATACTGCTCCTATGTACAAGAATATAACTACTATAATACTACTCCTATATACAAGAATATAACTACTATAATACTGCCCTCTATGTACAAGAATATAACTACTATAATACTGCTCCTATGTACAAGAATATAACTACTATAATACTGCTCCTTTGTACAAGAATATAACTACTATAATACTTTCCTCTATGTACAAGAATATAACTACTATAATACTGCTCCTGTGTACAGGAATATAACTACTATAATACTGATCCTATGTACAAGAATATAACTACTATAATACTGCTCCTATATACAAGAATATAACTACATAATATTGCCCTCTATGTACAAGAATATAACTACTATAATACTGCTACTATGTACAAGAATATAACTACTATAATACTGCGCCTATGTACAAGAATATAACTAATATAATACTGCCTCCTATGTACAAGAATATAACTACTATAATACTGCTCCTATGTACAAGAATATAACTACTATAACACTGCCCCCTATGTACAAGAATATAACTACTATAATACTGCCCCTATGTACAAGAATATAACTACTATAACACTGCCTCCTATGTACAAGAATATAACTACTATAATACTGCTCCTATGTACAAGAATATAACTACTATAACACTGCCTCCTATGTACAAGGATATAACTACTATAACACTGCCTCCTATGTACAAGAATATAATTACTATAATACTGCTCCTATGTACAAAAATATAATTACTATAATACTGCTCCCTATATACAAGAATATAACTACTATAATACTGCCCCTATGTACAAGAATATAACTACTATAATACTGCCCCCATGTACAAGAATATAACTACTATAATACTACCTCTATGTACAAGAATATAACTACTATAACACTGCCTCCTATGTACAAGAATATAACTACTATAATACTGCTCCTATGTACAAGAATATAATTACTATAATACTGCTCCCTATATAAAAGAATATAACTACTATAATACTGCCCCTATGTACAAGAATATCACTACTATAATACTGCTTTTATATACAGGAATATAACTACTATAATACTGCCCCTATGTACAAGAATATAACTACTATAACACTGCCTCCTATGTACAAGGATATAACTACTATAACACTGCCTCCTATGTACAAGAATATAATTACTATAATACTGCTCCTATGTACAAAAATATAATTACTATAATACTGCTCCCTATATACAAGAATATAACTACTATAATACTGCCCCCATGTACAAGAATATAACTACTATAATGCTGCCCCCATGTACAAGAATATAACTACTATAATACTGTCCCCTGTGTACAAGAATATAACTACTATAATACTGCTCCTATGTACAAGAATATAACTACTATAATACTGCCCCTATGTACAAGAATATAACTACTATAATACTGCCCCCTATGTACAAGAATATAACTACTATAATACTGTCCCCTGTGTACAAGAATATAACTACTATAATACTGCTCCTATGTACAAGAATATAACTACTATAATACTGCCCCTATGTACAAGAATATAACTACTATAATACTGCTGCTATATACAAGAATATAACTAGTATAATACTGCACCTATGTACAAGAATATAACTACTATAATACTGCTCGTATGTACAATAATATAACTACTATAATACTGCTCCTATGTACAAGAATATAACTACTATAATACTGCTCCTATATACAAGAATATAACTACTATAATACTGCTCCTATGTACAAGAATATAACTACTATAATACTGCTCCTATGCACAAGAATATAACTACTATAATACTGCTCCTATGTACAAGAATATAATACTATAATACTGCCCCTATGTACAAGAATATAACTACTATAATACTGCCCCCTATGTACAAGAATATAAATACTATAATACTGCTCCTATGTACAAGAATATAACTACTATAATACTACTCCTATATACAAGAATATAACTACTATAATACTGCCCTCTATGTACAAGAATATAACTACTATAATACTGCTCCTATGTACAAGAATATAACTACTATAATACTGCTCCTATGTACAAGAATATAACTACTATAATACTGTCCCCTATGTACAAGAATATAACTACTATAATACTGCTCCTGTGTACAGGAATATAACTACTATAATACTGATCCTATCTACAAGAATATAACTACTATAATACTGCTCCTATATACAAGAATATAACTACATAATATTGCCCTCTATGTACAAGAATATAACTACTATAATACTGCTCCTATGTACAAGAATATAACTACTATAATATTGCGCCTATGTACAAGAATATAACTACTATAATACTGCCTCCTATGTACAAGAATATAACTACTATAATACTGCTCCTATGTACAAGAACATAACTACTATAACACTGCCCCCTATGTACAAGAATATAACTACTATAATACTGCCCCTATGTACAAGAATATAACTACTATAACACTGCCTCCTATGTACAAGAATATAACTACTATAATACTGCTCCTATGTACAAGAAAATAACTACTATAACACTGCCTCCTATGTACAAGGATATAACTACTATAACACTGCCTCCTATGTACAAGAATATAATTACTATAATACTGCTCCTATGTACAAAAATATAATTACTATAAAACTGCTCCCTATATACAAGAATATAACTACTATAATACTGCCCCTATGTACAAGAATATAACTACTATAATACTGCCCCCATGTACAAGAATATAACTACTATAAAACTACCCCTATGTACAAGAATATAACTACTATAACACTGCCTCCTATGTACAAGAATATAACTACTATAATACTGCTCCTATGTGCAAGAATATAATTACTATAATACTGCTCCCTATATACAAGAATATAACTACTATAATACTGCCCCCATGTACAAGAATATAACTACTATAATACTGCCCCCATGTACAAGAATATAGCTACTATAATACTGCCCCTATGTACAAGAATATCACTACTATAATACTGCTTTTATATACAGGAATATAACTACTATAATACTGCCCCTATGTACAAGAATATAACTACTATAACACTGCCTCCTATGTACAAGGATATAACTACTATAACACTGCATCCTATGTACAAGAATATAATTACTATAATACTGCTCCTATGTACAAAAATATAATTACTATAATACTGCTCCCTATATACAAGAATATAACTACTATAATACTGCCCCCATGTACAAGAATATAACTACTATAATACTGCCCCCATGTACAAGAATATAACTACTATAATACTGTCCCCTGTGTACAAGAATATAACTACTATAATACTGCTCCTATGTACAAGAATATAACTACTATAATACTGCCCCTATGTACAAGAATATAACTACTATAATACTCCTCCCTATGTACAAGAATATAACTACTATAATACTGTCCCCTGTGTACAAGAATATAACTACTATAATACTGCTCCTATGTACAAGAATATAACTACTATAATACTGCCCCTATGTACAAGAATATAACTACTATAATACTGCTCCTATATACAAGAATATAACTAGTATAATACTGCTCCTATGTACAAGAATATAACTACTATAATACTGCTCGTATGTACAATAATATAACTACTATAATACTGCTCCTATGTACAAGAATATAACTACTATAATACTGCTCCTATATACAAGAATATAACTACTATAATACTGCTCCTATGTACAAGAATATAATTACTATAATACTGCTCCTATGTACAAGAATATAACTCCTATAATACTGCTCCTATGTACAAGAATATACTACTATAATACTGCCCCTATGTACAAGAATATAACTACTATAATACTGCCCCCTATGTACAAGAATATAATTACTATAATACTGCTCCTATGTACAAGAATATAACTACTATAATACTACTCCTATATACAAGAATATAACTACTATAATACTGCCCTCTATGTACAAGAATATAACTACTATAATACTGCTCTTATGTACAAGAATATAACTACTATAATACTGCTCCTATGTACAAGAATATAACTACTATAATACTGCTCCTATATACAAGAATATAACTACATAATATTGCCCTCTATGTACAAGAATATAACTACTATAATACTGCTCCTATGTACAAGAATATAACTACTATAATACTGCGCCTATGTACAAGAATATAACTACTATAATACTGCCTCCTATGTACAAGAATATAACTACTATAATACTGCTCCTATGTACAAGAATATAACTACTATAACACTGCCCCCTATGTACAAGAATATAACTACTATAATACTGCCCCTATGTACAAGAATATAACTACTATAACACTGCCTCCTATGTACAAGAATATAACTACTATAATACTGCTCCTATGTACAAGAATATAACTACTATAACACTGCCTCCTATGTACAAGGATATAACTACTATAACACTGCCTCCTATGTACAAGAATATAATTACTATAATACTGCTCCTATGTACAAAAATATAATTACTATAATACTGCTCCCTATATACAAGAATATAACTACTATAATACTGCCCCTATGTACAAGAATATAACTACTATAATACTGCCCCCATGTACAAGAATATAACTACTATAATACTACCCCTATGTACAAGAATATAACTACTATAACACTGCCTCCTATGTACAAGAATATAACTACTATAATACTGCTCCTATGTACAAGAATATAATTACTATAATACTGCTCCCTATATACAAGAATATAACTACTATAATACTGCCCCCATATACAAGAATATAACTACTATAATACTGCCCCCATGTACAAGAATATAACTACTATAATACTGCCCCTATGTATAAGAATATAACTACTATAACACTGCCTTCTATGTACAAGAATATAACTACTATAATACTGCTCCTATGTACAAGAATATAATTACTATAATACTGCTCCCTATATACAAGAATATAAATACTATAATACTGCCCCCATGTACAAGATTATAACTACTATAATACTGCCCCTACGTACAAGAATATAACAACTATAACACTGCTTCCTATGTACAAGAATATAACTACTATAATACTGCTCCTATGTACAAGAATATAATTACTATAATACTGCTCCCTATATACAAGAATATAACTACTATAATACTGCCCCCATATACAAGAATATAACTACTATAATACTGCCCCCATGTACAAGAATATAACTACTATAATACTGCCCCTATGTACAAGAATATAACTACTATAACACTGCCTTCTATGTACAAGAATATAACTACTATAATACTGCTCCTATGTACAAGAATATAATTACTATAATACTGCTCCCTATATACAAGAATATAAATACTATAATACTGCCCCATGTACAAGATTATAACTACTATAATACTGCCCCTACGTACAAGAATATAACAACTATAACACTGCCTCCTATGTACAAGAATATAACTACTATAATACTGCTCCTATGTACAAGAATATAACTACAATAACACTGCCTCTATGTACAAGAATATAACTACTATAACACTGCCTTTTATGTACAAGAATATGACTACTATAATACTGCTCCTATGTACAAGAATATAATTACTATAATACTGCTCCCTATATACAAGAATACAACTACTATAATACTGCCCCCATGTACAAGAATATAACTACTATAATACTGCCCCTACGTACAAGAATATAACTACTATAACACTGCCTCCTATATACAGGAATATAACTACTATAATACTGCCCCCATGTACAAGAATATAACTACTATAATAGTGCCCCTACGTACAAGAATATAACTACTATAAAACTGCCCCTATGTACAAGAATATAATTACTATAATACTGCTCCTATGTACAAGAATATAATTACTATAACACTGCTCCCTATATACAAGAATATAACTACTATAATACTGCCCCCATGTACAAGAATATAACTACTATAATACTGCCCCCATGTACAAGAATATAACTACTATAATACTGCCCCTATGTACAAGAATATAACTACTATAACACTGCCTTTTATGTACAAGAATATGACTACTATAATACTGCTCCTATGTACAAGAATATAATTACTATTATACTGCTCCCTATATACAAGAATATAACTACTATAATACTGCCCCCATGTACAAGAATATAACTACTATAATACTGCCCCTACGTACAAGAATATAACTACTATAACACTGCCTCCTATATACAGGAATATAACTACTATAATACTGCCCCCATGTACAAGAATATAACTACTATAATACTGCCCCTACGTACAAGAATATAACTACTATAATACTGCCCCTATGTACAAGAATATAATTACTATAATACTGCTCCCTATATACAAGAATATAACTACTATAATACTGCCCCCATGTACAAGAATATAATTACTATAATACTGCTCCTATGTACAAGAATATAATTACTATAATACTGCTCCCTATATACAAGAATATAACTACTATAATACTGCCCCCATGTACAAGAATATAATTACTATAATACTGCTCCTATGTACAAGAATATAATTACTATAATACTACTTACTATATACAAGAATATACCTACTATAATACTGCCCCCATGTACAAGAATATAACTACTATAATACTGCCCCCATGTACAAGATTATAACTACTATAATACTGCCCCTACGTACAAGAATATAACAACTATAACACTGCCTCCTATGTACAAGAATATAACTACTATAATACTGCTCCTATGTACAAGAATATAACTACAATAACACTGCCTCCTAAATACAAGAATATAACTACTATAATACTGCCCCTATGTACAAGAATATAACTACTATAACACTGCCTCCTATGTACAAGAATATAATTACTATAATACTGCTCCTATGTACAAGAATATAACTCCTATAATACTGCCCTTATGTACAAGAATATAACTACTATAATACTGCTCCCTATATACAAGAATATAACTACTATAATACTGCCCCTACGTACAAGAATATAACTACTATAATACTGCCCCTATGTACAAGAATATAATTACTATAATACTGCTCCCTATATACAAGAATATAACTACTATAATACTGCCCCCATGTACAAGAATATAATTACTATAATACTGCTCCTATGTACAAGAATATAATTACTATAATACTACTCCCTATATACAAGAATATAACTACTATAATACTGCCCCCATGTACAAGAATATAACTACTATAATACTGCCCCCATGTACAAGATTATAACTACTATAATACTGCCCCTACGTACAAGAATATAACAACTATAACACTGCCTCCTATGTACAAGAATATAACTACTATAATACTGCTCCTATGTACAAGAATATAACTACAATAACACTGCCTCCTAAATACAAGAATATAACTACTATAATACTGTCCCTATGTACAAGAATATAACTACTATAACACTGCCTCCTATGTACAAGAATATAATTACTATAATACTGCTCCTATGTACAAGAATATAACTCCTATAATACTGCCCCTATGTACAAGAATATAACTACTATAATACTGCTCCCTATATACAAGAATATAACTACTATAATACTGCCCCTACGTACAAGAATATAACTACTATAATACTGCCCCTATGTACAAGAATATAATTACTATAATACTGCTCCCTATATACAAGAATATAACTACTATAATACTGCCCCCATGTACAAGAATATAATTACTATAATACTGCTCCTATGTACAAGAATATAATTACTATAATACTACTCCCTATATACAAGAATATAACTACTATAATACCGCCCCCATGTACAAGAATATAACTACTATAATACTGCCCCCATGTACAAGATTATAACTACTATAATACTGCCCCTACGTACAAGAATATAACAACTATAACACTGCCTCCTATGTACAAGAATATAACTACTATAATACTGCTCCTATGTACAAGAATATAACTACAATAACACTGCCTCCTAAATACAAGAATATAACTACTATAATACTGCCCCTATGTACAAGAATATAACTACTATAACACTGCCTCCTATGTACAAGAATATAATTACTATAATACTGCTCCTATGTACAAGAATATAACTCCTATAATACTGCCTCTATGTACAAGAATATAACTACTATAATACTGCTCCCTATATACAAGAATATAACTACTATAATACTGCCCCCATGTACAAGAATATAACTACTATAATACTGCTCCCTATATACAAGAATATAACTACTATAAAACTGCTCCCTATATACAAGGATATAACTACTATAATACTGCTCCTATGTATAAGAATATAATTACTATAATACTGCTCCCTATATACAAGAATATAACTACTATAATACTGCTCCTATGTACAAGAATGTAATTACTATAATACTGCCCCCCTATGTACAAGAATATAACTACTATAATACTGCTCCCTATATACAAGAATATAACTACTATAATACTGCTCCTATGTACAGGAATATAACTACTATAATACTGCCCCCTATGTACAAGAATATAACTACTATAACACTGCCTCCTATGTACAAGAATATAACTACTATAATACTGCTCCTATATACAAGAATATAACTACTATAATACTGCCCCTATGTACAAGAATATAACTACTATAACACTGCCTCCTATGTACAAGAATATAACTACTATAATACTGCTCCTATATACAAGAATATAACTACTATAATACTGCTCCTATGTACAAGAATATAACTACAATAACACTGCCTCCTAAATACAAGAATATAACTACTATAATACTGCCCCTATGTACAAGAATATAACTACTATAACACTGCCTCCTATGTACAAGAATATAATTACTATAATAATGCTCCTATGTACAAGAATATAACTCCTATAATACTGCCCCTATGTACAAGAATATAACTACTATAATACTGCTCCCTATATACAAGAATATAACTACTATAATACTGCCCCTACGTACAAGAATATAACTACTATAATACTGCCCCTATGTACAAGAATATAATTACTATAATACTGCTCCCTATATACAAGAATATAACTACTATAATACTGCCCCCATGTACAAGAATATAATTACTATAATACTGCTCCTATGTACAAGAATATAATTACTATAATACTACTCCCTATATACAAGAATATAACTACTATAATACTGCCCCCATGTACAAGAATATAACTACTATAATACTGCCCCCATGTACAAGATTATAACTACTATAATACTGCCCCTACGTACAAGAATATAACAACTATAACACTGCCTCCTATGTACAAGAATATAACTACTATAATACTGCTCCTATGTACAAGAATATAACTACAATAACACTGCCTCCTAAATACAAGAATATAACTACTATAATACTGTCCCTATGTACAAGAATATAACTACTATAACACTGCCTCCTATGTACAAGAATATAATTACTATAATACTGCTCCTAAGTACAAGAATATAACTCCTATAATACTGCCCCTATGTACAAGAATATAACTACTATAATACTGCTCCCTATATATAAGAATATAACTACTATAATACTGCCCCTACGTACAAGAATATAACTACTATAATACTGCCCCTATGTACAAGAATATAATTACTATAATACTGCTCCCTATATACAAGAATATAACTACTATAATACTGCCCCCATGTACAAGAATATAATTACTATAATACTGCTCCTATGTACAAGAATATAATTACTATAATACTACTCCCTATATACAAGAATATAACTACTATAATACTGCCCCCATGTACAAGAATATAACTACTATAATACTGCCCCCATGTACAAGATTATAACTACTATAATACTGCCCCTACGTACAAGAATATAACAACTATAACACTGCCTCCTATGTACAAGAATATAACTACTATAATACTGCTCCTATGTACAAGAATATATCTACAATAACACTGCCTCCTAAATACAAGAATATAACTACTATAATACTGCCCCTATGTACAAGAATATAACTACTATAACACTGCCTCCTATGTACAAGAATATAATTACTATAATACTGCTCCTATGTACAAGAATATAACTCCTATAATACTGCCCCTATGTACAAGAATATAACTACTATAATACTGCTCCCTATATACAAGAATATAACTACTATAATACTGCCCCCATGTACAAGAATATAACTACTATAATACTGCTCCCTATATACAAGAATATAACTACTATAAAACTGCTCCCTATATACAAGGATATAACTACTATAATACTGCTCCTATGTATAAGAATATAATTACTATAATACTGCTCCCTATATACAAGAATATAACTACTATAATACTGCTCCTATGTACAAGAATATAATTACTATAATACTGCCCCCTATGTACAAGAATATAACTACTATAATACTGCTCCCTATATACAAGAATATAACTACTATAATACTGCTCCTATGTACAGGAATATAACTACTATAATACTGCCCCCTTTGTACAAGAATATAACTACTATAACACTGCCTCCTATGTACAAGAATATAACTACTATAATACTGCTCCTATATACAAGAATATAACTACTATAATACTGCTCCTATGTACAAGAATATAACTACTATAATACTGCCCCTATGTGCAAGAATATAACTACTATAATACTGCTCCTATGTACAAGAATATAACTACTATAATACTGCTCCTATATACAAGAATATAACTACTATAATACTTCCCCTATGTACAAGAATATAACTACTATAATACTGCTCCCTATATACAAGAATATAACTACTATAATACTGCTCCCTATATACAAGAATATAACTACTATAAAACTGCTCCCTATATACAAGGATATAACTACTATAATACTGCTCCTATGTACAAGAATATAATTACTATAATACTGCTCCCTTTATACAAGAATATAACTACTATAATACTGCTCCTATGTACAAGAATATAATTACTATAATACTGCCCCCTATGTACAAGAATATAACTACTATAATACTGCTCCCTATATACAAGAATATAACTACTATAATACTGCCCCCATGTTCAAGAATATAACAACTATAATACTGCCCCCCATGTTCAAGAATATAACAACTATAATACTGCCCCCTGTGTACAAGAATATAACTACTATAATACTGCTCCTATGTATAAGAATATAACTACTATAATACTGACCCCTAAGTTCAAGAATATAACTACTATAATACTGCCCCTATGTACAAGAATATGACTACTATAATACTGCCCCCTATGTACAAGAATATAACTACTATAATACTGCTCGTATGTACAAGACTGTATGGCCGGCTTTTCAGCAGTGACACACCGCAGCATTTCATAGTAAATCATACCGTGCTGCAATCACATATCCAGCATCTGATTCATGCTGTCCTCGGGTTCGGCACCATAAATATAGTGACAGGTTCCCTTAAACATGTCAGAAGTATAAATGTCCCTGACAACAGCGGATCGTGGCGACATATTCTTTGCGCTGCATGAAGTGTCACCGTGCAGCTATCTTGTGGTCATGATATGTCCTTTGTTGCCATTGACCACAATTATAATAATCACTGTTCTTCATAGCCGTAGGACGATCTATTAAACATAATTTGGTTCCATTTCTAGGCGGTGACTCATCTCGTATCTGCACATGACACAGATTCATCGCACCTGGAAAGTTTTTTTTCATGGACGAAATGTACTGAATTGTGTTAGTTGAATAGGTCACCCATAATCTATCCTCAAATCCTCCCCTGGAAGGAGCATTGCAGCCCATTTACCGCTGTCTTTAAAAGGGTCGCCCTTGATTTTCCCCCTAAAAATGGCGCCACACCTGTCCATGGACCTTGTCGGGTATTGCAGCTCAACTCCATCCCCATTTCTTTTCCAGGAATTCTCAAAAGTATATAATCCCTATAACACATTACAGTACCTTGAAAAAGTCTTCATACCCCGTGAAATTTTTTGCATTTTTTAACGTTACACCCACAAACTTAAATATATTTTATTCGGATTTTATGTGATACCAACACAAAGCAACAAGTATTTGTGAAGTGTAAAGTAAATGATACATGGTTTTTTAATTATTTTAAAAATACTGTATAAATTTGAAAATTGTAAGGTGCATTTGTATTCACCCCCCTGAGTCAATGCTTTGTAGAACCACCTTTTGCTGCAGTGACTGTGGCAAGTCTTTTGGGGTCTGTCTCTACCAACTTTGCACATCTGGAGGTGACATTTTCGCCCCTTCTTCTTTGCACACTCGCTCTCGCTCAGTGAGATTGGATGGAGACGTCTGTGAACAGTAATTTTCAAGTCACAAGTGGGATTTGTCTGGATTGTGACTGAGTCGTTCACACACATGAATATGCTTTGATCTAAACCATCCATTGAAGCTCTGGCAGTGTGTTTGGGGTCGTTGTCCTGCTGGCAAGAGAGCCTACGCTATAGTCTTTTCCAGCCTCCAACTGATTTTTCTCCAGGATTGCTCTTTATTTAGTTCCATCCATCTTCCCATCAATTCTGACCAGCTTCCCTGCCCCTGCTGAAGAAAAGCCTCTCCACAGCATGATACTGCCACCACCATGTTTAATGGTGGGGATGGTGTTTTCAAGGTAATGTGCAGTGTTAGTTTTCTGCCACAAATAGCCCCTTCTTCTTTGCACACTCGCTCTCGCTCAGTGAGATTGGATGGAGATGTCTGTGAACAGTAATTTTCAAGTCACAAGTGGGATTTGTCTGGATTGTGACTTGGTCATTCACACACATGAATATGCTTTGATCTAAACCATCCATTGAAGTTCTGGCAGTGTGTTTAGGGTCGTTGTCCTGCTGGCAAGAGAGCCTACGCTATAGTCTTTTCCAGCCTCTAACAGATTTTTCTCCAGGATTGCTCTTTATTTAGTTCCATCCATCTTCCCATCAATTCTGACCAGCTTCCCTGCCCCTGCTGAAGAAAAGCCTCTCCACAGCATGATACTGCCACCACCATGTTTAATGGTGGGGATGGTGTTTTCAGGGTAATGTGCAGTATTAGTTTTCTGCCACAAATAGCCCCAGAAAGTTTTACTTTGGTCTCATCTGACCAGAGCCCCTTCTTCTAAATGCCATGTAGAGGACACAGCTAGCATGAGGAAGAAGGGACTCTGGTCAGCACAGCAGCACCAACACCAGTCTCTGAGCAGAGTAACTTCAGCACAGCTCCATTCACGTATACGGGACTGATGGCCAGGAATCCACAGTGCAGAGAAAAACACTGAGAGGCAAACAGCACTGGATCAGTCCTAGAGGTCAAGTACCCACCAATCATAAAGGGATGGCATTTCCTAAAAGGTAAAAACTCTTTAACTACTCTTCCTCCAGATTTTAACTCTGTTTCGTTAGGTTACAACTATAATTAGTGACTCCAGCTCATCTGCATAGTCTGTTAGCAGTCTATAGTATTCTGAAATTCACCTAATTTCTCTGCAGCTTAAGCTGCTTATAGGGTTTGTCTCACGTTCTTATTTCAGTACCGCACCTATCCGCTGACACCTCGTTTTCTGACGCGTTTTTGATTGATTGGAAGTTTGGACCAGCAGAATCATGGCACTGCTGGCCCGAAATGTGCGCTTTCCTATGCTGCTATATAAGACAACTTTGCCTCTGCAACATCGGAGGAGCGCAGGGGGCACTGAAGCTTCGGAGCAGGACTAACAGCAAGCTCTTTATCAAATAGCCGGCAAGCACTGCGCTTCCTGCCTAGGAGACCGTCCACCTCTGATAGACTGCAGAGGTGACCAGTAAACAAGATAAAAGAGTGGTAAACGATAAAATTAAAAATCTTTCCACTCTTGAAAACAGAGAGGATTTTTAATAATAAGTAAATTGCAAACTTTCTTATTTTCAATTTTACCTATTTAAGATAATGAGACAACCCTTCCAGCCACCATGCTTTACACTGCCCATGTCTCTTCTTGATAGCTACTATTCAAGCTCAGTATGAGTTCTACTATTAAATGACTTGTCCAGCACAGATATTGATGACGTATCCATAGAATAGATCATCAACAGCAGATCAGTGGAGATCCGACACCCGACACTCCCACTAATTAGCTGTCATTTGCAATGGCAAATTTTCACTTTCAGCTTCTGCAGTACCAGGCAGCAGCTGCTACACTTTGAAGCTAAATTCTTAGTGTTTACATCCGGCTGCCTCCAAATCAAATGACAGCTGATTAGTGGGGGTCCCGGGTGCCGGACCTCCACTGATCTGCTATTCTATAGATAGGTCACCAGTACCTGTGCCCGTACAACCCCATTAAAACTTTAGTAATCCACCCCTGAGAAAAGGTTGCATACATAACAATATATAATGCTTGGGCTTGTATAGTTTTTACAACTATCCTGCAATTTGCTCCATTTTCTCTCCCTACAATTGAAATTTAAAGGTGACGCATCGCCTTTAATGAGTATCTCTGTAAATTAGTCATTTGCAGCTTGTACATGAGTAACTCTGCTAATTACTGGATTACAAACTAACAAATACCCCGTCGTCTCCTGCTGCTCTATTACTTGTGTCATTATAATAATCCTCGCAGAACTAAGCGCAGTCGTGGGGCGACGCTCTCACAGCGGAGGAAGCGGCTACATCTTTGGGGCTCATTCTTGTAGCTGCTTATCTTGCGCCAACCCTAATACCTTGAAGCAATCCCTCAGCACTGGTAAAGCATCTGCTGCAACCTATTTTTCAGCCTCCTGATTGGCACTTCGAGAGGATGCCAGAAAAGAGAACAGCTATGCAACAAGTTAAAGTTACATGGTTACCCCCAATTTCCCTTGTTGTCCGGAGTGTACTCCTCGTTGGCTTTTGTCACACTGTAGCAGGGGCATTATATTACCTTTTGGAAAGGTTGCAGCAAAGGAAGTAAATGTTTAGCAGGTGCCGTGGCATGTCGTGGTACTAATATGGAGGCACTGTAGGCGTACCAGTATGGGGGTACTAAGGCAGTACAGTGGATGCCAGTACGTGAGTAGTTACTAGTGATGAGCGAGTATGTCTCATTAACCCTTTCGGTATTTTGGCGTGCTCTGCATTTCATTCATTGTCACCTGGCGAACAGGCTATCTCTGCATGTGTCACAACTGTCTAACAGCCGTGACACTTGCAGGCGCGGCGACAATGAATGAAACGCCGAACACGCCAAAATACTCGGCGAGCACCCGATCATGCTCGCTAAAAGGGTTAATGACGAGGCATACTCGCTAATCGCTAGTAGTTACATAAAATAGAGCTTTTCAGCAGCCAAATTGACAGAGAGTGACCTACTGACTTCGATGTAGTGAGCATGCTCAGCGACATGTGCAGGGAGCCAGAGCTGTGCAGTTACCAACACCTACAGTCTTACTTGCCAACATATAAAGGAGGATTTTCTGGTTGGAGATTGATCTTACCACCTCCAAAATGTTTTCTCTATAGGGAAGCACCTTTTCAACCGACATATCCCCTTCATGCCTTGGTAACACCAGTTCACAAATGCTAAATGTGCATATTGTTGTTACACACCTGTCCTGGATCCTAGCTTTGCTTCCCCCACTCTGATCCGCTAAATTCTTTCGTGCTCCACGTTGGGCTTTGCAGGTGGCCCACCGTGATCCCATGTGATTATCTGCCTAGACCTATATAAGTCCCTCAAAGACACACACCTGTGCCTTGGTTTTAAGACTTTAGTCTTCCTAAGACTTTCAGTTTGTTAGTGCATAGCTCCTGTCTGTCTGCAGCTTCCAGTAACTCTACTATCTGTCTGTGGTCTCCAGGACATCTCCAGTCTGCCTGCGGCTTCCAGTAACTCTGCTACCTGTTTGGGGTCTCCAGGACGTCTCCTGTCCGCCTGCAGCTTCCAGTAAGTCTGCTGTCTATCTGCGGTCTCCAAGACATCTCCTGTCTGCCTGTGGCTTCCAGTAACTCTGCTACCTGTCTGCGGTCTCAAGGACATCTCCTGCCTGCCTGCAGCTTCCAGTAACTTTGCTACCTGTTTGCAGTCTACACGATGTCTCCTGTTTGCCTGCTGCTTCCAGTAACTCTGCTACCTGTCTGCAGTCTCCAGGATGTCTCCTGCCAGCCCCAGCTTCCAGTAACTTTGCTACCTGTTTGCGGTCTACAGGATGTCTCCAATTTGCCTGCTGCTTCCAGTAACCCTGTTACCTGTCTGCAGTCTCCATGACGTCTCCTGTCTGCCTGCGGCTTCCAGTAACCCTGCTACATGTTTGCAGTCTAAAAAATGTCTCCTGTCTGCCTGCAGCTGCTAGTAACCCTGCTACCTGTGTGCAGTTTCCAGGGCGTCTCCTACCTGCCTCCAGCTTCCATTAACTCTGCTACCTGTCTGCGGTTTCCTGTCTGTCTGCAGCTTCCAGTACTTCTGCTACCTGTGTGCAGACTCCAGGATGTCTCCTGTATGCCTGCTGCTTCCAGTAACCCTGTTACCTGTCTGCAGTCTCCAGGACATCTCCTTTATGCCTGCGGCTTCCAGTAACCCTGCTACATGTTTGCAGTCTCAAGGATGTCTCCTGTCTGCCTGCAGGTTCAAGTAACCCTGCTACCTGTGTGCAGTTTCAAGGACGTCTCCTACCTGCCTGCAGCTTCCATTAACCCTGATACCTGTCTGTCTGCAGCTTCCAGTACCTCCGCTACCTTTGTGCAGACTCCAGGATGTCTCCTGTATGCCTGCAGCTTCCAGTAACTCTGCAACCTGTCTGCAGTCTCCAGGACATCTCCTGCCTGCAACTTCCATTAACTCTGCTACCTGTCTGCGGTTTCCATGTTTCCTGTCTACCTGCAGCTTCCAGTAACCCTGCTACCTGTGTGCAGTCTCTAGGATGTCTCCTGTATGCCTGCAGCTTCCAGTAACCCTGCTACCTGTCTGCGGTCTTCAGGACATCTCCTGTCTGCCTGCAGCTTCCAGTAACCCTGCTCCCTGTCTGCAGTCTTCAGGACGTCTCCTGTACGCCTGCAGCTTCCAATAACTCTGCAACCTGTCTGCAGTCTCTAGGACGTCTCATGCCTTCAACTTCCATTAACTCTGCTACCTGTCTGCAGTTTCCATGTTTCCTGTCTACCTGCAGCTTCCAGTAACCCTGCTACCTGTGTGCACTCTCTAGGATGTCTCCTGTATGCCTGCAGCTTCCAGTAACCCTGCTACCTGTCTGCGGTCTTCAGGACATCTCCTGTCTGCCTGCAGCTTCCAGTAACCCTGCTCCCTGTCTGCAGTCTTCAGGACGTCTCCTGTCTGCCTGCAGCTTCCAATAACTCTGCTACCTGTCTGTGGTCTCCAGGACATCTCCTAACAGCCTGCAGCTTCCAGTAACTCCGCTACCTGTCTGCGGTTTCCATGTTTCCTGTCTGCCTGCAGCTTACAGTAAGGCTATGTTCCCGCATGTTGTGTTTTTTTCAGTCAGAAATCTGCAGCAAAACTGATCTCTGGCAGGAAAACAGCTGCGTCAAATCTAAAGGTTTTGCTGTGTTTTTTGAGGCGTTGTTGAAGCGTTTTTTTTTCACTGTCCTTCTGTCTCTATTTATGCATGTACATAAAGTTCTG
This sequence comes from Phyllobates terribilis, assembly GCF_046119375.1. Classification (NCBI taxonomy): domain Eukaryota; kingdom Metazoa; phylum Chordata; class Amphibia; order Anura; family Dendrobatidae; genus Phyllobates; species Phyllobates terribilis. The sequence goes on from NW_027362764.1 coordinate 757,391,050, forward strand.
TGAAAAAAAGAGCCCCATTCTATTTTGCCATGAAAAATGCTGAAAAAAACACTGAAAAACTACATGCATTTTTTCAGTGTTTTTTTTTTTTTTTTAAATGCTGAAAAAAGTGACATGCTCTATTTTTCAAGAACACAACCAAGGCCCAAAATATGCAGCAACAGAGAATTCTGGTTTCTGATAGGCTTTGCTGGTACTGCAAAACGCAGCTGAAAATTTGCATAAAAATCTGCAGCAAAATATGCTGCAAAACACAACGTGTGGGAACATAGCTTTACTCTGCTACCTGTGTACAGTCTCCGGGATGTCTCCTGTTTTCCTGCAGCATCCAGTAACTCTGCTACCTGCCTGCGGTCTCCAGGATGTCTCCTGTCTGCCTGCAGCTTCCAGTAACCCTGCTACCTGTCTCCTTCTTGCTCTGCTGCACCGATGCCTGTGGCCCGAGTGCCCACCTAGACCTTGGCTTGGAGGATCCACCTCACCAGGTGAGCCTGACAATTGTATCCCATCATAACCTTTCTAAAGTGATGCTTTCCGAGTTTGAGAGGTTTCCACTTTTTTTCATGAGGATCCCAGCTTTTACAGAAGAGCTGGCGAGAAGGTGTATGCTCCATATTGTGACACTCCTGTGCTGGAGACATTCTGCATAGACAATATGTACATGATCACACATTCTGTACATGCAACAGGAGCTCCACTCACACACTGGACAAGCGTCGTCACTCACACAACATGTGACCCCCATGCACAGGATACATACCGCACATGCACCGCTCACACACCGGATAACTTACACAACAATCACACGTGACATGGTACTCACGCTGGGCAAAAGCAACAGGAGCACCACTTGCACGCTGGACACATGTCGCACATGCACATACATTAGACACAGGCAGCACACTTGTCACTCACACGCCGTCACAGTACACAACCATCACGCAGATGCAGCAAGAAAGGAGCCTTAACCGTTTCATACAGATGTGGTCAAACACAATGAACAAAACTCAGACGGCTGATCGTCGGGACCATCGGACAATCCACTGGTGCATTGGTTACCCGACTCTCCCCCAACACCAATGTCAGAAGAAGAAAAAACGTGAACATTGGATTTCGGCATGGCTAACCATTTATTCCAGGGGATATAAGACAAATTCAAAGGGTCTGGCAGCGGCATATGAAATAAACACGCATGCTCAGCAGAGATAAGCGTACAGGCATATGTGGAATAGGGAGATAGATGTAGATAGATACAGTAGATAGATAATGATAGATAGATGGATAATAGATAGATAATAGATAGATAATAGATAGATAGATAATAGATAGATGATAGATAGATAATAGATGATAGATACATGATAGATAGATAATAGATAGATAGATGATAGATAATAGATAGATAGATGATAGATAGATAGATAATAGATAGATAATAGATAGATAATAGATAATAGATAGATTATAGATAGATAATAGATAGATAGATAATAGATAATAGATAGATAGATAATAGATAGATAATAGATAATAGATAGATAGATAGATAATAGATAGATAGATAATAGATAGATAGATAGATAGCTAGATAGATAGATAATAGATAGATAGATAATAGATAGATAGATAATAGATAGATAGATAGATAGATAGATGATAGATAGATAATATATAGATGATAGATAGATAATAGATAGATAGATAATAGATAGATGATAGATAGATAATAGATAGATAGACAGATAGATAGATAATAGATAGATAATAGATAGATGATAGATAATAGATAGATAGATAGATAGATAATAGATAGATAATAGATAGATAATAGATAGATAGATAATAGATAGATAATAGATAGATAGATAGATAGATAGATAGATAATGGATAGATAGATAGATAATAGATAGATAAATAGATGATAGATAATAGATAGATAGATGATAGATAGATAGATAATAGATAGATAGATAATAGATAGATAGATAGATAGATGATAGATAGATAATATATAGATGATAGATAGATAATAGATAGATAGATAATAGATAGATGATAGATAATAGATAGATAGATAATAGATAGATAGATAGATAGATAGATAGATAGATAATAGATAGATAGATAGATAGATAGATGATAGATAATAGATAGATAGATAATAGATAGATAGATAGATAGATAGATAATAGATAGATAGATAGATAGATAGATAGATAGATAGATAGATAGATAGATAGATAATAGATAGATGTCCGATCCTTCATTCTTGTAGAAGATCAGTATGGGGGGAGATAGGAGGAATAGCTGTTGACTGATTGAGTGTTTGACTGACGATTATCTTGATATATGATCAGCTTAGAGTTATTTCTTGTGGACTCAGTCAGAAATAAAGTATTGGGATAGAATCAGCATCATCTGTAATTGCAGGCATAGACTACTGGGATAGTACATACTATAGGATAGATATTATGGGGGCTAAATACTACACATTACCCAAACTGAATATAGGGGATCCTCTATTGTTTGATGCTGGGGCCCAGATTCAAAAGTCATGTTGCCTTTAAGAAACAGGAATAGGAGCCCATATAGGATGTGGTATCATGATCCAGCACCACCAGTATCACAGGACAGGCTCCGTTTTGATTTGTTGCTATGCATTACAATTTGCTTTCTTTATTCGTAACATTCCGTTTTGGAAGCCAAACAGCTCAGGCAGCGCCGCGCGATTCTTCAATCACTTCCAGCAAAAAAAACCCTCTTGGCCGTGCACCCTAATAGAAACCCAATGGATGTAATACTCGGGATAATTGAAACCAGGTTCCTAAAGTGTGTTACACATGTCTGCACGTATCTCCCAGCACAGGATCAACTCAGTTCATGCGGCAAAACAAGTCCACTCCGGGTGCCCGTCCTGCAACGTGTAATTTACCACTCGGGTCCTGCATGGGGCGACACTGGGGTCTCTTTCTTTTTGGAGTAAACAAGCTGAATGTACCATCACATGATGAAATCACGGACTCATCATTTCCTGCTGTTTTTTCTTCAGGTCTTCATGTATTAGTGGAAACCTAAATTTCTGAAGAACCAGCTGTTTCCTGCACAAACACCAACAAGCGCGAGATACTTGAAATAATAATGGCCAACACCTCTGCTCCCAAGGTCAGGTAACAGGGAAGGCACAACCATGCACTTACTACTACACAACGTACTACTAAGGTGGGTTTACCCCAATACTCAACTAACGCAGCTCTCAGCAATGCTGAACATTCATAACAGGCTGGAATAAAATAATACCACCACAGTTCTGAATAATACTGTCATCGAATGTTTAAAATGATATCACCACAATGGTTAAATGATACTAATAAATAATGTTCAAATAATACCGCCACATAGTGTTCAAATAATACCTCCACACAATGTTTAAAAAATACCACTACTTCTTGTTCAAATAATGCTCCCACATAATGTTAAAATAGTACCGCCACACAATGTTTAAATAATACCGCCACACAATGTTTAAAAAATACCACAATCCCTTGTTCAAACAATACTCCCACACAATGTTAAAATCGCACCCCCATAACATGTTTAAATAATACCACCACACAATGTTTAAATAATAGCGCCACACAATGTTTACAAAATACCACTACTTCTTGTTCAAATAATTCTCTCACACTATGGTGAAATAGCACCCCCATAAAATGTTTAAATATTACTGCCACAGAATGTTTAAATAATACCGCCGCGCAATTTTCAAACAATAAAACTATATAATGTTTAAATAAAACAACCTCACAATATCTAAGTTACAAGATCAAGTTATTTTTTTAAATTATACCCCCACATACAATTTTAAATTCTACCCCTGCGCAATGTTTAAATAGTACAGCTCCACAATATTTGGGTAATTCCGCTCCATAGTGTTTAAACAGTAACACCAAATGATGTTTAAATAATATTTCTATACAGTATTAAGTATCAGTGAAACACAGTGTTCAAAAATACTGCCACACCATGCGTAAACAATACCGCCCAACGGTGATCAAATTATACCACCTGTGTGCAATAATACTGACACAAAATGTTTAAATAATACCGCCTAACGGTGATCAAATAATATCAACCGTGTGCAATAATACTGCCACGCCATGTTTTTTCCGGCCATCGGTGTTCAAATAATATCACCAGTGCGCAATAACACTGCCACACAATGTTTAAGTAATACCACCAAATAGTGGTCCAATAATACCACCACATAATGTTTAAAATGGTTTTGCAGCTCAATGTGTAAATAACGCCTCCACCTGTTGTTTAAACAATATGTCTATACTATTTTTAATACCAATATCCGGTGATTAAATAATAATGCCACATAGTATTCAAATAATACCACAGCACAGTATTTAAATAATACCATTACAGTGTTTCAAATAGTACCGCGGCACAATGTTTGTATAAAAACACACGCCAATGTTTAAATAATACAAAAAAAATGGTGTCTGAATAATACCTCTTCGAAGAATTTAAATAATACCGAAACACAGTGATTAAATACTACCGCTACACAATGTTCTAATAATACAGCTACGCCGCAATTTTCAAGCTTCTATTCCCCAAACAAAATCTTTCAAAGGGCTCCTCTGGCCCACCATGTGCTATTGACCATGCTGGTGTGTTCTTACATGGCAGAGGGGCTCTTATGCCATCAGGGCCTGATGTGACGTCTACCGATGTGTCGCCTTATAGCTACGTCCCCGCATAGACGCGCACATGTTTGCTCCCGACAGGCTCACGGTGCCATTTACATTCGGTATTAGTGGAGGATTTTTTCAGATTTCTGAGCCCACAAGACATGCAGTTCCCAATATTCCCTCGGTATCAGAATCTCATCTTGTGTGTTAGCTGCAATCGATGAAGTTTCCGGTGGGGTTAACGGGTCAGCAGCCTCGGAGCAGATGTGCATTGCCATTACCTTCTGTAGGACCCTTTAGTAATCAGCTTTTAGTGCGTTTAGTCCACGGATGCTAATTACACTACCATTAGCCGGCCTGGAGGTTGGAACTGGTCCAAATACAATTTAAAGGAGAACTCCTCTCGAAAGTTAAAGGGTTATTCCCGAAATATTAAGCGGTCCCCTTTCCATAGGATAGGAGATAACTTACTGATCACTGGGGGTCTAAACGTTGGGGTCTTCAGGGATCCCGAGAGCCGGGCTCTGGAACCCTAGATGTTGGCTCTTCAGCCAACATCTGGAGGTGTGCATGTGCGGCTTCCTTTCCATGCCTTCATCATGGAATCATGGGTGGTCCTCCAACGATCAGTAAGGTATCCCCTATCTTAAGGATAGGGAATAATTTAATACTTCAGGAAGCAAAGCCATATCTCAATTAGAGAGACTTCCTTTCCGATCATTGTCTATGGGACTAATGGAGAGAGCCAAGGGCTGTGCAAGACTGAACGCCGGAGAGTGCTGTTCCCGAGTTCCAAAGCCCCAATCTTTGAATAAAGAGGGACCCCCAGCGATTAGTAAGGTATCCCCTATCCTATAGATAGGAGATAACTTAATATTTTAGGAAGCAGAGCCCCACCTCAAATGGAGCGGAAGTGCACATGCACAGCTTCCTTTACATTCATTGTCTATGGAGTGCTGGAGAAAGTCAAGAGCTGACAAGACTGAACACTGGAGAGCCCCATTCATGAGTTTCGAAGCCCCGATTTTGGAATGCGTGACTTCTTGTCCATTCATTCATCATGGAATCATGGGTGGTCCTCCAACGATCAGTAAGGTATCCCCTAGCTTTAGGATAGGGGATAATTTAACTCTTTAGGAAGCAAAGCCCCATCTGAAGTAGAGAGGGGGCTTACATTCCATTCATTGTCTATGAGACTGAGGGAGAAAGACAAGAACTGCGCAAGCCTGAACACCGGAGAGCCCTGTTCCCAAGTTCCAAAGCCCCATTCTTGGAATGTGCAACTTCTTATCCATTTATTCATCATGGAATTGGGTGTGGTCCCCCAATGATCAGTAAGGTATCCCCCATCTTACGGAAAAGGGGATAATTTAATACTTTGGGAAGCAGAGCCCCATCTAAAATAGAGAGCAGGCTTCCTTTCCCTTCATTGTCTATGGGACTGCTGGAGAAAGCCAAGCGCAGTGCAAGACTGAGCACCAGAGAGCCCCGTTCCCGATTTTCAAAGCCCCGATCTTGGAATAAAGGGGTCCGACAATGATTAGTAAAGTATCCCCTATCCTATGTATAGGAGATAATTTAATAATTTGGGAAGCAAAGTCCCCATCTCAGTTGGAGCAGAGGTGCGCATGCGCGGCTTCCTTTCGATTTATTGTCTATGGGAGTGCTGGAGTAAGTCAAGAGCCGTACAAGAACATCGAAGAGCGCTGTTACCAAGTTCCAAAACCCCAATCTTTAAATAAAGGGGTGCACCAATGATCAGTAATGTATCCCCTATCTTATTGGTAGGGAAAAATTTAATACTTTGGGAAGCAGAGCTCCATCTCAAATAAAGAGGAGGTGTGCATGCATGGGAATCTATGGGAGTGTAGGAGAAAGGCAAAGGTTGCTCAAGGCTGAACACCGGAAAGCCCTGTTCCCGAGCTCCAAAGCCCCAGTCTTTGAATAAAGGGGGACCTCCGGTGATTGGTAAAGTATCCCCCATCCTATGCGGATCTTAAAGGTTGCCCAGGACTTACATATTAATGACCAGATCTGTGGGGGTATGCTGTTATCAGCTTTGCATGTAGCCGAATTTTAGCAATGTACGGCACAAAGCAGCTCCATATATTGTTTTTTGATGTCTGCTGGGGACTGCACCTTATCTGTTATTCCAGAGTACAGGGCTGATGTCTTTCGCTCCATACATTGCTTAAATCTGTGCCAGTTGTCAGGCCCCCATCAATCAGATATTGAAGCTCTACCCTACGGAGGCACAAAAAACCCTACACCAAGAGAAATATATTTATCAGAAAATAATCAAATACAAAATTAGCAGAAAACGCGTTTCCTCCTAACTAGGCTTCATCAGGGGTGTTTTAAATATCATGCTGTATTCCTTCATGGTACATCACGCCACCAATCACAGTATCCAGGACATAATGTATCTCATAACTATATGAGTTAAATATGCACGCACTGTGCACAAAGTTGCATCACTTCCGGTTGTTCCATCGCGTCATATCCGATCTTTGAACATTTGATGATGTACCACGAAGGAATGAAGTATGATATTTAAAACTCCCCTGATGAATCCCAGTTAGGAAGAAACGCGTCGGGAGAATACACGTGGTCAGCATCTTCAAACATCAAGTACTAGGCTCCACTGTACAGAACGTTTGCCGGAGTAACCAGATAGGAATTGGATGAGACCTTTCCTTGACATTCATATTATATAATTTTCTCTATTGCTGTGGATAAATCAATAAGGTGGCATTAAATATTACAATATATACTAATAATCTTCCATATGGATCAGAATATTTGCTATCTAGTTCAGTACTGGGATATATGTGTTCATTACATGCGGTCTATTCTAATACCCATGGAGGGTGTTTCATTTTGTGTGCGTCTTTTAACATACTTGTCTTTTTTTAAAGATTTTTTTAATAATATATACACTGCTCAAAAAAATAAAGGGAACACTCCAATAACACATCCTAGATCTGAATGAATGAAATATTCTCATTGAATACTTTGCTCTGTATAAAGTTGAATGTGCTGACAACAAAATCACACAAAAATCATCAATGGAAATCACATTTATTAACCAATGGAGGCCTGGATTTGGAGTCACCCCCAAAATTACAGTGGAAAAACACACTACAGGCTGATCCAACTTTGATGTAATGTCCTTAAAACAAGTCAAAATGCGGCTCAGTATTGTGTGTGGCCTCCACGTGCCTGTATGACCTCCCTACAACGCCTGGGCATGCTCCTGATGAGGCTGAGTATTGTGTGTGGCCTCCACGTGCCTGTATGACCTCCCTACAACGCCTGGGCATGCTCCTGATGAGGCTCAGTATTGTGTATGGCCTCCACGTGCCTGTATGGCCTCCCTACAATGCCTGGGCATGCTCCTGATGAGGTTGCGGATGGTCTCCTGTGGGATCTCCTCCCAGACCTGGACTAAAGCATCCGCCAACTCCTGGACAGTCTGTGGTGCAACGTGACGTTGGTGGATGGAGCGAGACATGATGTCCCAGATGTGCTCAATCGGATTCAGGTCTGGGGAACGGGCGGCCAGTCCATAGCTTCAATGCCTTCATCTTGCAGGAACTGCTGACACACTCCAGCCACATGAGGTCTGGCATTGTCCTGCATTAGGAGGAACCCAGGGCCAACCGCACCAGCATATGGTCTCACAAGGGGTCTGAGGATCTCATCTCGGTACCTAATGGCAGTCAGGCTACCTCTGGCGAGCACATGGAGGGCTGTGCGGCCCTCCAAAGAAATGCCACCCCACACCATTACTGACCCACTGCCAAACCGGTCATGCTGAAGGATGTTGCAGGCAGCAGATCGCTCTCCATGGTGTCTCCAGACTCTGTCACGTCTGTCACATGTGCTCAGTGTGAACCTGCTTTCATCTGTGAAGAGCACAGGGCGCCAGTGGCCACTTTGCCAATCCTGGTGCTCTGTGGCAAATGCCAAGCATCCTGCACGGTGTTGGGCTGTGAGCACAACCCCCATCTATGGACGTCGGGCCCTCATTACCGCCCTCATGGAGTCGGTTTCTAACCGTTTGTGCAGACACGTGCACATTTGTGGCCTGCTGGAGGTAATTTTGCAGGGCTCTGGCAGTGCTCCTCCTGTTCCTCCTTGCACAAAGGCGGAGGTAGCGGTCCTGCTGCTGGGTTGTTGCCCCCTCCACATCTCCTGGTCTCTGCTCCATGCTCTGGACACTGTGCTGACAGACACAGCTACCCTTCTCGCACTGATGTGCCAGCCTGGATGAACTGCACTACCTGAGCAACTTCTGTGGGTTGTAGTGTAGAGACCACCTCATGCTACTGTACCTCTAGGGGTGAGAGAAATGGCAAAATGAAAAAGTGACCAAAACAACAGCCAAAAAGGATGAGAACAGAGAAATGGTCTGTGGTCACCACCTGCAGAACCGCTCCTTTATAGGGGCTATGTGGCTAATTGCCGATCATTTCTACCAGTTGTCTGTTCCATTTGCACAACAGCAGGAGAAATTGATTCGCAGTCAGTGTCGCTTCATAACTGGACGGGTAGATTTCACAGAAGTTTGATTTACTTGGAGTTACATTGTGTTGTTTAAGTGTTCCCTTTACTTTTTTGAGCAGTGTATTAAAGGTTAAGTTTTAGGTCCCAATTTTCTGATAGTTCTGGTAACCTCTTTAAGTATATTTCATGCAGTGCGTTGGGCCGTGAATAAGAAGCACATCTGCAGCACAAATCTTTCACCTTTGCTGATAGTTAGCTACAATGTGTCAGCGCAGATAAAATGTATCAGTCTGGAACCAATCATTAAGTACAGGGGCTACTGATTGGCTACAGTGGCCCTGTCCACGTACAACATATTATTGCTGACAACTTTAAAGAAGACCTGACACCGCCCCGTTTTATTACATTTTTACATTCCCCATAAAATGGTAACCAAAGGATATGGATCTATTCTGCTCTGCTGGATTTCCAAAAATCAGGATCTGAGACCAAGATTGGAGAAAAGTGGTTTATTATCAACGCATTTCAAAGTCAATCTGACTTCTTCTTCAGGACAACGACATGTATTTAACCGCATGCATTCTTACTAGCTTTACATGTGGTTGTCCTAACGAAGGAGTCAGAAACGCGTTGACAATAAACCACTCTTCTCCAGACTTGGTCTCGGATCCTGATTTTTGGAAATCCAGCAGCGCAGAATGGATCCACTCCACTTGTGGCCGCTGTAGCTGTTATCTCCACAATACAAGTGGTTATGTCACACACGAGCCCATCAGGTGGGCATAACATGTTCCCATCCTGTATAACCTGGACCCTATTGTGCTTTACGTTTCCTCTCTACTTCCCCATAAAATAACATTTCTGGAACACGTTGTATTAGAATTTCTATCCTGTCCCGTTCTTCTGTTATTTCGTCTACAGATTTATTAATAAATTGACAATGGGGTGTTACTATTTGGGGGCGTGTTCCTACTGACACTGACAGCCCTGATTGGACAATGGTAGACTGTATAGGGACACATCTTCAACAGGAAACACCCAGTTGTCAAATATTCATATATTTCTAGGAGGAATAGCAGAGGAACAGCCCAACATGGAGACACAAGAGTAAGATGTTCCAGAACTAGAGAGTACAAGTAGTTACTAAATCAGAGATATCAGAGGAGTGCATTACACCAGTGCCCATCGGAAGATGCCCATACACAGGAGACAGCTATCGGCCGAATGCCCCTCCAATGACTCCCCAATTAACTACACCCTTGACTTGGTCAAGTTTTCAATGTGGAGGAGAAGAGTATCAGCGACTAGTCTCCCCTGACAACAAAAGGATTGGGCATTTATCTATAAACTCTACAATCCTCTACCCTGACATCAGGGTCAGACAGTCCCACCAACATCAGCAGGTAATTATCTAATGTGCATGGGGGATCTTAGAATAATGGGGTAGTCGGTGTAATGCCGGATTAGTCCTGCAAAGCAAGAGGCGCTCTTCGTGAATGCTCTCCACTCTGGTTAACATGTGAAGTAGAGTTCCCTAATAAAATGAGTTTTCTAACCTGGACAAACCCTTTAATAAGGTCTAGACTTGAGGCAGATACCATTTATAGGGATTGTCCCTAAAGTTAGGTGACAGGTTTATATCTGAGGTCTGTCTGATGTCTTGGAGACCCAGCGATCACAAGAACAGGGCTCCGGTATTGCCTTTGGGAATGGAGCGCAGATTGCACATGCGTGATGCCGCTCCGTTCATTCTGTGTAGGGCTGAAGGACGATGGCAAAGTACAGAGTCTGGATATTGCAGCTTGGTCAGTCCCATAAAGACTGAATGGTTCAGTGGTGCACATGTACAATCTTCCCTCTATTCATGCAGGAGTCTTATGTGTGAATTAAATTTTCCACTTTTTTCCAGTTTTTGAGGTCTGCTGACACATAGTGAGGTGAACTACAAAAGTCAGGATCCATCCTGATTGGGTCACCTTGTCGCGGTGGGATGGCTTCTCAACTCTTTTGATCAAAATTCTATCAACTAAGTCCCCAATGTTATATATGTACTATTACTATTTATCTACTCATTTTGTTTTTATTTTAGGTTCTGTATGTTAAATGGCCACAGTGTGAATGTGCACCTACACAATGTACTTCCACCAACATGTGTTCTGTTCATTTCTTTATTTATTTTTTACTTTAGTTTTTGTATCTTCTACTTACAGGAGCGCGACTCCCCCTTTTTGGGCTGTGCATATTGTCTATATAGCTTTTGGGCATGTGTCTGAACAGTGAGGTCTGGGTCCTGCTCTGCCCTTGTATATTTTGAGGTCTGCTGACACATAGTGAGGAGACCTGCAAGAGTTGGGGTCCATCCTGCTTGGGTCACCCTGTCACGGTGGGAAGGCTTTTACGCTCTTTTGATCAAAATAGTGTTAACTAAGTGCACTGTGTTACTATTTACATGTATTATTACTATTTATCTATTTACTGCGGGGTATTTGCTCATTTTTTTATCCTAGGTTCTGTGTAGGACAGGGAAAGTAACAGAGTCTGGATACTATATCTTGGTTAGTCCCAAGGAATGAATGATGTGATGGTGCACAATGCTGCTCCATTCATTTTCTATAGGAAGTACATTACTCGACTATCTCCATCAGTTCCATTGGGAATGAATAAAACAGCATCTGCAAATGGCGCCCCAGTAACACAGAGAGTTGGGGATCTCGCTTTCTTGATTGCTGGGGGGGTTCTAATGGTCAACCCCCCCCCGCCGCCGCAAATCAAAAACGTATTGCTTACACAATTGATAGGTGATACATTTTAATTTTGGATTTTAATGATATTGTGTAACAACTACTTCCAGATTATCAAACTTGTCAGATTATAGGATTTTGGATTTAGGATTTTTGTACCCAAATAGCAAAGTTAAAGTAAGCAGCTGAATAATTAGTGAGTGAAGAGATAAAAGGATGATTAATTAGGGAAGAGTCGGCTTTTCCTGGCTGCCTGGAGTCCCGCAGGAACGTTTCGTTGCCTTGCAGTCATCTGTTGAATCACTTGTGTGTTCTGCGCTAAACGAGATCTCTTTTGTGAACATAACAGGCGCCTCCTGAGACCGCTCCGGATAAGTACTTATCAAATGCGTCTGTATACGAACAGCGCCGTAATGTGACCGTCTTGCGTGCCGGCCATAATGGCTGTAAATGGGGCTATTGATTCCTGCATCTATCTGTTGCTCCAGAAATATCTGTTTAGTAGCTCAAAATTGAATAAAATCTAAAGATCGACTCAGGAGAAAGAATAAACAGAGGACTCAAGTGTCCTGGGCACAGCGGAGCTTAAAGGGAATGTCCACTTACCAACAACAGGTCATTTTTTAGGTCCAATAGTCTGTGATAATTCTTTTTATATCTCTACAGGGGAGGTGCACAAGTTCATTTTCCGATACAAAGGTCCAAATCTTCTGCATAGTCTTAACATTTAATGATAAAATTCTCCTTACCTGCGGCCACCACTAGAGGGAGCTCCGGAGCTTAGTGCATACAGCGTTAATATTGAGCTTAATGGAGGCACTGTATGCAGTAAGCTCCCTATTATCGGCGGCAGAAGCATAAAGTTACCGTTTAAAGTGATGAAAATTCATCAGTGTTTCTGCTATAAATATGTAAAATATAATGATATACTTTTATTTCCACATAAGCACAGATTTATTAATCACAGACTTGATTCTGGGTCCCGGCAGCTCCACTTTTTGACTTGTGCTCATCACAGTGAGAGACTTTCTTGTGTCAGCATGTGGTCAGTGCTGTGTTTGAAGGGGGCTGGCTTAGCAATTAAAATGAGCCAGATGGCGAGCAATACGCCATCCCTCTTCTCTATTTATGAGCAATCCGCCAGCCCCTTCTCTATTTATGAGCAGTCAGCCAGCCCCCTTCTCTATTTATGAGCAATCTGCCAGCCCCTTCTCTATTTATGAGCAATACGCCAGCCCTCTTCTCTATTTATGAGCAATAAGCCAGCCCCTTCTCTATTTATGAGCAGTCAGCCAGCCCCCTTCTCTATTTATGAGCAATCTGCCAGCCCCTTCTCTATTTATGAGTAGGCAGCCAGCCCCCTTCTCTATTTATGAGTAATCCGCCAGCCCCCTTCTCTATTTATGAGCAATCAGCCAGCCCCTTCTCTATTTATGAGCAATCAGCCAGCCCCCTTCTCTATTTATAAGCAATCCGTCAGCCCTCTTATCTATTTATGAGCAATACTCCAGCCCCCTTCTCTATTTATGAGTAATACGCCAGCCCTCTTATCTATTTATGAGCTATCCGCCAGCCCCTTCTCTATTTATGAGCAGTCATCCAGCCCCCTTGTCTATTTATGAGCAATACGCCAGCCCTCTTCTCTATTTATGAGCAATCCGCCAGCCCCTTCTCTATTTATGAACAATCAGCCAGCCCCCTTCTCTATTTATGAGCAATACGTCAGCCCCTTCTCTATTTGAGCAATCCTCCAGCCCCTTCTCTATTTATGAGCAATCCGCCAGCCCCTTCTCTATTTATGAGAAACCAGCCAGCCCCCTTCTCTATTTATGAGCAATACGCCAGCCCTCTTCTCTATTTATGAGCAATCAGCCAGCCCCCTTCTCTATTTATGAACAATACGCCAGCCCCCTTCGCTATTTATGAGCAATCAGCCAGCCCCCTTCTACTGTCCGGATGATCTAATAAGAACACACATGACTGCAGAAGGAACACCATTTTCAATAGATTCTCCTTAAAGGAGGTTTTTTTGTTTTTCATTTAAGTAAAGTTTCATAATTTTTAATTCTTCAATTCTTTAGTTTCAAGGTCTCTGTTTGCTGTTAGTGAATGGGGATGGTCAATATATCCATCATAGCTAATCCCTGGGTCTCACTGGTTGTCGGCGTCTAATTGGGAATGGTTGTATTTGCACGGTGAATCCCTTTGGTCCCTTACAATCAGAGTTTCACCCCAATAGCCCACAATCTTGGCAGAGCTGTGGTTACAGCCATTACCATTGACGCGCCCCCTGGGTCGTGGGGTACTCGGTGCCGGACCGGTCGTTGCTAGGTGAGATGTCACCGTGGCGGTGACCCGGTCCGTGACCCAGGGCGGTCAATAAAAGGAGATATTTACAGGGGAATTATAGTTCGTATATAAAGTTTGTGACGCCACCTGTGGTATGCGGCTATATGGAGCCGCCGCTGCGGAGCAGATCCTCTGGAGCTGATGGTGACACAGCAGAGTTGGTTCAGCTCTCCACAGGTAGAGCTTAGCTCCAGGGCTGTGCTGAGATGTTATAGATGTTGAGGTAGCGGTTGTGGTGCAGTGTAGTGCAGGGGGTGATGGCGCAGCAGTAATTTCACAGAGACAGTGGGGTGCAGTCTTCAGGGTTTACTCACAGTTGTTAAGTTATTCAGGTTGCACTTTCCGGATTACGACCTCCCACGTCGTGCTGCGTTCACCTGGCAGGGGTTCAGTAAACTCCCAGGTGTTTCAAGAGTGCCTGAGAGGACCCCATTCTATATGCCCGTCTCAGCCGTCTTCCTGCTCTGGCCCTTACCCTTCTTGCCCTGCGCCTCGCCAAACAATGTCCCAAGCCGGTATCCTTGGATCTTTCTGGGCAACCTGGAGTTCCCTGGATCCTATGTGGTTACCTTTTTGGCGACTTGAGTGTGGATGTGGCAACTGCACCCTGAAAGTACAGAAGCCTCCGGTTCCTAGTTGAACTTTGTAATTCTCACTAGTTAGGGGCCGGTCCCCTCTGCGGCTTGATCCCTCCACCGTCTGGTAGATTCAGGCATACGGGTGGCCTCCAGCACTGCCCATACCCCTGGGATCCCTTCCATGTTCCTGGAGCCTTTCTCTTGCTCCTCTCTCTCTCTTCAGTCTTGGGCCTCTCTGCCTAGGCCCTCCTCCTGAGCAGAGCTCCTACAGAGCTCCTGCTCCCAACTCTTCCTCTCACTGAAGACCCTTCTAGAGTGTTCCACCCTCTTTTTATATCACTTCTTACTGAGCTCCCCTGAACTTCTTCCTCCACCCACACCCACTACATGGTTCCCCCTACTTTGGTTCTCCCCCACTCCAGCCAGGGACAGGGCTCAGCAGGGAAGCGACGCATCTTGCCCCTCCTGCTGGTCTGGAGTAGTGTAGTGTTGGATGCAGGTGTTAGGGTCCCGGGCAGCACTCTATCCTTACCTGAGAGTGAGATACCACACCTCTGGGTGAGATGCAGTACCTCTGTGGCGACTGAACCCGCAGGGGCGCCTCTCTAGTGACCTGTTATAGATGCCAAGACAGAGGAATTTCAGGACTGTCCAGCTGAAGCACACATGCTTGGAAGGCATCAGAAATTAGGAAGGGACCTTAACAATCTCAGTGCTAATGTGCAAATTGCCTCTACAGAGAGGAAGAGGGCTAGAACTCTTCCTCTCTAAGGAGGCAAGTTTCATATTTATTTTCCCAGAGGAGCGTTGCAAGGCGTATAAGCCTCCTCACATTCGCATGCCAGGCTAGGCATGTCACTCTCCACAAGGAAAAACGTTACCCCTTAAATCTCATTGTTAACACATGGGAAGCTGCTGTGAGTGTGCTGCGCACTGTGCTGTGAGAGGGAGGAGGGAGGAGTAACTCAGCTATTGTGAATGGTGCAATCTTCAAAACGTTCATAGAACCACAAAAATAAGCTAAATGTTTATTGATGATCCTTATTTGGGTCTTGAGCCATATCCAAGTATATCATCATATCGTATAGTTTTCAAGAAATGCGACGATCTAGGTCACCATGACACTGTTGTCATTGTTTTACCCACCTAGAAAGACTAATCGGTAGCCTCGATACCATGATCCATGTTCCCTGTTAAGTAGATACTTTCCCACAAAACATTCATCTCATAAAGGCACCATGTGGTGGCACTTCTACTCCGCAATACCATCTGTTAACGCAACTGTGCCATGTGAATGGTGCCAAAAACATGATGTCATTTTTAGGGGGGCAAAAGTGAAGTATTGCCATATTGCAAGGGATATAGGGCAGATCATGAGAAACGAGGACCCTCTAAAGGCGTCCATAGCTCTGTAGGGGTGTACTCTGTCCAAAACCAAAGTGACTTGTTGACTCCTTATCCCGGGCTGTCAGCAAGTGTTGCACATGCTTTATCCGCCCCTTCCGTGGCTACGGCACTGAGAAGGTGACACATTGAAGAAAAGTATATGAAAAGGAGGAGACACGCAGCTCCGCCACCTCATTGATGTCACTATGCGGCCATGTGGCATTTCTTCCCATTGTGTTTCATGCATATCCTACTATAACAATGTGACAATAAATGACTCAAAAGGTAATGACAGTAAAATACTATTGAGGCCACATGCGAATGATTCAGCTGAGCAAACAAGTAAATGAACCTTGGGTTTCTCCAAGGACCCAATAAGTACAATAAGCGTCCTGGATTTATATGTATCTGTCCTGAACTGGATAATAAATCATTGCTGAAAATGGGCACATAGGGTCTCCATAATACGAGGTCACCTACCGAGTCCATAATGAATCCCTGGATGAAAAACTAGAGAGCCTGGAGGCTGACGATCGCATGTCTCAGCTGTCACCGCCAGAAAATTACCTGTGACGGAAACAAGAGAAAAGCATGAGACACAATGGCTCCAAATGACGGCAATATACTTGTTTTCTTTCAGTTTACTGTTAATAGCTGAAAAAATCGAAAAGAATGGACTCATGAAATTCAACAGGAATTGTGGTTCAATGAGCAACATGGGACAATATTATCTTACACATTAGGTTGTCATGAGCTGCAACACATTCAGATTGTATCAAGGTGTGTCTATGTTACCAGCAGTGCATGTATAGAGAGCATGTATAGTACAGGGATATAATACTCCATAATGGCCAAGAATATAATTACTATAATACTGCCCCTATGTAGAGGAATATAACTACTATAATACTGCTCCTATGTACAAGAATATAACTACTATAATACTGACCCCTATGTACAAGAATATAACTACTATAATACTGCTCCTATGTACAAGAATATAACTCCTATAATACTGCTCCCTATATACAAGAATATAACTACTATAATACTGCCCCCTATGTACAAGAATATAACTACTATAATACTGCCCCTATGTACAAGAATATAACTACTATAATACTGCTCCTATGTACAAGAATATAACTACTATAATACTGCCTCATATGTACAAGAATATAACTACTATAATACTGCTCCTATGTACAAGAATATAACTACTATAATACTGCCCCCTATGTACAAGAATATAACTACTATAATACTGCCTCATATGTACAAGAATATAACTACTATAATACTGCTCCTATGTACAAGAATATAACTACTATAATACTGCCTCATATGTACAAGAATATAACTACTATAATACTGCTCCTATGTACAAGAATATAACTACTATAATACTGCTCCTATGTACAAGAATATAACTACTATAATACTGCCTCATATGTACAAGAATATAACTACTATAATACTGCCCCTATATACAAGAATATAACTACTATAATACTGCCCCTATGTACAAGAATATAACTACTATAATACTGCCCATATGTACAAGAATATAACTACTATAATACTGCCCCTATGTACAAGAATATAATTACTATAATACTGCCCCTATGTACAAGAATATAACTACTATAATACTGCCCATATGTACAAGAATATAACTACTATAATACTGCCCCTATATACAAGAATATAACTACTATAATACTGCCCCTATGTACAAGAATATAACTACTATAATACTGCCCATATGTACAAGAATATAACTACTATAATACTGCCCCTATATACAAGAATATAACTACTATAATACTGCCCCTATGTACAAGAATATAACTACTATAATACTGCCTCATATGTACAAGAATATAACTACTATAATACTGCCCCTATATACAAGAATATAACTACTATAATACTGCCCCTATGTACAAGAATATAACTACTATAATACTGCCCATATGTACAAGAATATCACTACTATGATACTGCCCCTATGTACAAGAATATAACTACTATAATACTGCTCCTATGTACAAGAATATAACTACTATAATACTGCCTCATATGTACAAGAATATAACTACTATAATACTGCTCCTATGTACAAGAATATAACTAATATAATACTGCTCCTATGTACAAGAATATAACTACTATAATACTGCCCCCTATGTACAAGAATATAACTACTATAATACTGCTCCCTATGTACAAGAATATAACTACTATAATACTGCCCCCTATGTACAAGAATATAACTACTATAATACTGCCCCTATGTACAAGAATATAACTACTATAATACTGCCCCTATGTACAAGAATATAACTACTATAATACTGCTCCTATGTACAAGAATATAACCACTATAATACTGCCCCCTATGTACAAGAATATAACTACTATAATACTGCTCCCTATGTACAAGAATATAACTACTATAATGCTGCCCCTATGTACAAGAATATAACTACTATAATACTGCTCCTATGTACAAGAATATAACTACTATAATACTGCTCCTATGTACAAGAATATAACTACTATAATACTGCTCCTATGTACAAGAATATAACTACTATAATACTGCTCCTATGTACAAGAATATAACTACTATAATACTGCCCCTATGTACAAGAATATAACTACTATAATACTGCCCCTATGTACAAGAATATAACTACTATAATACTGTCCCTATGTACAGGAATATAACTACTATAATACTGTTCCTATGTACAGGAATATAACTACTATTATACTGCTCCTATGTACTAGAATATATCTACTATTATACTGCTCCTATGTACTAGAATATATCTACTATAATACTGCTCCTATGTACAAGAATATAACTACTATAATACTGCCCCTATGTACAAGAATATAACTACTATAATACTGCTCCTATGTACAAGAATATAACTACTATAATACTGCCCCTATGTACAAGAATATAACTACTATAATACTGCTCCTATGTACAAGAATATAACTACTATAATACTGCTCCTATGTACAAGAATATAACTACTATAATACTGACCCCTATGTACAAGAATATAACTACTATAATACTGCTCCTATGTACAAGAATATAACTCCTATAATACTGCTCCCTATATACAAGAATATAACTACTATAATACTGCCCCCTATGTACAAGAATATAACTACTATAATACTGCCCCTATGTACAAGAATATAACGACTATAATACTGCTCCTATGTACAAGAATATAACTACTATAATACTGCCTCATATGTACAAGAATATAACTACTATAATACTGCTCCTATGTACAAGAATATAACTACTATAATACTGCCCCCTATGTACAAGAATATAACTACTATAATACTGCCTCATATGTACAAGAATATAACTACTATAATACTGCTCCTATGTACAAGAATATAACTACTATAATACTGCCTCATATGTACAAGAATATAACTACTATAATACTGCTCCTATGTACAAGAATATAACTACTATAATACTGCTCCTATGTACAAGAATATAACTACTATAATACTGCCTCATATGTACAAGAATATAACTACTATAATACTGCCCCTATATACAAGAATATAACTACTATAATACTGCCCCTATGTACAAGAATATAACTACTATAATACTGCCCATATGTACAAGAATATAACTACTATAATACTGCCCCTATGTACAAGAATATAATTACTATAATACTGCCCCTATGTACAAGAATATAACTACTATAATACTGCCCATATGTACAAGAATATAACTACTATAATACTGCCCCTCTATACAAGAATATAACTACTATAATACTGCCCCTATGTACAAGAATATAACTACTATAATACTGCCCATATGTACAAGAATATAACTACTATAATACTGCTCCTATGTACAAGAATATAACTACTAGTATACTGCCTCATATGTACAAGAATATAACTACTATAATACTGCCCCTATATACAAGAATATAACTACTATAATACTGCCCCTATGTACAAGAATATAACTACTATAATACTGCCCATATGTACAAGAATATAACTACTATGATACTGCCCCTATGTACAAGAATATAACTACTATAATACTGCTCCTATGTACAAGAATATAACTACTATAATACTGCCTCATATGTACAAGAATATAACTACTATAATACTGCTCCTATGTACAAGAATATAACTACTATAATACTGCTCCTATGTACAAGAATATAACTACTATAATACTGCCCCCTATGTACAAGAATATAACTACTATAATACTGCTCCCTATGTACAAGAATATAACTACCATAATACTCCCCCCTATGTACAAGAATATAACTACTATAATACTGCCCCTATGTACAAGAATATAACTACTATAATACTGCCCCTATGTACAAGAATATAACTACTATAATACTGCTCCTATGTACAAGAATATAACTACTATAATACTGCCCCCTATGTACAAGAATATAACTACTATAATACTGCTCCCTATGTACAAGAATATAACTACTATAATACTGCCCCCTATGTACAAGAATATAACTACTATAATACTGCCCCTATGTACAAGAATATAACTACTATAATACTGCCCCTATGTACAAGAATATAACTACTATAATACTGCTCCTATGTACAAGAATATAACCACTATAATACTGCCCCCTATGTACAAGAATATAACTACTATAATACTGCTCCCTATGTACAAGAATATAACTACTATAATGCTGCCCCTATGTACAAGAATATAACTACTATAATACTGCTCCTATGTACAAGAATATAACTACTATAATACTGCTCCTATGTACAAGAATATAACTACTATAATACTGCTCCTATGTACAAGAATATAACTACTATAATACTGCTCCTATGTACAAGAATATAACTACTATAATACTGCCCCTATGTACAAGAATATAACTACTATAATACTGCCCCTATGTACAAGAATATAACTACTATAATACTGTCCCTATGTACAGGAATATAACTACTATAATACTGTTCCTATGTACAGGAATATAACTACTATTATACTGCTCCTATGTACTAGAATATATCTACTATTATACTGCTCCTATGTACTAGAATATATCTACTATAATACTGCTCCTATGTACAAGAATATAACTACTATAATACTGCCCCTATGTACAAGAATATAACTACTATAATACTGCTCCTATGTACAAGAATATAACTACTATAATACTGCCCCTATGTACAAGAATATAACTACTATAATACTGCTCCTATGTACAAGAATATAACTACTATAATACTGCTCCTATGTACAAGAATATAACTACTATAATACTGACCCCTATGTACAAGAATATAACTACTATAATACTGCTCCTATGTACAAGAATATAACTCCTATAATACTGCTCCCTATATACAAGAATATAACTACTATAATACTGCCCCCTATGTACAAGAATATAACTACTATAATACTGCCCCTATGTACAAGAATATAACGACTATAATACTGCTCCTATGTACAAGAATATAACTACTATAATACTGCCTCATATGTACAAGAATATAACTACTATAATACTGCTCCTATGTACAAGAATATAACTACTATAATACTGCCCCCTATGTACAAGAATATAACTACTATAATACTGCCTCATATGTACAAGAATATAACTACTATAATACTGCTCCTATGTACAAGAATATAACTACTATAATACTGCCTCATATGTACAAGAATATAACTACTATAATACTGCTCCTATGTACAAGAATATAACTACTATAATACTGCTCCTATGTACAAGAATATAACTACTATAATACTGCCTCATATGTACAAGAATATAACTACTATAATACTGCCCCTATATACAAGAATATAACTACTATAATACTGCCCCTATGTACAAGAATATAACTACTATAATACTGCCCATATGTACAAGAATATAACTACTATAATACTGCCCCTATGTACAAGAATATAATTACTATAATACTGCCCCTATGTACAAGAATATAACTACTATAATACTGCCCATATGTACAAGAATATAACTACTATAATACTGCCCCTCTATACAAGAATATAACTACTATAATACTGCCCCTATGTACAAGAATATAACTACTATAATACTGCCCATATGTACAAGAATATAACTACTATAATACTGCTCCTATGTACAAGAATATAACTACTAGTATACTGCCTCATATGTACAAGAATATAACTACTATAATACTGCCCCTATATACAAGAATATAACTACTATAATACTGCCCCTATGTACAAGAATATAACTACTATAATACTGCCCATATGTACAAGAATATAACTACTATGATACTGCCCCTATGTACAAGAATATAACTACTATAATACTGCTCCTATGTACAAGAATATAACTACTATAATACTGCCTCATATGTACAAGAATATAACTACTATAATACTGCTCCTATGTACAAGAATATAACTACTATAATACTGCTCCTATGTACAAGAATATAACTACTATAATACTGCCCCCTATGTACAAGAATATAACTACTATAATACTGCTCCCTATGTACAAGAATATAACTACTATAATACTCCCCCCTATGTACAAGAATATAACTACTATAATACTGCCCCTATGTACAAGAATATAACTACTATAATACTGCCCCTATGTACAAGAATATAACTACTATAATACTGCTCCTATGTACAAGAATATAACTACTATAATACTGCCCCCTATGTACAAGAATATAACTACTATAATACTGCTCCCTATGTACAAGAATATAACTACTATAATGCTGCCCCTATGTACAAGAATATAACTACTATAATACTGCCCCTATGTACAAGAATATAACTACTATAATACTGTCCCTATGTACAGGAATATAACTACTATAATACTGTTCCTATGTACAGGAATATAACTACTATTATACTGCTCCTATGTACTAGAATATATCTACTATAATACTGCTCCTATGTACAAGAATATAACTACTATAATACTGCCCCTATGTACAAGAATATAACTACTATAATACTGCTCCCTTTGTACAAGAATATAACCACTATAATACTGCCCCCATGTACAAGATTATAACTACTATAATACTGCCCCTACGTACAAGAATATAACAACTATAACACTGCCTCCTATGTACAAGAATATAACTACTATAATACTGCTCCTATGTACAAGAATATAACTACAATAACACTGCCTCCTAAATACAAGAATATAACTACTATAATACTGCCCCTATGTACAAGAATATAACTACTATAATACTGCTCCTATGTACAAGAATATAACTACTATAATACTGCTCCTATGTACAAGAATATAACTACTATAATACTGCCCCTATGTACAAGAATATAACTACTATAATACTGCCCCTATGTACAAGAATATATCTACTATAATACTGCTCCTGTGTACAAATATATAAATACTATAATACTGCTCCAATGTACAAGAATATAGCTACTATAATACTGCTCCCTATGTACAAGAATATAACTACTATAATACTGCCCCCTAAGTACAAGAATATAACTAATAAAATACTGCTCCTATGTACAAGAATATATCTACTATAATACTGCCCCTTATGTGCAATAATATAACTACTATAATACTGCTCCCTATGTACAAGAATATAACTACTATAATACTGCTCCCTATGTACAAGAATATAACTAATATAATACTGCCTCCTATGTGCAAGAATATAACTACTATAATACTGCCCCCTATGTACAAGAATATAACTACTATAATACTGCCCCTTATGTGCAATAATATAATTATTATAATACTATCATCTATGTACAAGAACAAAACTAGTATAATATATCTCCCAATGTTAAATAATATACAGTACAGACCAAAAGTTTGGACACACTTTCTCATTTAAAGATTTTTCTGTATTTTCATGACTATGAAAATTGTACATTCACACTGAAGGCATCAAAACTATGAATTAACACATGTGGAATTATATACTTAACAAAAAAAAGTGTGAAACAACTGAAAATATGTCTTATATTCTAGGTTCTTCAAAGTAGCCACCTTTTGCTTTGATGACTGCTTTGCACATTCTTGGCATTCTCTTGATGAGCTTCAAGAGGTAGTCACCGGAAATGGTTTTCACTTCACAGGTGTGCCCTGTCAGGTTTAATAAGTGGGATTTCTTGCTTTATAAATGGGGTTGGGTCCTTCAGTTGTGTTGTGCAGAAGTCAGGTGGATACACAGCTGATAGTCCTACTGAATAGACTGTTAGAATTTGTATTATGGCAAGAAAAAAGCAGCTAAGTAAAGAAAAACGAGTGGCCATCATTACTTTAAGAAATGAAGGTCAGTCAGTCCGAAAAATTGGGAAAACTTTGAAAGTGTCCCCAAGTGCAGTTGAAAAACCATCAATCGCTACAAAGAAACTGGCTCACATGAGGACCGCCCCAGGAAAGGAAGACCAAGAGTCACCTCTGCTTCTGAGGATAAGTTTATCCGAGTCACCAGCCTCAGAAATCGCAGGTTAACAGCAGCTCAAATTAGAGACCAGGTCAATGCCACACAGAGTTCTAGCAGCAGACACATCTCTACAACAACTGTTAAGAGGGGACTTTGTGCAGCAGGCCTTCATGGTAAAATAGCTGCTAGGAAACCAATGCTAAGGACAGGCAACAAGCAGAAGAGACTTGTTTGGGCTAAAGAACACAAGGAATGGACATTAGACCAGTGGAAATCTGTGCTTTGGTCTGATGAGTCCAAATTTGAGATCTTTGGTTCCAACCACCGTGTCTTTGTGCGACGCAGAAAAGGTGAACGGATGGACTCTACATGCCTGGTTCCCACCGTGAAGCATGGAGGAGGAGGTGTGATGGTGTGGGGGTGCTTTGCTGGTGACACTGTTGGGGATTTATTCAAAATTGAAGGCATACTGAACCAGCATGGCTACCACAGCATCTTGCAGCGGCATGCTATTCCATCCGGTTTGCGTTTAGTTGGACCATCATTTATTTTTCAACAGGACAATGACCCCAAACACACCTCCAGGCTGTGTAAGGGCTATTTGACCAAGAAGGAGAGTGATGGGGTGCTACACCAGATGACCTGGCCTCCACAGTCACCAGACCTGAACCCAATCGAGATGGTTTGGGGTGAGCTGGACCGCACAGTGAAGGCAAAAGGGCCAACAAGTGCTAAGCATCTCTGGGAACTCCTTCAAGATTGTTGGAAGACCATTTCCGGTGACTACCTCTTGAAGCTCATCAAGAGAATGCCACGAGTGTGCAAAGCAGTCATCAAAGCAAAAGGTGGCTACTTTGAAGAACCTAGAATATAAGACATATTTTCAGTTGTTTCACACTTTTTTGTTCAGTATATAATTCCACATGTGTTAATTCATAGTTTTGATGCCTTCAATGTGAATGTACAATTTTCATAGTCATGAAAATGCAGAAAAATCTTTAAATGAGAAGGTGTGTCCAAACTTTTGGTCTGTACTGTATGGTAATTAGTAAGTTATGCATATTGTATATCTACATTATTATACATGTATTATACATATAATGATGGCATATAATAATATATAAAAGTAACACCCCATTTTCAGTGGTTATTTTCTTAGCAGTGAACTTAGAATTTCGGTTAAAAACTACAAAGACAACCAAGAAGATAATTAACCCCTATGAAAAACTTCAAAGAAAATGTGTTGATGTTTCACAGCTAAGACAAATTCTGATTCTACTGGTGGGAATTAATCCTACTATAATCAGCTCAGCACGTCCTGTCTTTCTGCTACCAAGTGGAAATTTGTCATTCAGCTTTCACATAGGACATCTTGTTTCCTCCATGATGGCATCAAATCATTCAGACTTTACAGGGGTCATACACTACTTAGCTTAACATACGGAAAGAAAATCACCTAATCACCTGCATATAATGCATTGCACTTATTAAATGATATATTATACAGTATATTGATAATAGAATATAAAAAAATACATCTAAAATTAAAAATAACACTTCATTTTTAAACTGCTTTCTCTGCACATATGGACAGTATTACAGTAGTTATATTCTTGTATATAGGAGCAGTATTATAGTAGTTATATTCTTGTACATAGGGGGCAGTATTATAGTAGTTATATTCTTGTACATAGGGGGCAGTATTATAGTAGTTATATTCTTGTATATAGGAGCAGTATTATAGTAGTTATATTCTTGTATATAGGAGCAGTATTACAGTAGTTATATTCTTGTACATAAGGGACAGTATTATAGTAGTTATATTCTTGTATATAGGGGCAGTATTATAGTAGTTATATTCTTGTACATAGGGGCAGTATTATAGTAGTTATATTCTTGTATATAGGAGCAGTATTACAGTAGTTATATTCTTGTACATAGGGGCAGTATTATAGTAGTTATATTCTTGTACATAGGAGCAGTGTTATAGTAGTTATATTCTTGTACATAGGGGCAGTATTATAGTAGTTATATTCCTGTACATAGGAGCAGTATTATAGTAGTTATATTCTTGTACATAGGGGGCAGTATTATAGTAGTTATATTCTTGTACATAGGGGCAGTATTATAGTAGTTATATTCTTGTACATAGGGGCAGTATTATAGTAGTTATATTCTTGTACATAGGGGGCAGTATTATAGTAGTTATATTCTTGTACATAGGGGCAGTATTATAGTAGTTATATTCTTGTACATAGGAGGCAGTATTATAGTAGTTATATTCTTGTACATAGGGGCAGTATTATAGTAGTTATATTCTTATACATAGGGGCAGTATTATAGTAGTTATATTCTTGTACATAGGGGCAGTATTATAGTAGTTATATTCTTGTACATAGGGGCAGTATTATAGTAGTTATATTCTTGTATATAGGAGCAGTATTATAGTAGTTATATTCTTGTACATAGGGGGCAGTATTATAGTAGTTATATTCTTGTACATAGGGGGCAGTATTATAGTAGTTATATTCTTGTATATAGGAGCAGTATTATAGTAGTTATATTCTTGTATATAGGAGCAGTATTACAGTAGTTATATTCTTGTACATAAGGGACAGTATTATAGTAGTTATATTCTTGTATATAGGGGCAGTATTATAGTAGTTATATTCTTGTACATAGGGGCAGTATTATAGTAGTTATATTCTTGTATATAGGAGCAGTATTACAGTAGTTATATTCTTGTACATAGGGGCAGTATTATAGTAGTTATATTCTTGTACATAGGAGCAGTGTTATAGTAGTTATATTCCTGTACATAGGAGCAGTATTATAGTAGTTATATTCTTGTACATAGGGGGCAGTATTATAGTAGTTATATTCTTGTACATAGGGGCAGTATTATAGTAGTTATATTCTTGTACATAGGGGCAGTATTATAGTAGTTATATTCTTGTACATAGGGGGCAGTATTATAGTAGTTATATTCTTGTACATAGGGGCAGTATTATAGTAGTTATATTCTTGTACATAGGAGGCAGTATTATAGTAGTTATATTCTTGTACATAGGGGCAGTATTATAGTAGTTATATTCTTATACATAGGGGCAGTATTATAGTAGTTATATTCTTGTACATAGGGGCAGTATTATAGTAGTTATATTCTTGTACATAGGAGTAGTATTATAGTAGTTATATTCTTGTACATAGGAGCAGTATTATAGTAGTTATATTCTTGTATATAGAGGGCAGTATTATAGTAGTTATATTCTTGTGCATAGGGGGCAGTATTATAGTAGTTATATTCTTGTACATAGGGGCAGTATTGTAGTTATATTCTTTTACATAGGGGGCAGTATTATAGTAGTTATATTCTTGTACATAGGGGCAGTATTATAGTAGTTATATTCTTGTACATAGGGGCAGTATTATAGTAGTTATATTCTTGTACATAGGGGCAGTATTATAGTAGTTATATTCTTGTACATAGGGGCAGTATTATAGTAGTTATATTCTTGTACATAGGGGGCAGTATTATAGTAGTTATATTCTTGTACATAGGGGCAGTATTATAGTAGTTATATTCTTGTACATAGGAGGCAGTATTATAGTAGTTATATTCTTGTACATAGGGGCAGTATTATAGTAGTTATATTCTTATACATAGGGGCAGTATTATAGTAGTTATATTCTTGTACATAGGGGCAGTATTATAGTAGTTATATTCTTGTACATAGGAGTAGTATTATAGTAGTTATATTCTTGTACATAGGAGCAGTATTATAGTAGTTATATTCTTGTATACAGAGGGCAGTATTATAGTAGTTATATTCTTGTGCATAGGGGGCAGTATTATAGTAGTTATATTCTTGTACATAGGGGCAGTATTGTAGTTATATTCTTTTACATAGGGGGCAGTATTATAGTAGTTATATTCTTGTACATAGGGGCAGTATTATAGTAGTTATATTCTTGTACATAGGGGCAGTATTATAGTAGTTATATTCTTGTACATAGGAGCAGTATTATAGTAGTTATATTCTTGTACATAGGGGCAGTATTATAGTAGTTATATTCTTGTACATAGGGGGCAGTATTATAGTAGTTATATTCTTGTACATAGGAGCAGTATTATAGTAGTTATATTCTTGAACATAGGAGCAGTATTATAGTAGTTATATTCTTGTACATAGGGGCAGTATTATAGCAGTTATATTCTTGTACATAGGGGGCAGTATTATAGTAGTTATATTCTTGAACATAGGAGCAGTATTATAGTAGTTATATTCTTGTACATAGGGGCAGTATTATAGTAGTTATATTCTTGTACATAGGGGGCAGTATTATAGTAGTTATATTCTTGTACATAGGGGCAGTATTATTGCAGTTATATTCTTGTACATAGGGGGCAGTATTATAGTAGTTATATTCTTGTACATAGGGGCAGTATTATAGTAGTTATATTCTTGTACATAGGGGCAGTATTATAGTAGTTATATTCTTGAACATAGGAGCAGTATTATAGTAGTTATATTCTTGAACATAGGAGCAGTATTATAGTAGTTATATTTTTGTACATAGGGGCAGTATTATAGTAGTTATATTCTTGTACATAGGGGCAGTATTATAGTAGTTATATTCTTGTACATAGGGGGCAGTATTATAGTAGTTATATTCTTGTACATAGGGGCAGTATTATAGCAGTTATATTCTTGTACATAGGGGGCAGTATTATAGTAGTTATATTCTTGTACATAGGGGCAGTATTATAGTAGTTATATTCTTGTACATAGGGGCAGTATTATAGTAGTTATATTCTTGAACATAGGAGCAGTATTATAGTAGTTATATTCTTGTACATAGGGGCAGTATTATAGTAGTTATATTCTTGTACATAGGAGCAGTATTATAGTAGTTATATTCTTGTACATAGGAGCAGTATTATAGCAGTTATATTCTTGTACATAGGGGGCAGTATTATAGTAGTTATATTCTTGTACATAGGAGCAGTATTATAGTAGTTATATTCTTCTACATAGGGGCAGTATTATAGTAGTTATATTCTTGTACATAGGGGGCAGTATTATAGTAGTTATATTCCTGTACATAGGAGCAGTATTATAGTAGTTATATTCTTGAACATAGGAGCAGTATTATAGTAGTTATATTCTTGTACATAGGGGCAGTATTATAGCAGTTATATTCTTGTACATAGGGGGCAGTATTATAGTAGTTATATTCTTGAACATAGGAGCAGTATTATAGTAGTTATATTCTTGAACATAGGAGCAGTATTATAGTAGTTATATTCTTGTACATAGGGGCAGTATTATAGCAGTTATATTCTTGTACATAGGGGGCAGTATTATAGTAGTTATATTCTTGTACATAGGGGCAGTATTATAGTAGTTATATTCTTGTACATAGGGGGCAGTATTATAGTAGTTATATTCTTGTACATAGGGGCATTATTATAGTAGTTGTATTCTTGTACATAGGGGAAGTATTATAGTAGTTATATTCTTGTACATAGGGGCATTATTATAGTAGTTGTATTCTTGCACATAGGAGCAGTATTATAGTAGTTATATTCTTGTAAATAGGAGCAGTATTATAGTAGTTATATTCTTGTACATAGGAGCAGTATTATAGTAGTTATATTCTTGTACATAGGGGCAGTATTATAGTAGTTATATTCTTGTACATAGGGGCAGTATTATAGTAGTTACATTCTTGTATATAGGAGCAGTATTATAGTAGTTATATTCTTGTACATAGGGGCAGTATTATAGTAGTTACATTCTTGTATATAGGAGCAGTATTATAGTAGTTATATTCTTGTACATAGGGGCAGTATTATAGTAGTTATATTCTTGTACATAGGAGCAGTATTATAGTAGTTATATTCTTGCAAATAGGAGCAGTATTATAGTAGTTATATTCTTGTACATAGGAGCAGTATTATAGTAGTTATATTCTTGTACATAGGGGCAGTATTATAGTAGTTATATTCTTGTATATAGGAGCAGTATTATAGTAGTTATATTCTTGTATATAGGAGCAGTATTATAGTAGTTATATTCTTGTACATAGGGGCAGTGTTATAGTAGTTATATTCTTGTACATAGGGGCAGTATTATAGTAGTTATATTCTTGTACATAGGGGCAGTATTATAGTAGTTATATTCTTGTACATAGGAGCAGTATTATAGTAGTTATATTCTTGTACATAGGGGCAGTATTATAGTAGTTATATTCTTGTACATAGGAGCAGTATTATAGTAGTTATATTCTTGTATATAGGAGCAGTATTATAGTAGTTATATTCTTGTACATAGGGGCAGTGTTATAGTAGTTATATTCTTGTACATGGGGCAGTATTATAGTAGCTATACTCTTGTACATAGAGGCAGTATTATAGTAGTTGTATTCTTGTACATAGGGGCAGTATTATAGTAGTTATATCCTTGTACATAGTAGTAGTATTATAGTAGTTATATTCTTGTACATAGGGGTAGTATTAAATTAGTTATATTCTTGTATATAGGAGCAGTATTATAGTAGTTATATTCTTGTACATAGGGGGCCGTATTATAGTAGTTATATTCTTGTACATAGGGGTAGTATTATAGTAGTTATATTCTTGTACATAGGGGCAGTATTACAGTAGTTATATTCTTGTACATAGGAGCAGTATTATAGTAGTTATATTCTTGTACATAGGGGCAGTATTATAGTAGTTATATTCTTGTACATAGGGGCAGTATTATAGTAGTTATATTCTAGTATATAGGGGGCGGTATTATAGTAGTTATATTCTTGTACATATGGGCAGTATTATAGTAGTTACATTTTCTTGCACATAGAGGGTAGCAAAATCTTGTGTCCATTCTTTCAGCCACCCCTCACAGAGCTTTTTCTTCTACTTATTGTCGTCCCTGGCTGATTATTGAATCTTGTATGTGTTTCCCATGGAAGAAGAATTGTCACCTTCCCTTGCACATATTGTGCAAGAGATGTTTGCATTTTACAAAACCCTACTTATAAATAGATGATATTTCTGTATAGATATCTTTACAGGAAACAGTTTGTAATGGTATCTTTGCTCATGGTACGTATAAAATCTGCAATAAAATATTTTATTAGTCTTTTACCCCAAACATTTCTTTTAGAAACTTGAAGATAAGAATCTTGCACTTTAAGACATAAACATTCACATCATCATACGAGTGAATGTAATGCTTCATACATTGCGTACGTGTATGATCCCTTCAGGCTAGCCCCATCATACAAATGTTTTTAATCAGATGACACATTCTTCTGATTCTTTGAATTACAACCTAATTACAGGGGCTTTGGTCATTTTTGTGGATACACATAGATGGGGCTTTACACCATTCAGAAGTTTATTGGTATAGGTATAGGGGAATTGAATACAGGATTGTGAATAAAGCAGTAAGATTTGAAGATTATTTTTATTAAACATAATTTTTTAGTGTTTATTTACTTCCTAAATGTGAAGTTAAGCAACTTTCTGAATAGTCTTTATTATTACTACTGCTCCTAATAGCTCTCTCGGCTCTCTCCCTCTTTTCTCTCAGTGTTAGAGATCGCAGCAGTGAAGTGTTGTACATAGATCTTCAGTGGAGAGGGGGAAAGTATTTACAGTGTCAGGGAGTGTAGAGTAAGCAGGTGGCAGATAAGGAGGAACGTTCATAGAGAGGAATTCAGTGCAGTTTAGAATCTGTGCTGTCATATGAGCTAATGAAGACAGCAGCAACCTGGATACACCCTAGATATATAATCTCTCCTATACTGCAGGGAGAGACACGCCAACAAGAGACCAATGGGAAACTTGGATCAGACTGTAAACTCCATATCAGGAGTCTGAAAATGAATGAAAATTGCATATTTAGTGAAATATTATGAACTTAAAATAATATTAAATTAATCCTTTTGCTTTAGGTAGCAAATAAGTGTAGTTTTATTTATTTACAATATGCATAATAAAATATATTTTTTACTAAATTATCATGTTTTTGCATTTTATTATTATAATTATTATTTATTATTATAGCACCATTTATTCCATTGCTCTTTATATGTGAAAAAGGGGGTATACATAGCAAAAACAATTACAAAAATCTTGAACAAAAATGCAACGGCAAACTGGTACAGGAGGAGCAAGGACCCTGCCCGCGAAGCCTCACAGTCTACAAGGGATGGGTGACGATACAGTAGGTGCATGTTTGTTGTTTTTTCCTAATTTTTTTTTTACCCTAATCTCATTAAAAGGTTTTTCTGTTTTTGGAAAACCGCTCTTCCCTGCTGCAATATGTTTTAAAAAAAAAAAACAACCAAAATTAGCTGTAGTCACCCTCCCCAGGTCCAATGCTGAGTTTCCGTGGCTGTTCATTTTTGTCTGCAGCGCTACTTTCAGGTCGATAACGTCTGCAGACCATGAGCTCACTAATTGGCTGAAGCGCTGTGAATATGAGTTCAGCGCTGCAGACAATAACAGACACCAGGATCAGTGTCGGAGACTCAGCGATGGACCCGGGGAGGGTGAATAAAGTTCTATTTTTCTTTTTTTTTATATATATATAAAACAAACTGCAGCTGGTTTTCCAAATCCAAAAATGATTTCAAGAAATAACTTTTACACTTATTTTATTTGTATTAACATAGTCCATTATGATCTGTATTACTATGAAAATCGACAGATAACAGCCTTGGGGTCTTTTTCCTGACTGTATAGGGGTCCCCTAGAGTCCACTTGTGTCACTGAGACTTAATTATAGATGGGAGTCCTTTCTATCATGACCTGTCCAGATTGGGGGCTTCTCCCTTCTTGGTGTTTAGAACTCCTGCTCCAAGTTGGCACTGGGCACCCTTGCAGAACAGCTAAAACCCAGCGCTGTAGAATAAGATCCACTGTACTGTAGATGCTAAGGGGTTAAACTAAATCCTTCAATTTGTTCCTGTACTGACCACATAATTTGTTGTAGTGACTGGATTGAACAGATTAATTATCTGGAACAGTGATAATTAAAGCATTGATTAACTGAATGGAAGTACCTGCGATAGTAAATTAAATGGGGTCTGCTAGACCACTGGCTTTTCCTACCAGGAAGAATACATTAATGTACAATGATTTATTCCGTACCTGTCTGCCATTGTAATGGAGGTTGGGTGTAAGGGAAATTGATGCTTCAAATAAGAAGAAGCAGATACATTGGCATTCTGCCCCACGGCCAGAAACATTCTCTTTCTATGTTTTTTTCTCTATTTCTATGGGGTTTTTTTTCTTAAAGGGATTGTATATTTTTTAAGAAACCCATTTTTTGTGAGAAGGGTGCTTTCAATAATAAGCTGATCACAAAAAAATCCTACAGCTACGACCTCCAGTGATTAGCTGTAATCTGTAGGAACTTTGTAGCAAGTGTATAATTTCCCTACAGCACCCCCAGAGGGTAAATTAGGTATTACACAGCTCTTTATGGTATCAATTGACAGTGCATGTAACATATGGAAATTCGAGGTCCTCTAGAGAAAGAGATGCTCTTTTTAGCCACTTTCCACCCAGATTATTACATTTTATATTTACATATAGAGTTAAAACTGATGTGTAGATAGCTAAAAAAAAGCTAATAAAATAAAACCTCTCTCTGCAATATATCCGGTCAAAGCAATCTATCTAGAAAAAAGCCAGGGCACAAATCTCCTTTCATGTCTGAGAGTTTGGTGTCTATTCTTTACTGCAAAAACATGTCCGATTATATTAACATTTGGGGGAAGATTTTACTAGAACTGGATTTTCACACAAAAGTTTTTAACTCATTGGCGCAGGAGTAGAATGTAGTAAATGTATTAATAGGTGCACGCCTCTGTACCTGCTCTAGAAACTGCAATGATTTGGGACGCCATGTGTGCTAAATTCTAGTGCAAGTTCTAATAAAGCCATTATAATAATCAACATATTCTGCAGCACTTTACAATTCAGAGGGAACAAGTACAAATATTATCAGACATTACTTAGTAACACATAGTTCAGCAATTCAGATAAGAGGAGTGAGCGTCCTGCTCAATGGCGCACTGTGTAGAGGACGGGTAGGGTGGTAGACAGAGATGATGGAGGAGATGTAGGGCAGTGCAGCACTGTGGAGAGGACGGGTAGAGTGATAGAAATGAAGGAAGAGATGTAGGGCGGTGCAGCACTGTGGGAGGACGGGTAGGGGGGTAGACAGAGATGAAGGAGGAGATGTAGGGCAGTGCAGCGCTGTGGAGAGGACGGGTAGAGTGATAGAAATGAAGGAAGATATGTAGGGCGGTGCAGCACTGTGGGAGGACGGGTAGGGGGGTAGACAGAGATGAAGGAGGAGATGTAGGGCAGTGCAGCGCTGTGGAGAGGACGGGTAGAGTGATAAAAATGAAGGAAGAGATGTAGGGTGGTGCAGCACTGTGGGAGGACGGGTAGGAGGGTAGACAGAGATGAAGGAGGAGATGTAGGGCGGTACAGCACTGTGGAGAGGATGGGTAGGGTGGTAGGCAGGGGTGAAGGAGGAGATGAAGGGTGGTGCAGCACTGGGGAGAGGACGGGTAGGGGGGTAGACAAAGATGAAGGAGGAGATGTAGGGCGGTGCAGCACTGTGGAGAGGGCGGGTAGGGTGGTAGCCAGAGGTGAAGGAGGAGACGTAGGGTGGTCCAGCGCTGTGGAGAGGACAGGTAGGGTGGTAGACAGAGGTGAAGGAAGAGATGTAGGGCAGTGCAGCAACGTGGGAGAACGGGTAGGGTGGTAGACAGAGATGAAGGAGGAGATGTAGGGCAGTGCAGCACTGTGGAGAGGATGGGTAGAGTGATAGAAATGAAGGAAGAGATGTAGGGCGGTGCAGCACTGTGGGAGGACGGGTAGGGTGGTAGACAGAGACGAAGGAGGAGATGTAGAGCAGTGCAGCACTGTGGAGAGGATGGGTAGAGTGATAGAAATGAAGGAAGAGATGTAGGGCGGTGCAGCACTGTGGAGAGGACGGGTAGGGGGGTAGACAGAGATGAAGGAGGAGATGTAGGGCAGTGCAGCACTGTGGAGAGGACGGGTAGAGTGATAGAAATGAAGGAAGAGATGTAGGGCGGTGCAGCACTGTGGAGAGGACGGGTAGGGGGTAGACAGAAACGAAGGAGGAGATGTAGGGCAGTGCAGCACTGTGGAGAGGATGGGTAGAGTGATAGAAATGAAGGAAGAGATGTAGGGCGGTGCAGCACTGTGGAGAGGACGGGTAGGGGGGTAGACAGAGACAAAGGAGGAGATGTAGGGCAGTGCAGCACTGTGGAGAGGATGGGTAGAGTGATAGAAATGAAGGAAGAGATGTAGGGCGGTGCAGCACTGTGGAGAGGACGGGTAGGGGGTAGACAGAGACGAAGGAGGAGATGTAGGGCAGTGCAGCACTGTGGAGAGGATGGGTAGAGTGATAGAAATGAAGGAAGAGATGTAGGGCGGTGCAGCACTGTGGAGAGGACGGGTAGGGGGATAGACAGAGATGAAGGAGGAGATGTAGGGCAGTGCAGCACTGTGGAGAGGATGGGTAGAGTGATAGAAATGAAGGAAGAGATGTAGGGCGGTGCAGCACTGTGGGAGGACGGGTAGGAGGGTAGACAGAGATGAAGGAGGAGATGTAGGGCGGTACAGCACTGTGGAGAGGATGGGTAGGGTGCTAGCCAGAGGTGAAGGAGGAGATGTAGGGTGGTGCAGCACTGTGGAGAGCACAGGTAGGGGGGTAGACAGAGATGAAGGAGGAGATGTAGGGCAGTACAGCACTGTGGAGAGGATGGGTAGGGTGGTAGGCAGGGGTGAAGGAGGAGATGAAGGGTGGTGCAGCACTGTGGAGAGGACGGGTGGGGGGGTAGACAGAGATGAAGGAGGAGATGTAGGGCGGTGCAGCACTGTGGAGAGGGCGGGTAGGGTGGTAGCTAGAGGTGAAGGAGGAGACGTAGTGTGGTGCAGCGCTGTGGAGAGGACAGGTAGGGTGGTAGACAGAGGTGAAGGAAGAGATGTAGGGCAGTGCAGCAACGTGGGAGGATGGGTAGGGGGGTAGACAGAGATGAAGGAGGAGATGTAGGGCAGTGCAGCACTGTGGAGAGGACGGGTAGAGTGATAGAAATGAAGGAAGAGATGTAGGGCGGTGCAGCACTGTGGAGAGGACGGGTAGGGGGTAGACAGAGACGAAGGAGGAGATGTAGGGCAGTGCAGCACTGTGGAGAGGATGGGTAGAGTGATAGAAATGAAGGAAGAGATGTAGGGCGGTGCAGCACTGTGGAGAGGACGGGTAGGGGGGTAGACAGAGACAAAGGAGGAGATGTAGGGCAGTGCAGCACTGTGGAGAGGATGGGTAGAGTGATAGAAATGAAGGAAGAGATGTAGGGCGGTGCAGCACTGTGGAGAGGACGGGTAGGGGGTAGACAGAGACGAAGGAGGAGATGTAGGGCAGTGCAGCACTGTGGAGAGGATGGGTAGAGTGATAGAAATGAAGGAAGAGATGTAAGGCGGTGCAGCACTGTGGAGAGGACGGGTAGGGGGATAGACAGAGATGAAGGAGGAGATGTAGGGCAGTGCAGCACTGTGGAGAGGATGGGTAGAGTGATAGAAATGAAGGAAGAGATGTAGGGCGGTGCAGCACTGTGGGAGGACGGGTAGGAGGGTAGACAGAGATGAAGGAGGAGATGTAGGGCGGTACAGCACTGTGGAGAGGATGGGTAGGGTGCTAGCCAGAGGTGAAGGAGGAGATGTAGGGTGGTGCAGCACTGTGGAGAGCACAGGTAGGGGGGTAGACAGAGATGAAGGAGGAGATGTAGGGCAGTACAGCACTGTGGAGAGGATGGGTAGGGTGGTAGGCAGGGGTGAAGGAGGAGATGAAGGGTGGTGCAGCACTGTGGAGAGGACGGGTGGGGGGGTAGACAGAGATGAAGGAGGAGATGTAGGGCGGTGCAGCACTGTGGAGAGGGCGGGTAGGGTGGTAGCTAGAGGTGAAGGAGGAGACGTAGTGTGGTGCAGCGCTGTGGAGAGGACTGGTAGGGTGGTAGACAGAGGTGAAGGAAGAGATGTAGGGCAGTGCAGCAACGTGGGAGGATGGGTAGGGGGGTAGACAGAGATGAAGGAGGAGATGTAGGGCAGTGCAGCACTGTGGAGAGGACGGGTAGAGTGATAGAAATGAAGGAAGAGATGTAGGGCGGTGCAACACTGTGGAGAGGACGGGTAGGGGGGTAGACAGAGATGAAGGAGGAGATGTAGGGCAGTGCAGCACTGTCGAGAGGATGGGTAGAGTGATAGAAATGAAGGAAGAGATGTAGGGCAGTGCAGCACTGTGGGAGGACGGGTAGGAGGGTAGACAGAGATGAAGGAGGAGATGTAGGGCGGTACAGCACTGTGGAGAGGATGGGTAGGGTGCTAGCCAGAGGTGAAGGAGGAGATGTAGAGTGGTGCAGCACTGTGGAGAGCACGGGTAGGGGGGTAGACAGAGATGAAGGAGGAGATGTAGGGCAGTACAGCACTGTGGAGAGGACGGGTAGGGTGGTAGGCAGGGGTGAAGGAGGAGATGTAGGGCAGTGCAGCACTGTGGAGAGGATGGGTAGAGTGATAGAAATGAAGGAAGAGATGTAGGGCGGTGCAGCACTGTGGAGAGGACGGGTAGGGGGGTAGACAGAGATGAAGGAGGAGATGTAGGGCAGTGCAGCACTGTGGAGAGGATGGGTAGAGTGATAGAAATGAAGGAAGAGATGTAGGGCGGTGCAGCACTGTGGAGAGGACGGGTAGGGGGGTAGACAGAGACGAAGGAGGAGATGTAGGGCAGTGCAGCACTGTGGAGAGGATGGGTAGAGTGATAGAAATGAAGGAAGAGATGTAGGGCGGTGCAGCACTGTGGAGAGGACGGGTAGGGGAGTAGACAGAGATGAAGGAGGAGATGTAGGGCAGTGCAGCACTGTGGAGAGGATGGGTAGAGTGATAGAAATGAAGGAAGAGATGTAGGGCGGTGCAGCACTGTGGGAGGACGGGTAGGAGGGTAGACAGAGATGAAGGAGGAGATGTAGGGCGGTACAGCACTGTGGAGAGGATGGGTAGGGTGCTAGCCAGAGGTGAAGGAGGAGATGTAGGGTGGTGCAGCACTGTGGAGAGCACGGGTAGGGGGGTAGACAGAGATGAAGGAGGAGATGTAGGGCAGTACAGCACTGTGGAGAGGATGGGTAGGGTGGTAGGCAGGGGTGAAGGAGGAGATGAAGGGTGGTGCAGCACTGTGGAGAGGACGGGTGGGGGGGTAGACAGAGATGAAGGAGGAGATGTAGGGCGGTGCAGCACTGTGGAGAGGGCGGGTAGGGTGGTAGCTAGAGGTGAAGGAGGAGACGTAGTGTGGTGCAGCGCTGTGGAGAGGACAGGTAGGGTGGTAGACAGAGGTGAAGGAAGAGATGTAGGGCAGTGCAGCAACGTGGGAGGATGGGTAGGGGGGTAGACAGAGATGAAGGAGGAGATGTAGGGCAGTGCAGCACTGTGGAGAGGACGGGTAGAGTGATAGAAATGAAGGAAGAGATGTAGGGCGGTGCAGCACTGTGGAGAGGACGGGTAGGGGGGTAGACAGAGATGAAGGAGGAGATGTAGGGCAGTGCAGCACTGTGGAGAGGATGGGTAGAGTGATAGAAATGAAGGAAGAGATGTAGGGCGGTGCAGCACTGTGGAGAGGACGGGTAGTGGGGTAGACAGAGACGAAGGAGGAGATGTAGGGCAGTGCAGCACTGTGGAGAGGATGGGTAGAGTGATAGAAATGAAGGAAGAGATGTAGGGCGGTGCAGCACTGTGGAGAGGACGGGTAGGGGGGTAGACAGAGATGAAGGAGGAGATGTAGGGCAGTGCAGCACTGTCGAGAGGATGGGTAGAGTGATAGAAATGAAGGAAGAGATGTAGGGCGGTGCAGCACTGTGGGAGGACGGGTAGGAGGGTAGACAGAGATGAAGGAGGAGATGTAGGGCGGTACAGCACTGTGGAGAGGATGGGTAGGGTGCTAGCCAGAGGTGAAGGAGGAGATGTAGGGTGGTGCAGCACTGTGGAGAGCACGGGTAGGGGGGTAGACAGAGATGAAGGAGATGTAGGGCAGTACAGCACTGTGGAGAGGACGGGTAGGGTGGTAGGCAGGGGTGAAGGAGGAGATGTAGGGCAGTGCAGCACTGTGGAGAGGACGGGTAGAGTGATAGAAATGAAGGAAGAGATGTAGGGCGGTGCAGCACTGTGGAGAGGACGGGTAGGGGGGTAGACAGAGATGAAGGAGGAGATGTAGGGCAGTGCCGCACTGTGGAGAGGATGGGTAGAGTGATAGAAATGAAGGAAGAGATGTAGGGCGGTGCAGCACTGTGGAGAGGACGGGTAGGGGGGTAGACAGAGACGAAGGAGGAGATGTAGGGCAGTGCAGCACTGTGGAGAGGATGGGTAGAGTGATAGAAATGAAGGAAGAGATGTAGGGCGGTGCAGCACTGTGGAGAGGACGGGTAGGGGGGTAGACAGAGATGAAGGAGGAGATGTAGGGCAGTGCAGCACTGTGGAGAGGATGGGTAGAGTGATAGAAATGAAGGAAGAGATGTAGGGCAGTGCAGCACTGTGGGAGGACGGGTAGGAGGGTAGACAGAGATGAAGGAGGAGATGTAGGGCGGTACAGCACTGTGGAGAGGATGGGTAGGGTGCTAGCCAGAGGTGAAGGAGGAGATGTAGGGTGGTGCAGCACTGTGGAGAGCACGGGTAGGGGGGTAGACAGAGATGAAGGAGGAGATGTAGGGCAGTACAGCACTGTGGAGAGGACGGGTAGGGTGGTAGGCAGGGGTGAAGGAGGAGATGAAGGGTGGTGCAGCACTGTGGAGAGGACGGGTGGGGGGGTAGACAGAGATGAAGGAGGAGATGTAGGGCGGTGCAGCACTGTGGAGAGGGCGGGTAGGGTGGTAGCTAGAGGTGAAGGAGGAGACGTAGTGTGGTGCAGCGCTGTGGAGAGGACAGGTAGGGTGGTAGACAGAGGTGAAGGAAGAGATGTAGGGCAGTGCAGCAACGTGGGAGGATGGGTAGGGGGGTAGACAGAGATGAAGGAGGAGATGTAGGGCAGTGCAGCACTGTGGAGAGGACGGGTAGGGTGGTAGATGGAGGTGAAGGAAGAGATGTAGGGCAGTGCAGCAACGTGGGAGGACTGGTAGGGGGGTAGACAGAGATGAAGGAGGAGATGTAGGGCAGTGCAGCACTGTGGAGAGAACGGGTAGGGTGGTAGACAGAGGTGAAGGAGGAGACGTAAAGCAGTGCAGCACTGTGGAGAGGACGGGTAGGGTGGTAGACAGAGGTGAAGGAGGAGACGTAAAGCAGTACAGCACTGTGGAAAGGACGGGTAGAGGGTAGCCAGAGGTGAAGGAGGAGATGTAGGGTGGTGCAGCACTGTGGAGAGAATGGGTAGGGTAGCAGACCAAGATGAAGGAGGAGATGTAGGGCAGTGCAGCACTGTGGAGAGGACGGGTAGGGTGGTAGCCAGAGGTGAAGAAAGAGATGTAGGGTGGTGCAGCACTGTGGAGGGGACGGGGATGGGTAGGTAGATAGAGAGAGATAAAGGAAGGAGATGTAGGGCTGTGCCGCACTGTTGAGAGGACGGTTAGGTGATAGACAGTGATGATGGAGGAGATGTAGGACTGTGCAGCACTGTGGAGAGGATGGAAAGGAGGTAAATAGTGATCAAAGAGTAGATGTGGGACTGTGCAGCACTGTGGAGAGGACGGGGACGAGTAGGTAGGTAGGTAGATTAAGAGAGATGAGTGAGGAAATGTAGGACTGTGCTCACTGTGGAGAGCACAGGTAGGGAGATAGAGCTGATAGAGGAGATGTAGGGCAGTGCAGCACTGTGGAGAAGACAGGTAGGGTGATATAGATGAGGGAAGAGATGTAGGGTGGTGCAATTCTGTGGAGAGCATGTGTAGGGTGGTAGAGAGAGATGAAGGAGGAGATGTAGGGAGATGCCGCTCTATGGAGAGGATGGGTAAAGAATAGTGTTGAGCGAACATGCTCGACACTGCTCGGTACTCGCCCGAGCATCACGCTACTCGGGATGTTCGGCGAGCACCGAGCATTTCCGGGTTACTCGGGCGGGAACTCGGGTCTCCGCCCTGCATGTTTGGCGCTCTTTACAGAGCCAATGAACATGCAGGGATTGCCAGCCAGTCACTGTAATGCTGCAGCCATGTTGTTTGTGGGCATTACAGTGATTGGCTGGCCGCACAGCGTCACCTCGAGTATTTAAAACCGGGCGCCGCCATCTTGGACACAGTCGCTCCGGATCAGACAGTGTAGGGACAGCGCTGCTGATTTAGGGAGAGATATATTCTGCAAAATAGTTAGTGTAGAGTCTGTAAGGGCTGCCAGATCAAACAAACAGTCCTTCTCAGGACTAATATCCATCCCAGGTATATCAGGCAGGCAGGCGGGCTGTATAGGAGACTGCATTACAGTCCTGTGTGCTGCTCCTGTTGCTGAAATTGCTGGACTTAGCTCCAGGTCCCGGGGGCCAGGAAAAATCCTTTTTTTTTAATCTAAATCCTCTTTTTTTTTTCCTCCTTCACAATGTACAAATACCCATCTTATTAACCTTTTGGTGTCCCCCCCCCCCCCCAAAAAAAAAAGTGTGCCTCTGATTTTTCAGTGTGGTTTTGCAGTTCTATGGGCCATTTGTATCTAAAAAAAACAGTTTGAGTGTGTCGCTCACTGTTCAGCCGCAAATATATATATTTAAAAAAGTCTGGTATACACCAGTAAATTATTACTGTGGTTTTGATGTTCCACGGTAAAACATCTCTATTATCCTGTTTTTTGCATTTTTTGCTGTATAAAAATAATAATAGTGTCTCCTTGATTTTTCAGACACAAATATATCTGTTGAAAATAGTCTGGTGTAGGCCAGAGAGACAGAAGTGTGCTTTTGCTGTTCCACGGTAAAAAATCTCTATTATCCTGCTTTTTGCATTTTTTGCAGTAAAAAAAAAAATAATAGTGTCTCCCTGATTTTTCAGACACAAATATATCTGTTGAAAATAGTCTGGTGTAGGCCCGAGAAATACAAGTGTGGTTTTGCAGTTCCACGGTACAAACCTCTGTATTATCCACTTTTGGGCCATTTGTATCTAAAAAAAACAGTTTGAGTGTGTCGCTCACTGTTAAGCCGCAAATATATATATATTTTAAAAAGCCTGGTATACACCAGTAAATTATAACTGTGGTTTTGCTGTTCCACAGTAAAAAATCTCTATTAGCCTGCTTTTGGCATTTTTTGCCGTAAAAAATAAATAGTGTCTCCTGATTGTTCAGACACAAATATATCTGTTGAAAATAGTCTGGTGTAGGCCCGAGAAATACAAGTGTGGTTTTGCAGTTCCACGGTTCAAACCTCTGTATTATCCACTTTTGGGCCATTTGTATCTAAAAAAACCAGTTTGAGTGTGTCGCTCACTGTTCAGCCGCAAATATCTCTATTTAAAAAAGCCTGGTATACCCCAGTAAACAATAACTGTGGTTTTGCCATCCCACGGTAAAAAATCTCTATTATTCAGGTTTTGGTAGCTTTTTCCGTAAAGAAAAACAGTAGTGTCTCCTGACTGTTGTGACACAAAAATATATCTGTTGAAAATAGTCTTGTGTAGGCCCGACATCCCAGTGTGGTTTCGCAGTTCCACGGGTCAAATCGCTGTACTATCCAGTTTTGGGCCTTTGGTATCTAAAAAAAAAGCAGTTTGAGTGTGTCGCTCACTGTTCAGCCGCAAATATCTCTATTTAAAAAAGTGTGGTATACCCCAGTAAACAATAACTGTGGTTTTCCTCTTCCACGGTTCTAATCTACTCTTTATTACCCTTTTTCCATTGATAGTGCAAGTGTAAGCTATTTTACTTCATTTACAATGGGCAAGGCGCGTGGCAAGGGACGTGGAAGTGGACGTTCTGGTGATGGTTCGTGCAGAGGACGGGGCCGTGGCCAAGGTGAAAATGTGCCACAACCAACAGCCACATCTTCTCGCTCCCACTTCTTGACCGAATTACTAGGGAAGCACAGAACAACACCAGTATTGAGAACTGATCAGTGTGAACAGGTTATTAATTGGATAGCAGACAATAC
The DNA here is from genome assembly GCF_046119375.1 of Phyllobates terribilis. Lineage (NCBI taxonomy): Eukaryota > Metazoa > Chordata > Amphibia > Anura > Dendrobatidae > Phyllobates > Phyllobates terribilis. The sequence goes on from NW_027362764.1 coordinate 757,434,991, forward strand.
TTCCAGTTACCTGGGCACCACCACCTCCGGTCTGTCTTCCACACGGTCAACTCTTAGTAGCCGTGAGTCTCGACCGCATACTCCTCCTCACCCTGATGCTCCTTCCTCCCACCATGCCGAGTGTCGTCAGACAGCAAGTGATCCCACACTTGGACACTCTGAAGAGCTGTTCACTGGTCCATTTCCATATTTGGGCCCCTCGCCTGATACGCTTGAAGTGGTGGAAGAGGAGATCCCATGTTGCTATGCCCAAATATTTGAACAGCCACGGCCACAGGAAGTCGACGTTGGCAATCTGTCACAAGAGGTGGACGATGACGAGACACAATTGCCAGGAAGTGAGGAGGAGGATCGTGGTGCGCAAGTGGAAGAGGAGGAGGTGGTGGATGATCTAGTAACTGACCCAATGTGGAAGGAGGACATGCAGAGTGAGGCCAGCAGCACACAGGGGGAGGGAGGCAGAGTACCCCAACAGGCAGGAAGAAGCAGTGTGGTGGCCGCAGACAGAAGGCAGGCAACCGTTCCCCGTAACACCAACACGAGGGACGTTGCCAGTACAAGTGGTAGGTCTTCCAGAGTCTGGAATTTTTTTAAAGACTCTGCTGATAACCCCAAAAAGGCCATATGTTCCACCTGCCATGCCAGCATCAGCAGGGGTGACAAAACTACCAGCCTGACCACCACCAGCATGATCAGGCACATGGCAGCAAAGCACCCGACTTTGTGGGGCGAAACCCAGGGTCCACGACCAGTGTCAGCGGGTGTCACCACTGCTTCTTCCACTGTTGTGCGTGCAATAGAACACCCTGTTGTGTGTGCAAGGCAATCCCCTGTCCATACTGCATGTAAAGATGCCCCCTCCTCTCAGTCTTCACTTGTTATGGCAGTTTCTCAAGAAACAGCATCAACGTCCACGTCCACGTCCCAACACAGCGTTCAATTGTCCATATCCCAGACCTTTGAATGAAAGCGGAAATTCGCAGCTAACGCCCCACAGGCCACAGTCCTAAATTCGCACATTTCACGACTGCTTGCATTGGAAATGCTGCCTTTTAGGCTGGTGGAGACGGAATCCTTCCGCAATCTTATGGCGGTGGCCGTCCCTCGGTACTCGGTCCCCAGCCGACACTATTTTGCCCGGTGTGCCATCCCCGCACTACACAAGCACGTGTCCCAAAGCATCTGCCGTGCCCTTAACAATGCAGTTACTGGGAGAGTCCACCTGACAACGGACACGTGGACAAGTGCTTGTGGCCAGGGTCGGTACATCTCTCTGATGGCACACTGGGTAAACATAGTGGAAGCCGGGACCCAGTCGGACCTTGGGACGGAACACATCCTCCCCACACCGAGGATTGCGGGCCCTATGTCAGTGAGAGTTGCCCCCACAGTGTACAGCTCCTGCGCATCCTCCTCCTCCTCCTCCTCCTCATGTTCAGCCTCCATCTCAGATATCACCACATCAGTTACAAGCTGGAAGCATTGCACTACTGCCTCCGCCAAGCGGCAACAGGCTGTGCTGAAACTCATAAGCTTAGGTGATAAACCTCACACTGCTTGTGAGCTGTGGACAGCTGTGAAAGAGCAGGCAGATCTGTGGCTGAGACCGCTGAACCTACATCCCGGCATGGTCGTGTGTGACAATGGCCGTAACCTGGTGGCGGCTCTGAGGCGAGGTGAGATCACACACGTACCATGCCTGGCTCATGTGCTTAACCTCGTGGTTCAGCGGTTTCTTAAATCGTACCCCGAGTTGCCAGATCTGCTCGTGAAAGTACGCCGCCTGTCAGCTCATTTTCGCAAGTCGGCTACAGCTTCCGCCGCCCTTGCTGTGTTGCAGCAGCGTTTGCAGCTTCCGGCACACCGACTGGTGTGTGATGTCCCCACACGTTGGAACTCTACCCTCCACATGTTGCAAAGGATTTGTGAGCAGAAGAGAGCAGTTGTGGAGTACCAGCTGCAACAAGGCCGTCGATATTCAGGTCAGACTCCACACATAAGACCTCAGGAGTGGATCTGGATGTCTGACATATGTACCATCCTGACAAACTTTGAGGAGGCCACCAAGATGGTGAGTGCCGATGACGCCATCATTAGTGTCAGCATCCCACTTGTCTGTCTTGTGCAACGCTCTCTGCAGAGAATTAAAGAGGAGGCATTGCAGCCAGAGTATGATGAGATGGATCAAGAAGCCATAGCGGGCGATTACACACAGCCCAGCCTCATCTACTCCCAACGTGCATTGGGGGACAATGAGAGAGAGGAGGAGGAGGAGGAGGAGGAAGAACAGGAGCTGCTATCATGCGTTGTAGACGGTAGTACCTGTACAAGTGTCATACCGTCGGTTCAGCGTGGGTGGCCTGAGGACAGGGGGGAGGAGGAAGAGGAGGAGGAGGAGAGCATGGTCAGTCGTCATCTTGGTGAGGACACGGAAATCTTGCCCGTTACCAGTCTGGCACGCATGGCTGACTTTATGTTACACTGCCTTAACCGTGACCCTCGCGTTGTCAAAATGTTGGGTGACAGTCATTACTGGTTGGTGACACTTATAGACCCCCGCTACAAGGAGAACTTTCACTCTCTTATTCCTGAGGTGGAGAGGTCTACAAAAATGGGGCAATACCAGAAGGCCCTTGCTGCAGAACTCTTAAAAAAATTCCCATCTGAACACGCTAGCGGCAGAGGTCACAGTTCGTTGCCCAACCAAGGCGTACAGGCGAGAGAGATGCAACTCCAATCCAGCAGAGGCAGGGGAACACTGTCAACGTTCTGGGACAGTTTTCTGACACCCGCCCAGCTTACAGGCCCTGAGGCGCGGGGTACTCTCACAAGGAGTGGAAAGTTTCAAAAGATGGTGAGGGAGTACCTTGCCGATCGTACCAGCGTCCTCCGTGATTCCTCTGTGCCTTTTAATTATTGGGTACCCAAGCTGGACACTTGGAATGAACTCGCTCTGTACGCCTTGGAGGTCCTGGCCTGCCCTGCCGCTAGCGTGTTATCGGAGCGTGTTTTTAGTGCCGCTGGGGGAATTATAACTGATAAGAGCACTCGCCTGTCAACTGACAATGCTGACAAGCTGACCCTTATCAAAATGAACAAGGGCTGGATTGGGCCAGACTTCTCATCACCACCAAATGACAGCAGAGTAACATAAAGTCAAATCCACTGTGTTATTTCAGGAGGTGTATTCACATGCACCGCTTCACATCCACACATGGGTATACGCTTCCTCGTTTCGGCTGTTTAATCTTCTTCTCCTTATCCTCAGCCTCCACCACCACTATACCACCAGGGTGCCAGCATTGCAAGTTCCTCCGTCCTAATTTTTGGCAGCTTTTGCTGGGAAAGCATAAGCAAATACCATGGGACACCCACTCCCCAATAATGGGACTTATGTTTGTAATATGCTGTACTGCATGGCTCTTGTAAGGGGCATTGCAAGTTGCTCCGTCCTAATTTTTGGCAGCTTTTGCTGGGAAAGCATAAGCAAATACTATGGGAGACCCACTCCCCAATAATGGGACTTATGTTTGTAATATGCTGTACTGCATGGCTCTTGTAAGGGGCATTGCAAGTTGCTCCGTTCTAATTTTTGGCAGCTTTTGCTTGCAAGGCATAAGCAAATACTATGGGACACCCACTCCCCAATAATGGGACTTATGTTTGTAATATGCTGTACTGCATGGCTCTTGTAAGGGGCATCGCAAGTTGCTCCGTCCTAATTTTTGGCAGCTTTTGCTGGGAAAGCATAAGCAAATACTATGGGAGACCCACTCCCCAATAATGGGACTTATGTTTGTAATATGCTGTACTGCATGGCTCTTGTAAGGGGCATTGCAAGTTGCTCCGTCCTAATTTTTGGCAGCTTTTGCTTGCAAGGCATAAGCAAATACTATGGGACACCCACTCCCCAATAATGGGACTTATGTTTGTAATATGCTGTACTGCATGTGACGCGCCCCCTGGGCCGTGTGTACACGTGTGTGGGATACCCGGTGCCGGGTCTCTGGGGTCTGTAGTCTCCGTGGCGGTGACCCGGTCCCGTGGCTCAAGCTGGTCAAACCAGTGGCAGTCTTTCTTAGGTTTTGAGGTTAATTGTCCGACTGCGCCACCCGTGGATTGCGGTCAGGGAGTACCACCGCTGCGAGGCAGACCGCTGAGGCTGGTATTGTGTGCGCAGCATAGAATGGGATAACTCCCCTCGGGAGGATTATAGCCTCAGGGCAGTGAGTGTGGATGATGGGGGTGATGGTGCACGAGCGCAGCAGGAACGACTCAGAGTCTTTGCAGTGCAGTTCAGGGTCTTTACTGATGATTATAAGGTAGACCCTCCCGGGAGTACTGGCTAGCATAAGAGGCCTGGTCAGTCTGTGAGCAAGCAGGAGTTCCCCTGGCCAGGTGGAGTTGTAGGCCTCCCCGTCTGTCTGCACTCTTCCTGGCTACCTTGCTGTAAGCGGGTAGAAGTAGCCCACGTCCCTGAGTGTACCGTGTAGTGCTCACCCGTATGGCTGGTGACTTGGGGCCTTCTGTTAGCCTCCGCTCCACGACGGCGGTGCCGGTCCCTTGCTTGTGACTGAGCCTCCGGGCTTCTATGGCCAGAGGACCTGAAATCCCCTGCCGGCTGGTTTCTGCTGCTGGATATATAAGTCCTCACAGCTTCGGACTCCTGTGTCCGGTTCCTATTGTCTTCTGCCAGGGCGAGCTCTGCTCAGCTTCCAGCCCCTGGTCTTTAGCTCCTAGCTCCTACAGAGCTCCTTGCTGTTACTTTCCTTTGCTCTCACTCTGACTCTGACTGTTATCTGACTCACTCAACCCCGCCCCAGATCCAGTTTATAAGGGCAGAATTCTCCCCTCCCAGGACTGGGGCAGGAGGATGTTGCATGTTTAAGGGATCCTGACCAGGAAACCTCCCACTTGCTCTCCGACGTAATATCTCTATTACTGTGGTGACCAGACCCCTGGGGTGCCACACATGGCTCTTGTAAGGGGCATTGCAGTTCCTCATAATTTTTGGAAAGCCTTCCATTCACTGCTTAGGCCAACAGTGCACGGGAGACCCAGTTGCTATAAATCGAAAAAAATCTTTAGTTAACGCCCTCTGACCTCCATGTCATTTCCAAGGGGCATTGGAGTGGCTCGAAATTTTTGGTAGGCATTGCACTCACTGTATGCCCTATAACTGTGTAGCCGAACCGCTCCTTTTGTTACAGAAACATATCCTACAAGACATATCTTGTTGACTGGCCTGATATTGATGTGAATGGTCCCTGTTCCTCCTGCTCTTTCTCCTTTGCCACCACCTCATCCATCATTTATCACCTGAAGCTTTGTTTTAACGGGAGTCATAGAACTGGGATAGTAGCAGGAAAACATCCAGCAATCCTCGGAGGAGGTAGGATATGCGCCAAAACGCGGACCACCTCAGGCCTAGCCGCTACTACATACATGCGCTTGCATTCCAAGAAAACAAAGCAGATGCTAACTTCTATCATCATCATCATGCTCCTCACCTAGGCACTCTCAACTCCCCTGATGGAGAAGCCAGGGCCCACCGGAGGAGTCTGGTTCTCTGGTGGGCTCGTCCAATGCTGCCCTAAAGCAGGCCAGGCTAAGAAAAGTGTGGGGGAAGGTGACAGGAGAAATCAGGGCGGCTGGGGACCGAGTATGGACACCTGGCCGCCACCTGGCGGCTGGGGACCGAGCGTGGACACCCGGCCGCCGGGCGGCTGGGGACAGAGTATGGATACCTCGCTGCCGAAGCGGCCATGAGGTAGTGGCCAGCTTCGGCCTCCTCCAAACTAAAAGGCCCCATTTCAAGTGAAAGCTAGCAGTATGGGATTGCAGCCTGCGGGTGGGTGGGTGGTTGGCTGCATATTTTCGCTTGCATTGCAAGGAATGGGGGAGGTACAATTGAACACTGCCCTGGGACAAGGACTTGCACGGGGATAGTTGCAAGTCTGCATCTTCTGATGCGGCAAGGATCACTTCTGATGGGCACACTTTTAGACAGTGACTTGGGGGTCAGAGATGCTTCCAGGGGTCCTTCCCATGCTGATCCCTTGTCTTTTCAGCACTGTATGTGACTCGCCCCCTGGGCCGTGGGGCACTCGGATCCGGGCAATAGGGGGAACGATGGGAGTAGTAGTGGCAACCCGGTTCCGTGGCTCAGGGTGGTCAGGCCAATGGTAGTCTGCTACATTCTGCTGATAATGTCCGACTACGCCACCCGTGGATTGCGGTTATTAGGAACCGCCGCTGCATGCAGACCGCTGGGGCTGATGAGGTGTGCAGCTAGGGTAGTGTGACTCCCCACGGGAAGAGTGCGGCCCCAGGGCAGTATAATGGATGGTGGGAGTGATGGTGGTGAGAGTCCCAGTACCGGTAGTGCTGGAGGCGCGAAGGAGCACACAGACAATAGGTTGCAGTCCAGGGTCTTTACTGAAACAGATAAACTGACCCATAAACAGTCCCAGCTAGGAGGGGACCTGGATGTCTGAGAGCAACGGGGAAATTGGCCCTGGTCAGGGTGAGGGTGTAGGCCTACCGTGCTTTCTGTGCTCCTTCTGGCTATCTCCTCGTTATAGGGTAGCAGCCCACGTTTCCGAGCTTTCCGTGTATTCTCGCCTGTATGGCCTGCGACGTGGGTTCCTTTCTGCTGCCAGCCTTGTACGGCTCTGCTGGTCCCTTCTGTTGTGGCAGGGCCTCCAGGCTTCTTAGGCCAAGGAATATACAGTCCCTTGCGGACTGGTTATCTGCTGGAGAATGTGGAATCCTTCCAGCCTCAGACACCAAAGTCTAGTAAAGTAAGTCTTTTATCTGCCAAGACAGGCTCTCTTCGCTTCTTGCCTCTGGCTTGTGGCTCTCCTCCTGCCACACTTCCTCTTAGGTGCAATACAAAACTGTCTGTCCCTGCTCTGCTCTGGGACACGTCTCAGTCCTGAGACAGGCCTTCAAGTTCTCTCTAACCCTGCCCCCAGTACCAGCTTTTATAGGGGCAGCCTGCTCCCCCTACTGGCCTGAGACAGGAGGCATTGCATGCTAATGTTCCCCTGACTAGAGAACCTCCCCCTTGCTCTCAGACACAGCTTTAATACATTTTGTGGCATCCAGGCCAGGGTGACACATATGCATGTGTCACACAGCACATGGCCAGATAAGGTTGTAAAATGTTAAAATGACATTTCCCGGTGAACGCATTTGTCACGGTTGAAAGCAATACAAAAGTGCAAAAACGCATGAAAAATGCTACTTGTGAACATAGCCCAAGGTGTGGAGGAGTATTTTTGTTTTTGGTTATTTATTTTACCTTATACACAAGTTTTTACCCTGGAAAGGAAATTCCTTAACATATTTCACAGGAAAACCGTTTCAGTTTCGTTTTTGAACGTTTTATTGTGAGCCCGCAAAAGTGGCTTAATACCTCTGACCACGTTGTTGACAGCTGTGACCTGGGGGTCAGAAATGCTTCCTGGGGCGATGCCCATGCTGTCCCCATGTATTTTGAGCACTGTCACTATCATATTGGGCACTTTTTAGGCTTTCTACAGACTACCGGGGGTGCTGCCGCAAAAATGCTCGGGTCTCTCATAGACTAACATTGGGCTCGTTGCTCGGGTCGAGCACCCGAGTATCACGGTAAGCTCGGCCCGAGCTTCGAGCACCCGAGCATTTTAGTGATCGCTCAACACTATCAGTCGTCATCTTGGTGAGGACACGGAAGTCTTGCCCGTTACCAGTCTGGCACCCATGGCTGACTTTATGTTACGCTGCCTTAACCGTGACCCTCGCATTGTCAAAATGTTGGGTGACAGTCATTACTGGTTGATGACACTTTTAGACCCCCTCTACAAGGAGAACTTTCACTCTCTTATTCCTGAGTTGGAGAGGTCTACAAAAATGGGGCAGTACCAGAAGGCCCTTGCTGCAGAACTATTAAAAAAATTCCCATCTGAACACGGTAGCGGCAGAGGTCACAGTTCGCTGCCCAACTAAGGCATACAGGCGAGAGAGACGCAACTCCAATCCAGCAGAGGCAGGGGAACACTGTCAATGTTCTAGGACAGTTTTCTAAGACCTGCCCAGCTTACAGGCCCTGAGGCGCAGGGTACTCTCACAAGGAGTGGGACGTTTCAAAAGATGGTGAGGGAGTACCAGCGTCCTCCGTGATTCCCCTGTGCCTTTTAATTATTGGGTATCCAAGCTGGACACTTGGAATGAACTCACTCTATATGCCTTGGAGGTCCTGGCCTGCCCTGCCGCTAGCGTGTTATCGGAGCGTGTTTTTAGTGCCGCTGGGGGAATTATAACTGATAAGCGCACTCGCCTGTCAACTGACAATGCTGACAAGCTGACCCTTATCAAAATGAACAAGGGCTGGATTGGGCCAGACTTCTCATCACCACCAAATGACAGCAGAGTAACATAAAGTCAAATCCACTGTGTTATTTCGGGAGGTGTATTCCCATGCATCGCTTCACACCCACACATGGGTATACGCTTCCTCATTTCGGCTGTTTTTTGCTCTTCTCCTTATCCTCAGCCTCCATGACCACTATACCACCAGGGTGACCATGGTCCATGTTGCCAGCATTGCAAGTTCCTCTGTCCTAATTTTTGGCAGCTTTTGCTTGGAAGGCATAGGCAAAGACTATGGGAGACCCACTCCCCAATAATGGGAATAATGTTTTTAATATGCTGTACTGCATGGCTCATGTAAGGGACATTGCAAGTTCCCCCTTCCTAGTTTTTGGCAGCTTTTGCTTGGAAGCCATAGGCAAAGACGATGGGAGACCCACTCCCCAATAATGGGAATAATGTTTTTAATATGCTGTACTGCATGGCTCTTGTAAGGGGCATTAAAATCGTCTTGTTAAGCTACTGTGACCTCCACGTCTCTTCCAAGGGTCGTTAATATTGTCTTTTTATTCCACTGCAACCTCCACCACTCTTCCAAGGGGCATTAAAAGCGTCTTGTTAAGCTACTGTGACCTCCACGTCTCTTCCACAGGGCGTTGATATTGTCTTTTTATTCCACTGTAACCTCCACCACTCTTCCAAGGGGCATTGATATTGTCTTTTTATTCCACTGCGACCTCCACCACTCTTCCAAGGGGCATTAAAACCATCTTGTTAAGCTACTGTGACCTCCACGTCTCTTCCACGGGGCATTGATATTGTCTTTTTATTCCACTGTAACCTCCACCACTCTTCCAAGGGGCATTAAAACTGTCTTGTTAAACCACTCTAAACTCCACGTCTCTTCCAAGGGGCATTAAAACCATCTTGTTAAGCTACTGTGACCTCCACATCTCTTCCAAGGGGCATTAAAACTGTCTTGTTAAACCACTCTGAACTCCACGTCTCTTCTAAGGGGCATTAAAACCGTCTTGTTAAACCACTCTGAACTCCACAGCTCTTCCAAGGGGCATTGACATGTTGTTTTTAATTACCTCTAACCTCCACGACTCTTGCAACGGGCATTGCATTTCCTCCTAATTTTTGTCAGCTTTTGCTTTTCAATGCATAGGCGAACACTAAGGGAGACCCACTCCCCAATAATGGGTAGAAGGTTTTTAATACGCTGTAATCCACGTCTGTTTCAAGGGGCATTGCAGTGCCTAATAATTTTTGGGAAGCCTTCCATTCCCTGCTTAGGCCAACAGTGTACAGGAGACCCAGTTGCTATAAATGGAAAAAACGGTTTAGTTAAGGCCCTCTGACCTCCATGTCACTTCCAAGGGGCATCGGAGTGCCTCGAAATTTTTGGTAGGCATTGCATTCACTGTATGCCTTATAACTGTGTAGCTGAACCGCTCCTTTTGGTACAGAAACATATCCTACAAGACATGTGTGGTTGGCTGGCCTGATATTGATGTGAATGGTCCCTGTTCCTCCTGCTCTTTCTCCTTTGCCACCACCTCATCCATCATTCATCACCTGAAGCTTTGTTTTAACGGGAGTCATAGAACTGGGATAGTAGCAGGAAAACATCCAGCAATCCTCGAAGGAGGTAGAATATGCGCCAAAACGCTGACCACCTCAGGCCTAGCCGCTAGTACATACATGCGCTTGCATTCCAAGGAACAGAAAGCTAAGGAGGTGGATGGCCTCATGATCATGAATAATTTACTCGTTGTGTAGGAGGCCGACCACTGCTGCTGTCTACCTTCTGAACTTTGTGTTGAAGCCTGATTGACCCAGGACCCGCAATCCTCTATGTCTGGAGGACGTGTTGCATCCCAGTGTCCAACTGTGTCCCGGCTTCCACAATATTAACCCAGTGTGAAGGCGTCAGTGAGATGGACCATTCCTGGCCACATTCACTTGTCCACGTGTTTGTGGTTAGGCTGTCCTTCCCACTAAATGCACTGGGGAGGGCGCAGGTAATGCTTTGGTATGCGCGCTTGTGTATAAGGCGCACCGGGACAAATAGGGGCGGCTGGGGACCGTTTATGGACACCCGGCCACCCCCACGCGGCTGGGGACTGTGTGTGGGCACCCGGCGGCGGGGCGGCTGGGGACTGAGTATGAATACCAGGCTACCGACGCAGCCATGACGTGGTGGCCAGATTCCACCTCCACATGCCTAAAAGGCCCAATTTCAAGTGCAAGCAAGTGAGCAGTATGGTATTGCAGCCTGGGGGTGGGTGGGTGGCAGGCTGCATACTTGCGCTTGTATTGCAAGTTATGGGGGAGGTACAATTGAACACTGCCCTGGGACAAGGACTTGCACGGGGATAGTTGCAAGTCTGCATCTTCTGATGCGGCAAGGATCACTTCTGATGGGCACACTTTTAGGCAGTGACCTGGGTGTCAGAGATGCTTCCAGGGGTCTTCCCCATGCTGTTCCCATGTCTTTTTAGCACTGTATGCATGTGTCACACAGCACATGGCCAGATAAGGTTGTAAAATGTTAAAATGACATTTCCCGGTGAATGCATTTGTAACGGTTGAAAGCAATACAAACGTGCAAAAATGCATAAAAAATGCTACTTGTGAACATAGCCCAAGGTGTGGAGGAGTATTTTAGTTTTTGGTTATTTATTTTACCTTATACACAAGTCTTTACCCTGGAAAGGATGTTCCTTAACCCCTTTCCGACCTGGTCAGTAATAGTACGCACCAGGTCGGGAAGGCCGGTTCCGCGGAGGCTCCGGCGCTGAGCCCGCACTGAAGCGAGCACATGTCAGCTGATTATTGGAATCGCAATCCACCCGCGGCTGTTAACATGTTAAATCTCTGACAGTGGCATTTAACTCGCGCTTCCGGGAGTCCTAAGCCCCGCCCATCAGTGACCCCGTCACGTGATCGCGGGTCACCAATGGGTGGGCATGACAACTCAGGGTCTGCAGCAGACGCCTGTGGTTGTCATGTCTCAATTGCTATGAGCGCCACCTAGCGCTCATAGCAAGTGAGCATTTCTCCTGCATACAAGCGATCTGCTCATCGCTTGTATGCAGTAGACGCAATCAGACAACTGCTGCTTCTAGTCTCCTCTGGAGACTATAGAAGCAAGCAGAAAGTGTAAAAAAAAAGTTTTTAAAAAAATAAAAAAATATATAAAAGTTTAAGTCACCCCATTCAAAATAAAATATATATATATATAAAAAAAAAACACATACACATATTTGGTATCGCCGCGTTCAGAATCGCCCGATCTATCAATATAAAAGAAGAATTAATACAATCAGTAAACGGCGTAACGAGAAAAAAATTTTAAACGCCAGAATTAAGTTTTTTTGGTCGCTACAACTTTGCAATAAAATGCAATAACGGGCGATCAAGACATCGGATCTACCCTAAAATGGTATCAATAAAAACGTCAGCCCGGCACGCAAAAAATAAGCCCTCACCTGGCCCCAGATCCCGAAAAATGGAGAAGCTAAGGGTCTCGGAAAATGGCGTCATTTTTTTGTTTTTTTTTAGCAAGCTTTGGATTTTTTTTTCACCACTTAAATAAAAAAGAACCTATACATGTTTGGTGTCTATGAACTCGTAACAACCTGGAAAATAATGATGGCAGGTCAGTTTTAGCAATCTGTGAACGTGGTAAAAAAAGGACCCAAAAAACAACTGTGGAATTGCATTTTTTTTGCAGTTTCACTGCACTTGGAATTTTTTTCCCATTTTCCAGCACACGATATGGTAAAACCAGTGATGGTGTTTAAAAGTACAACTCGTCCCGCAAAAAATAAGCCCTCACATGGCCATATTGAACGAAAATTAAAAAAGTTCTGGCTCTGGGAAGAAGGGGAGCAAAAAAGGAAAACACAAAAACAGAAAGACCCATGGTCGTTAAGGGGTTAACATTTCACAGGAAAGCACTTTCACTTTCGTTTTTGAACGTTTTATTGTGAGCCTGTAAAAGTGGCTTAATACCTCTGACCACGTTGTTGACCTGGGGGTCAGAAATGCTTCCAGGGGCGATCCCCATGCTGTCCCCATGTCATTTGAGCACTGTCACTATCGTTTTGGGCACTTTTTAGGCTTTCTACAGACTGCCGGGGGAGCCGCCGCAAAAATGTTCGGGTCTCCCATAGACTAACATTGGGCTCGTTGCTCGGGTCGAGCACCCGAGTATCACAGTGAGCTCGGCCCGAGCTTCGAGCACCCGAGCATTTTAGTGCTCGCTCAACACTAGTAAAGAAGTGTACAGAGCAGAGATGAGGGAAGAGACGAAGGGAGGTGCAGCACTGTGGAGAGCATGGGTAGGATAGTAGTAGGATAGTAGACAGAGATGAAGAAGGAGATGTAGTCTGGAGCAGCACTGTGAAGCGCACGGGTAGGATGATAGAGATGATTTATGGTTATGCTTTCCTTCATTTGCTGCTCTAGCCTTATATCTAAATACCCTAAACTATACATAGTGTCTTGTTGGTGCCACCCTGGCACCTAGAATCTGGGGCAGATGCCTCTTTAGCCTTTACCTAGCTAAAACCATGCAGTATGTAAATAAGACTGCAATATAGTGCCCCATAATACTGTTATAAGTGATTATTGTTATACACTAATTCTGCAATACAGTGATACAATCCACCAGTGTCATATTTGTCTAGTTTTGCATTAGTGAACACAGTTTACTTTGGACCTGATTCCGTAAATTCTGCCTCTGTCACCTGAAGCTGCCGCATTCCCTCTGTGGGCAATGTTGGCGATGGAGGATGTGGCATTGCTGATATCACTGGGTGGAGCGGGAGCTGTCCAGCTAGGAATACTGATGCAGATGGGACTTCTGTTGCTGCACAGCCAGGGAGAATGGATGTGTACTGTCCAGCAAGTGTACTCAGCTCCCTGCTGTGGCCTATGGAACTGTACCACACCCTATTTAAACTTCCAACAGTCTGATGGTTGTTGCCAGTTAGGCTGAATTCAGAGGTCTGTATATCCCCGGACTGGTCGCAGGTCTACTGTTCTGAACTTGAGAGTTTTATATATACCTACAAGACTGTCCAGTTCAGGTCAGGAAACCCACGGCCAGCCTGTGCATCTCCTTACTCTCCTATTTCCCCTGATCCGGACTGAACCACAGCTCGTTTGACCTGGCTTTGACTGACTTCCTGGTCCCCGACCCTGGCTATTTCCATGCTTATTGTTTGTCCTTCTGATTTTCCTGACACATAGAAAAAAGTTTCTGAACATTCCTGAAGTTATTTTTAAAGTTGCTTGGTTTGTTTAGATGAGCAGGACTTATGTAAACAGACATTGTGCTGACCCCTCCGGGGGCTCCCGAGCACTCAAGTGAGGGGCAGCAAACTGGAGGCTAAATATAAAAATACAACCCCTAGAAGATCATCGGCCTGTGTTATTCTTGCACTAGAGCGAGCAGGTCTGAATTATTCAGAGGTGAGGTCTGGTTACTGTGAGATCACACACATGGCACGTGGCCATTCACCCCTCTAATATTCTGGTGTGTGAGTGTGTGGGGGGGGGTTTGCTAATGAAAACAAGTGCAGATTGTAGTCAATGCTCACCCTCCGCCTCATCAGAAACTAAATTGCTGCCCGACATTGCTGCTACTTCCTGTGAGCAAAACAGATCGGCAAAAAATACCTTTCTCCTGACTTAATCCAGACATCCGTGTTTAATGGACAAGTTCTATCCGTAATTTTCAGGGATAGTACCTGCACCTATTATAGTCTATGGTGATGTTCATTAGTCCAAGTTTTCTGTGGACCAAGTGGTCCCCAAGAAAAAGAGAGACTTATCTGCTTTTGACCCAAGTCAATGATCAAATGCTTAGATGCAAATCTATGGGTTCGTGAAAACTCGGACAGCACTCGGGATGCCATCCTAGTTGCATTTGGGGAGCTTAAAGAGGACTGTCATAGAGAAAAATTGTAAAATTCATAAAGACCTCTCCGGAGAGGGGATATATCACCCTCACATTGAACATATGGGATTAATTTTAACTTGGGAAGTGAGAAAACAGCTCACACTTCGACCTCCATTGAAGTAGGAGTTCCTACCGTGAACATGTAATTACCAAAGTGGGATCTGATGAGAAGATGAAAACCAGCCAACAAGCCTAGGATTCGTATACTCAGAGATGGAGAAGTACAAAGGCTTCCCCTGTTCAAAAGAATTGTCTCAGACTTTCTGGAGACAGTGGTCAGTGATCAATATTGGGGTTTGCATCGATCCGATATTTATGGAAGATATATTTTTGGCAACGTAGAGAAGGGACGAAAATAACGCATTCACTCACATCACCATAAGGACGGCCGAATGCCTCCAACTTAATATGGGTCAGATGGTTCATGCTATCCATGCCATGTTTCATCTCTATAGAAAAGTAAAATCATGATAGGAAACATGACAATGATATCTCTCGTCTGGGACCTCCAGGGGCAAAGATATCCTGAAATTTGGGGATCTCATAAACTTCTAAAAGACCTAGCACATCCCATGACCAGCCCCCCATATGAGCTCACCAAGGGGAGGTATGTGGGCGTAACCTTGAGCTAATAAAAATCAGAGTTTGAGTTTTGGTCATTTGTCAGTCCCAGAAGGTACAGGTGGCTGTGGGTCTGTCCTTTTTCCTAAAAAAAGTACCTCCCTCTGCTAAGCTCTGATCCATTTCTGTGACACAGGTTTGGTGCTTTTACTTTTGTTATCGCTTTTATACCATATGATTGTATATACTGTAATGTTTTGTTCCCATTTTGTAACATCTTTGTATGCTTTTTTTTTTATAAACACTGCCTACCTTTCCGGATTAAATATATCAAATTTAATATCTCCGTTCCTCTTACTCTGTAAACCGCATATGCCATATGCTACCTGTAACGGGTGTCCAATCTGCCTGTATAAACAACTGGTGGTGGCAGCTAGTAATAGCTCCTTTTGTTATTGTGGAGTTGGCAGTGATCGTATCGGGGTATATACAATATACATATATTATATATATATTCCAATGCGTTGGAATCGAAGGTATATAGACAATACGCTCATTGTGAGTTCCCCAATAACCGGCCTAGTAGTGGAATCTGCCGCGGCCTCCTTCATTACTTGTCAGTCAATTGAGTAATTGTCCTGATGATTGGAGGCATCGGAGTTGCGTCCCCTGACAAAGTGGTGACAGCAGTGGGATCTGTGCAATTCACTCTGCTGTTATCTCTGACAAACTGGTGGCAGCGGTGGGATCTGTGTGATCTCTCCGGTGTCATCCTTGACAAAGACCTTTTACCAGTTTAAGCATGTTAAACTGACCACATCACAGTATAGTGGCATCAGAGCTGAATAAAACTGAATTTTTATTTTTTTATTTCTCATCTCTGTTGCAAAGATACTAGCTTGTAAAGTTTAGGTTATAATATATGATAATACTAATGGGGCGTTACCAGAGATTTTTCTCTGGGGGTGTGTACTTTTTCCCCTGCATGATCTTAACCAATCATATAAGCAGGAGGCATCATACAGAGAGAAAGGAACATATTCCCAGAATGTCAGAAGAAAATGCTTTCTTCTGTGAGATGAAATGAAAGACAGTCCTGATTTCTGTTCCTACTCTGTAGTATATAGGTGCTTCTCACAAAATTAGAATATCATCAAAAAGTTAATTTATTCCAGTTCTTCAATACAAAAAGTGAAATTCATATTATATAGAGTCATTACAAACAGAGTGATCTATTTCAAGTGTTTATTTCTGTTAATGTTGAAGATTTTGGCTTACAGCCAATGAAAACACAAAAGTCATTATCTCAGTAAATTAGAATACTTTATAACAACAGCTTGAAAAATGTTTTTAAAATCTGAAATGTTGTCCCACTGAAATGTGTGTTCAGTAAATGCCCTCAATACTTGGTCAGGCCTTTTTCATCAATTACTGCATCAATGCGGCGGGACATGGAGGCGATCAGCCAGTGGCCCTGCTGAGGTGTTATGGAAGCCCAGGTTGCTTTGATAGTAGCCTTCAGCTCGTCTGCATTGTTGGGTTTGGTGTCTCTCATCTTCCTCTTGACAATACCCCATAGATTCTCTATAATAGATTCTCTATGGGGTTAAGGTCAGGCGAGTTTGCTGCCAATCAAGCACAGTGATACTGTTGTGTGTAAACCAGGTATTGGTACTTTTGGCCGTGTGGACAGGGGCCAAGTCCTGCTGGAGAATGACATTTCCATCTCCAAAAAGCTTGTCGGCAGAGGGAAGCATGAAGTGCTCTAAAAGTTACTGGTAGACGGCTGCTCTGACTTTGGTCTTGATAAAACACAGTGGACCTACACCAGCAGATGACATGGCCCCCCAAACCATCACTGATTGTGGAGACTTCACACTAGACCTCCAGCAGCTTGGATTGTGGCCTCTCCTCTCTTCCTCCAGACTTTGGGACCTTGATTTCCAAATGAAATGCAAAATTTACTTTCATCTGAAAACACCTTGGAGCACTGAGAACAGTCCAGGTCTTCTTCTCCTTGGCCCAGGTAAGATGCTTCTGGCGTTGTCTATTGGTCATGAGTGGCTTGACACAAGGAATGTGACACTTGTAGCCCATGTCCTGGATACGTCTGTGTTTGGTGGCTCTTGAAGCAATGACTCCAGCAGCAGTCCACTCCTTGTGAATCTCCCCCAAATATTTGAATGGCCTTTTCTTAACAATCCTTTCAAGGCTGCGGTTATCCCGGTTGCTTTTGCACCTTTTTCTACCACACTTTTTCCTTCCACTCAGCTTTCCATTAATATGCTTGGATACAGCACTCTGTGAACAGCCAGCTTCTTTAGCGATGACCTTTTGTGGCTTACCCTCCTTGTGGAGTGTGTCAATGACTGCCTTCTGGACATCTGTCAAGTCAGCTGTCTTCCCCATGATTGTGGAGCAATGACCTTTTGTGGCTTACCCTCCTTGTGGAGTGTGTCAATGACTGCCTTCTGGACATCTGTCAAGTCAGCAGTCTTCCCCATGATTGTGGAGCATACTGAAAAAGACTAATGGACCTTTTTAAACGCTTAGGAAGCCTTTGCAGGTGTTTTTTGGTAATTATTCTAATTTACTGAGATAATGACTTTCGTGTTTTCATTGTCTGTAAGCCATAATCATCAACATTAACAGAAATAAACACTTGAAATAGATCCCTCTGTGTGTAATGACTCTATATAATAGATCCCTCTGTGTGTAATGACTCCATATAATATATGAGTTTCACTTTTTGTATTGAAGAACTAAAATAAATTAACTTTTTGATGATATTCTAATTTTGTGAGAAGCATCTGTAGTATGCAGCTGAGTGTTCTGATGAAAACCTAATGAAACTGATGGTAAAAACTGACACTGTCACGACACTGATGAAAATCGATACATTTTTTTGTGTATTAGAAAATTCACTACTGAATAAGTCTGGGTTCACAGTCAATCATTGCGTATTTGGTGCGGATTTCAAAACCAAAATCTGCTGCTCATTTGTTTTTTTTTGTGCAATGTTTGTTGTGAGAATGCACAAAACAGCACAATAAAACAATGTGAGGCCAGCCGGTTAACCTGTGGATTTAGGCTTCCCATAAAAATGAAATAGATTCATATAAGGCTTCTAATTATATTGAGTTCATACTGCATTTTACCTGCACGTCATTGCTTTGTTGGACATCAGTTTTGGCCGTATCTGCCAAACACAGTCAACCACATTTTGGAGTCCATCTCAAATGGAGCAACTAATAAGTCATGTCAGACTAACTTAATTTCCTTCTATGACAGAATCACTGACTGGGTGGATCAGGGAAACGTGGTAGATATAGTCTATCTTGACTTCAGCAAAGCATTTGACAAAGTATCTCATAACATCCTTATTGAAAAAATGACCAAGTATGCAATGGACCAGGCAACTGTTAGGTGGATTCATAACTGGCTTAGTGATCGGACCCAAAGAGTGGTCGTAAATGGCTTCACATCCAGTTGGATGAATGTCTCAAGTGGGGTACCACAGGGCTCTGTCCTGGGACCTGTATTGTTCAACATCTTTATCAATGATTTAGATGAAGGAATTGAGGGTAAACTGATTAAATTTGCTGATGATACAAAGCTAGGAGGGATAGCTAATACTGGAGAAAAGAAAGAGATGATTCAAAAGATCTAAACAAACTGGAGCAGTGGGCAGTAACTAACAGAATGTTTTTTAACAGGGAGAAATGCAAAGTCCTACATCTGGGCAAGAAAAATGAAAAAAGCATATACAGAATGGGAGGAATAGAGCTAAGCAACAGTACATGTGAAAAAGACTTAGGTATACTAATAGATCACAGACTGCACATGAGTCAACAATGTGATGCAGCGGCAAAAAATGCAAACACAATTCAGAGTTGTATTAACAGAAGCATAGACTGTAGATCACGTGAAGTAATTATGCACCTCTATTCCTCCTTGGTCAGACCTCATCTGGATACTGTGTCCAGTTCTGGGCACCACATTTTAAAACAGACATCGAAAAAGTGGAGCAAGTTCAGAGAAGAGCTACCAGGATGGTGACCGGTCTGCAAACTATGTCCTATGAGGAACGGTTAGAGGATTTGGCAATGTTTAGCTTAAAAAAAGAAGACTGAGAGGAGACTTAATAGCTGTCTATAAATATCTGAAGGGCTGTCACAGTGTAGAAGGATCATCCTTATTCTCATTTGCACAAAGAAAGACTAGAAGCAATGGGATGAAACTGAATGGGAGAAGATACAGATTAGATATTAGGAAAAAAAATTTTGACAAGTGAGGGTGACCAAGGAGTGAAACAGGCTGCACGAGAGGTGATGAGTTCTCCTTCAATGCAAGTCTTCTGGACTGGACTGGCTGGACAGATATCTGTCTGAGATGGTCTAGTGAATCCTGCATTGAGCAGGGGTTTGGACCAGATGACCCAGGAGATCGCTTCCAACTCTACCATTCTATGAATATAGCTAAAAAATGATGTCTACAGCACACATTGACTCTATCAGCATCATTACCGTTAATGGCCCCGTCAATGCATAAGCCTGAATTCCATTTTCCAGGGTTTCAGACATAAGCCCCATCTGAGCCACTGATAACAGAAGATTACCTAGACTGGATGCAACCCTCTGGTAATAAGCAGGAATCTCAAAAATGGCAAAACATATCAGGCCCGACTCATCAAAGCTTTTACACCAGAATTCTGTCATAAAAGCTTTGAAAACTCACAAAATGTAGGAAAAACTCAGCGTTGCATCAAAATTTTGCAAATTTTGACGTTTTCACCCCAGTTTCCCCCAGCTCTAACAAAATGGCCGAAGCTGGGGTGGGATGGGGGCTTAGCGACCGCTGCTCATCAAATTCATAACTAGCAGTGATGTTCGTTACTCCACAAATTCTACTCCAGCAGGGGTTGATTTGGGATTTGTAGCGAGGCGCACACAGAGGTGTATGCCGCTCATCTGACCTTCTTGATTCATGAAGAGGCAGGAGTATGGCGTATGAAGTTTGTACTCTGCTTGTGTTCCTTTCTTGCAGTTTCTGTCTTTTCATATGGGAAATTAACAGAGTAGACTACATTACTGTGCCCATCTGAAATATTTTTTACATTTTTACTAAAAAAAAATTTTATACTTGATTTTACTGAACAAATTTATGCTACAGATTACAATGTTAAAGTATCAGTCTTTGTATATTATATAGCTTTAGTAATATTAAGCAGAGTAGCTCATAGAGGCTCAGTGAATGGGTCGCCCTAAGGTCCTAGCTTAAACCCGACTCTGACAAATCAAAGGGAGTGATTTACTACGACATCTAAAAGGGATTTCCTATGATGTTCTGGATAAATGACACAGCCAGCATCGAGTAACAGGTTAAACTTTTTTCTATATCAGCCTTTAGGCCACTTTCATATAGTCATTTTTGCTAGGCTATGCCATCAAATTTGATCAGTAGAGGTCATGGCACAGTAATCTTCACCGATCACCAGAACATACTGTACATGACAACTGTCCTGAATGTTTTGAGGAAACGTTCCCAGAAAATTTGCAGTTTCCTGAGCATAAAAGTGGTGGAATTTACACAAATTCTGCCCACCAATTCAGTACGAATCAGAAGTTAATTACCTCTGCTGCAGAGGATAAGTTCATCAGAGTTAGTGCTCATTCAGACGTTAGTGATTTTCTCGTATGAGAAGATCGGTCCAAGTTTCATAAGTGTTTTTATTATCAGATTTTCATCAGATTTTGGTCATTGGGTCAGTTTTTTCCATCAAAGTTTGGTTTGAGTTTAATCAGATTTTCTTGGATGAGAAACAAAAAAAAGTTTCTCTAACTTCTCCCCAGTAGCAGTTCGTGAAAAATGGACACCTCTCAAACGACATCCAATTCGTTCCTAATTTTTTTCAAGGACCCGTAGATTTGTATTGCCGATTTTGATTCGACACTTGGATCAATATCAGACATGTAACTGTGATTTTATGCAGACTGCTGTGTCTGTGAAAGATCACGTACATATGAACGGCCACATTGGCTATTATAGGTACGAGTGGTATCTGTGAAAACCACAAATAGTACTCGTACGAGAACATTGGACATGTGAATGAGCCCTTACTAGTCTCAGAAACTGCAAATTTTAAGTACCTAAGATAACAGTGCCTTATAAATGAGGCACAGAAATCAAGTAGCATACACATCTCAACATCAACTGTCCAGAGAAGACTGCGAGAAGCAGGTGTTTATGGTCAAATTGCAGCAAAGGAGCCCCTACTGAGGACCACAAACAAGAAGAGGAGCCTTAGTTGGGCCGAAGAACACAAGGACTAAACAAAGCATCAGTGGAAATCTGTACTGTGATCTGTTGAGTCAAAATTTGAGATTCTTGGTAGCAACCGCCATAACACAGAAAAGATGAGCAGATGGTTTCTACATGTGTGGTTCCAACCATGAAGCATGGAGGGGGAGTTGTTATTGTGTTTTGCTGGTGACAATGTTAATGATTTATTCCAAATTCAAGGCACATTTACCCAGCATTGCTACCATAGCATTCGGCAAAGACACGAGATCCCATCTGGTCTGCACTTAGTGTGAATATTATTTGTGTTGCAATAGGACAATGACTCAAAATACTTCTCCATTCTAAGTAAGAGCTGCATGACCAAAACGTAGAGGGATTGAGGCTACGTTAATCACGTGAACTCAACCCAACCAAGATGGTTTGTGATGAGTTGGACTGCAGAATGAAGGCAAAACAGCCAACAAGTGCTCAGAACTTCTATGAACTCCTTCAAAACTATTGGAGACCATTCCAGGTGACAACCTGATGAAGCTGCTGTAGAGAAGGCCAAGGGGATGTAAAGCTGTCATCAGAGTAAAAGGGGAGTACTGTGAAAAATCTAAGGTTTAACACATATTTTGCTTTGTTTAAGGACTCATTCAGACATCCATGGATCTCTATTTGATCTTGGACCGCAATGTAGGGACTGTCCGCGGGTCTCCCGACCCGAGCGTGATTGCCTCATAGAAATAAATGAAGCTGTCATGCTCCAGTTGGGAGACTCTCAGCCAGTCCGTGCACTGCGGTCCAAGATCAGACCGAGATCCATGGACGTCTGAATGAGCCCTAATACATTTCTTTACCCCTTGTTTCCACACATGTATCTTTGTGGTATTGCTGCCTTCAGTCTGAATCTACAATATGCACATTCAACAAGAACAAGGAAAACCATTGCATGAACATGTGTGTCCAAAACTTTGTCCAGTAACATAGGTATTTGCAGGTGGGATTGGGCGAAGGGATCAGACAAGTCGGGGGCAGGACTAAAGCGTCCCTAAATTGCCAACACTAATATTGATAACTATGCTATAAAGAAGTGCCAATGACGACGGATCTCAAAAGGTAAATTTTCCAGGAGGCAACGCATTCCATATCAAGAGACGGCTTCACCCATCATTGTCGGTGCTGACCTCTGAAGGTCACAACCACCATGTCCGCAAAGAGAGAAGAATCTATATGTGCATCCAGATGTAGGGATGGGGATCAAGAAAACACAGTAGGCTCTAAAACTCTGTGCAAGAATTAAAAAATTGTCAAAAATGCCAAATAAATAAAAATATGTGACACTTCCCATGACTGACTTACATTAAGTCCTCTTTCAGATTCTTGTTTATACTTGAAAAAATGTAATATTTTTAATCAGTGTGCTGGATCCAATTTTCATCATTTTTGGTCTGTGCGTCCATTTTTACCCCATTTTCTTGTATGAAAAAAATAAAAAATAAAAAGTCCAAACCCCTCCTACTCATTAAAAGGTAAAAACAGACCCCATTCAGATGAAACACAGAAGGTATCCACATAATGTCCTTTTTTTTTTTCAGAGGCTTGCATTGGGGAATTTGATAAAAAACAGACAGCTCTCCAATATTTTTATACTTTTCGGTCCACAGAAAAAACCCGGACATGTGAACAGCCCCATAGACTATAATGGGTAGGTGTTCTGTCTGTGAAAAACATGTATAGAATTTGTATGTGAAAAACAGATGTCTAAAAAGTTCAAGAAGGTCGCGACATCTATTTTGAAAAATATAATATTACAGGTAGCGTGTCGACTAGACGTGCGTGGCCTCGTTCAAAGCAAGTGTATTGAGTGAGTCCGGACACGTCTAGTTGGTATGTGGCCATAAGTATGTAAATTGCATACTTGTGGTCACATGACTGCCCACTCCCAGCACCTATACCAGAGAATCCTCACAGCATACAATACACCCGATGTGAGGAGTCAGGCCGGAAAATCCCTTTAAGGTATAGCTTGAACTGGATGGACTATGAATGAGGCCTAGGACTGAAACTTTGGCGACCGATACTTGTTGGAAAGTGCATTTTACGACTCTTCTGAGCCACATTTTTTTCTTTTTTATAAATCATTGAAGTAGTCTACAAATTAGGCGCACATTGCACAACAAAGGACCAGATTTATCAAAACGGTCTAAAAGGAAAGAAGAGCCATGCTGCCCATAGCAACCAATCACAGCGCAGCTTTCATGGTTCTAGAGCTGTTATAAAAATGGAAGCTGAGCTCTGATTGGTTGCTATGGGAAACATAGACAGTGTTGATAAATGAGGCCTAGTTTGTTTATAGACTTTAGTTTGCGCCTCTCTCCCCTTCTCCCTCCCATGTGTCTGCTCTGTGCTCCATATGAGACCCCGTTTGTGTCATGTTTGCCCCCCGGACCTCATTGTTTATAAGGAGTGACATTCACATAGCACAAGTATTGATGTTCTGCTCCCAGCTGTTAACATCTGCTGCGGGCCTCCTCCTGCCCTGTCCCCCAGCGGCCTCCTCTGTGCCACAAACACTCTGTTAATTAAAGGGAGACAGGATATTGTTACACACACTGAGCAGGGAGAGGAGGGCGCAGGACGAGGGATCACAGCAGAACTTTTCCTTCCTCTCATGTCTTCCTCCATTGAGGATTTCCTGCTGTCACTGAACTTTTCCTCTGAAAATAGCTCATTGCTCATGAGGTGTCAGAGCCGGATCACATTTCACAAAGTTCATTGCAGAAACTTTATCAGACTTCCCATAGATACGAATCCTGCATTTTGTACCACATTGCTCCATTATCTGTGCATTCATCCAAGTTCATGACTAGAAATGCCAGAAATACAGTGAAGACTGACACGATAACACGCGGAGAAAATACTTACACGTATCCAGGGTCAACTATGTGTTTATATTAGTCTTTACTTTTGCTTCCCCCCTTGTTTTCCAAGAGCACTTTACTCTTTAATATATAAGTACACATGAAGCAATGCCAAATATATATTTCTATCCATATATATATATATATATATATATACAGTATATATAGCTATATCTACCTATCTATCTATATATTGTATTTACATTTTTTATCGGTCCCTCTTGAGGACTTGAACCTGCAATCACTTGATCACTTACACAATTCACTGCACCACTGTAATATTGCAGTATATTGTAAAATTACTGATCTATGAAACCCAGCTATAATATGGGTTCGTAGGTGTACACACATGGCAAACACTAGGGAGCTTCTCTAGGCCCCCCAGCTGCCATTACAATGCCATCGGCACCCCTCAATCATCTTCCGGGGGGGTATTCCAACCTCTTAAACTCAGTTGTCACGATTGACAACATCTAAGGGGTTAGACTCGGGTGCCAGCTGTATAACCCAGCCGGCACCTGCGCTGTATGGAGTGAGCTCAGCTCATGAGTCCACTGTATACATGCAGCGAGCACATCGGCCATACATGTATGACGGATGTCAGATGTCACCAGCTGAAATTTAGCTGTCATGCGCCCCGGCACTTGCTTGGGTTTTCTGTGCACTGGCCCCATCCCTGTAAAAATCAGTGTAGATCTCGATGCTATTAAGGGAAACTTGCGTAACAACGGTCGTGGGCAAAACTGCATAACATATAGCATGACTAAGAAGGAGAAGGGGCAACTGTCCCTTTGCTGTCTAGTGGTTCCACTTACTCTGCAGAACAGTATGTTAATGTCTGCCATAAGTTTTTTTTTGTGGTATTGCCTATGTACTACGTGGGCACTCTATGGCGGTATTATTTACAAAAATTGTGACTATAATATTTGGCTGTTATAATGACAGTAGTTTATAAAAAAAAAATCGCAACCAAAGGTGGCTAACCTAAGGGCTCACTCACACGAGCGTATAAATCGGACGACTGCAATGCAAGAAAGCATCGCATTGCTCTCTGACCAATGTTATACAATGAGTCAGGGCTCATCTGTGAGTTTTTCCTCAGCTCTAATCGGACTGAGGAAAAAAATTGCTGGATGTTGCGAGTGGAATCGGATCGCGGTCGCCGATGCAAGTCAATGGGTGTGAGAAACAAAAACGGACGGCACATGGACCACACGTATGGCATCCGATTTTTACACACACATCTCAATGAAACCACAAAATTTTATCAGCTAAGTACAGTAAATTCACAGCTAGAAGTCTCAGAATAGAGATAGATAGATAGATAGATAATAGATAGATAGATAGATAATAGATAGATAGAATAGATAATAGATAGATAGATAGATAATAGATAGATAGAATAGATAGATAGATAATAGATAGATAGATAATAGATAGATAGATATATAGATATATAGATAGATAGACAGATAGATAGATAATAGATGATAGATAGATAATAGATAGATATATAGAATAGATAGATAATAGATAGATAGATAATAGATAGATGATAGATAGATAGATAGATAGATAATAGATAGATGGATAGATAGATAGATAATAGATAGATAGAATAGATAGAATAGATAGATATATAGAATAGATAGATAATAGATAGATAGATAATAGATAGATAGATGATAGATAGATAGATGGATAGATAGATAATAGATAGATAGATAATAGATAGATAGATGATAGATAGATAGATAGATAATAGATAGATGGATAGATAGATGGATAATAGATAGATAGAATAGATAGATAGATAATAGATAGATAGATAATAGATGGATAGATAGATAGATAAATAGATAGATAATAGATATATAGATAGATAAATAGATAGATAGAATAGATAGATATATACAATAGATAGATAGATAGATAGATAGATAATAGATAGATATATAATAGATAGATGGATAGATAGATAGATATATAGAATAGATAGATAGATGATAGATAGAATAGATAGATAGATAGATAGATAAGATAGATGGATAGATAGATAGATATATATAATAGATAGATAGATGATAGATAGAATAGATAGATAGATAGATAGATAAGATAGATGGATAGATAGATAGAATAGATAGATAGATAGAATAGATAGATGATAGATAGATGATAGATAGATAATAGATAGATAGATACTGTAGATAGAATAGATAGATATATAGAATAGATAGATAGATAGATAGATAGATAGATAGATAGAATAGATAGATGTCCTGTAGATAATGTCACAAGCCCCCTACATATAATAAACTTGTACCCATTAGTACCTTTCAGGTGGCACATAGGGTGTTTAGCCTGGTTTAACCAAATAATAAATGAATAATGAAAAAACAAACATACATGGGTCCCCCTATTTTATGAGTGTATTGTTTTTTTTTCTCTATTTATGTCCTTCAGGTATCGATTTGTGGACTACGGCGGATCCCCAGGTCTACGGCGGACCTGTATGGCTTCTTTTTTTTATTTTTATTTTTAATAAATTATTGAACCAGGGAAAGTGTAGGGAAAAGGGAAGGGCCCAATATCCAAGGATCTTCTCAGCCTGATAATATGAGCCCACAGCTGTCTGCTTTACCTTTGCTGGTTATCAAAAATAGAGGGGAACACCATGTAGATTTTTAAAATTTATTTATTTATTTACATGGTTAAACCAAGCGAAATACCCTTTAGTGCCACATGAAAGGCACTAAAGGGTGCACATTTATTATATTTAGGGGGCTTGTGAAATTATATGTCTACAGGATATCTATATGTCCTACCTATCAACCAATGCAACAGGGATGACGAGTCCAAAGAATGGACCATAGACAAACAATTTGGGGTCGGTTCTCTAGGAGGAGTTACCCGTTGAAAACTATTAGGTTCTTGTATTCAGTTTTCAACCTGCCATTAAAACATAAAATCTGATTTGCTGTCATGTTTTTGTGTTGTGTTTATATCTCCTTTATCTATTTTGTCTAATAACCACTTAGCTCGTCCTTACATTGCAGTATTAATAGGATGCACGTCCAGCAGAACTAAATCGGAAATGCTGCACTTCTTACTCACTGCTGAACTTAGCTAAAGCTGCACTTTTATTTATTGCCTATACATTATTAATCACCTTTACTAGAATGTAAGTTATGATCTATATATAAAGGCTGCAATTAACCCAATAGGAAACTCCTAGTTGTCGGATATTTCTGGTTTTAGTTCTACATCTGCATTAGCAAGGACAAACAAACAGGAAATTATTATAATTTGTGATGCATTTGAGTGAAGGGGGGGGGGGCGCTATTGCACAGATCTGAATGGAAATTACTACCTGCTATTAGTGGTAGAAAGTGGTACTACAAGGAGCAACATTTGTCATAAGTGTTTTTTGCACGAAAAATTTGGTACTTTTTGCCCTTTTGTGCCTCCCGGTTTTCTAAAAAGTGAACAGAATTTAGCTAAGGAGGGCATGATCTGCAGCAAATTTATTATAATGAATATAATGTAGCTGTAATTTTTTTTTTCAGATGCATGGACAGCCCGTAACATGTCCCTCTAAATAAATTTGGCGCACCCTACTCTAGGGGGAAATAGGTTCAAGACTGATGTATGAAATGATAGGAGTTTTTTTTAGATAGTTGCTTAAATCTGCCCCAGGGGTGTAAGTATATAGGGGCAGCATGGTGGCTCAGTGGTTAGCACTGCAGCCTTGCAGCACTGGGGTCCTGGGTTCATATTAGGACAAGGACGAAGGACCCTGCAAGGAGTTTATATGTTCTCCCCGTGTTTGTGCAGGTTTCCTCCGGGTTCTCCAGTTTTCTCCCAAACTCCAAAGACATACTGATAGGGAATTTAGATTGTGAGCCCCAATGGGGACAGTGCCAATAATGTCTGTGAAGTGCTGTGGAATTAATGGTGCTATATAAGTGAGTAAAATAAATAAATATAAGATGCAGGGATTGCAATCCTATCCAGGCCCTGGAGCCTGGGGGCCCAAAAGTTTCATTTGGCCCACATAAAAGACTATTACTAATAAAGATATGCGTTAGTTGGGGGCCATGTTGGAGATTTTGTACTGGGGCACACGACCTTTATGTTACACCGCTGACCTGCACACTGGTTAGATTGCCAACCGTCTATAAATTCACAGGCAGTCTGCAAAAAACTGGAGCTTTTTTTTGCTGCCATCCATAAAGTCCTGTTACTTTCTATAAATACACTGCTCAAAAAAATAAAGGGAACACTTAAACAACAGAATATAACTCCAAGTAAATCAAACTTCTGTGAAATCAAACTGTCCACTTAGGACGCAACACTGATTGACAATCAATTTCACATGCTGTTGTGCAAATGGAATAGACAATAGATGGAAATTATTGGCAATTATCAAGACACCCTCAATAAAGGAGTGGTTCTGCAGGTGGGGACCACAGACCACATCTCAGTACCAATGCTTTCTGGCTGATGTTTAGGTCACTTTTGAATGTTGGTTGTGCTTTCACACTCGTGGTAGCATGAGACGGACTCTACAACCCACAGAAGTTGCTCAGGTAGTGCAGCTCATCCAGGATGGCACATCAATGCGAGCTGTGGCAAGAAGGTTTGCTGTGTCTGTCAGCGTAGTGTCCAGAGGCTGCAGGCGCTACCAGGAGACAGGCCAGTACACCAGGAGACGTGGAGGGGGCCGTAGGAGGGCAACAACCCAGCAGCAGGACCACTACCTCCGCCTTTGTGCAAGGAGGAACAGGAGGAGCACTGCCAGAGCCCTGCAAAATGACCTCCAGCAGGCCACAAATGTGCATGTGTCTGCACAAACGGTTAGAAACTGATTTCATGAGGGAAGTATGAGGGCCAACGTCCACAGATGGGGGTTGTGCTTACAGCCCAACACCGTGCAGGACGCTTGGCATTTGCCACAGAACACCAGGATTGACAAAGTCGCCACTGGCGCCCTGTGCTCTTCACAGATCAAAGCAGGTTCACACTGAGCACATGTGACAGACGTGACAGAGTCTGGAGATGCTGTGGAGAGCGATCTGCTGCCTGCAACATCCTTCAGCATGACCGGTTTGGCAGTGGGTCAGTAATGGTGTGGGGTGGCATTTCTTTGGAGGGCCGCACAGCCCTCCATGTGCTCGCCAGAGGTAGCCTGACTGCCATTAGGTACTGAGATGAGATCCTCAGACCCCTTGTGAGACCATATGCTGGTGCGGTTGGCCCTGGGTCCCTCCTAATGCAGGACAATGCCAGACCTCATGTGGCTGGAGTGTGTCAGCAGTTCCTGCAAGATGAAGGCATTGAAGCTATGGACTGGCCCGCCCGTTCCCCAGATCTGAATCCGATTGAGCACATCTGGGACATCATGTCTCGCTCCATCCACCAACGTCACGTTGCACCACAGACTGTCCAGGAGTTGGCGGATGCTTTAGTCCAGGTCTGGGAGGAGATGCCACAGGAGACCATCCGCAACCTCATCAGGAGCATGCCCAGGCGTTGTAGGGAGTTCATACAGGCACGTGGAGGCCACACACAATACTGAACCTCATTTTGACTTGTTTTAAGGACATTACACCAAAGTTGGATCAACCGGTACTGTGTTTTTCCACTTAAATTTTGGGGGTGACTCCAAATCCAGGCTTCCATTGGTTAATAAATTTGATTTCCATTGATGTTTGATTTACTTGGAGTTATATTCTGTTGTTTAAGTGTTCCCTTTATTTTTTTGAGCAGTGTATTTTTTACCTGTTGTTAATGCAGATGTTTTTGTTACACACTGGTCCCTGGTATCCCGGGCTCCTTTTTCTTCCCCTAGGTCTGCTGCCCTCTGCTGTGCTCCACGTCGTCAATGACGTCATCTCCCTAGACCTATTTAAGACCCATTTAGACATATGTGGCGCCCCTGAGGGTTCAGTCGCCACAGAGGTACGGCATCTCACCCAGAGGTGTGGTATCTCACTCTTAGGTAAGGAGTGAGTACTGCCCAGGACCCAACCACTTGCATACATTACACTCCACTTCAGAGGGCAGGGCGAGATTGCTCCTAAAGGAGAGCACAGTCCCTGGTCCCTAGCTGGAGGGCGGAACCATGTAGTGGGTGTGGGTGGAGGAAGAAGTTCAGGGGAGCACTTGAGAAGGAGGATATAAAAGAGGGAACCATCTTGAAAGGACAGATCAGTCTGAGAGGAGAAGTAGTGGGAGCAGGAGCTCTGCAGGAGCTCTGCTCAGGAGGAGCGGGCCTGAGGGAGAGAGGCCCAGGAGGTGAGACTGAAGAGAGGAGAGGAGCAGAGAGGAAGGCTCCAGAAAGGACGAGGGGATCCTAGGGGAACGGGAAGTGCTGGAGGCCACCTGTACGCCCGAATCTACCAGGACGTGGAGGGATCAGGCCGCAAAGGGGACCGGCCCCTAACTAGTGGGAATTTCAACATTCAGCTAGAAACCAGAGGCTTTTAAATTTTCAGGGTGTAGTTGCCCACAGCCGCAATTAATCGCCAAAAAAGGTAGCCGCACAGGATCCAGGGAACTCCAGGTTGCCCGCCAAGATCTGAGCTTACCGGCTTAGGACACTGGTTGCGAGGCGCAGGGCAGGAGGGTGAGAGCCAGCGCAGGAAGACGACCGAAAAAAGCACACTGAACGGGGTCCCGTTAAGTACTTCTGAAATACCTGAGGGATTGCTGAACCCCTGCCTTGGTGAACGCAGAACGACGTGGGTGGTGATAATTGGCTGTTGTAACCAGGAGCAACGTGATAATCGTGAGTAAAGCTTGAAGACTGCACCCCGCTGTGTCTGTGAATAATTGCTGCGCCATCACTCGCCCTGCACTACCCAGCACCAGTTACATCTACCTCATACAACATCTACACCGCCCTGGAGCTTAGCTCTACCTGTGGAGAGCTGAACTAACTCTGCTGCGTCACCATCAGCTCCTGAGGATCTGCACCGCAGTGGCGGCTCCATATAGCCTCATACCACAGGTGGCGTCACGAACATTAAACTATAAAAACGATAAAATCCCCTTTTATTGACCACCCTGTGTCACGGAGCGGGCCACTGCCACCGTGACATCCCCCAGCACCGACCGGCCCGGCTACCGAGTACCCTACGGCCCAGGGGGCCCG
Source organism: Phyllobates terribilis (assembly GCF_046119375.1). Lineage (NCBI taxonomy): Eukaryota > Metazoa > Chordata > Amphibia > Anura > Dendrobatidae > Phyllobates > Phyllobates terribilis. Next base: position 757,466,252 of record NW_027362764.1, read on the forward strand.
TCACATACACCTATGACTTGGACAGAAGGAAATTCATCCAAAACTTTCATCAGACAAGTACAGCCATGGTCTATGATCCTGGCATCCACGAAGACGAAAGTTGTGCCAAAGTCACTAAAAGGCGCATTTTACTCTAGTGGACTCGATCACGACTAGTGTATAAAATGCCAGTCTTGATCATTTCCCTCTAATAGTGAATAACAAAGATAATTCGGGCTGGATTCAATATTGTATTTGCACCTTTTTCATCTAATTTTTGGCCTTTTTTTAGCCTGTTTTTGATTCCTCTTTTAAGTACCGCTCTTTATAAATGTCCGACTTTATATTTCTTCACCCGTTTGTTTATTTCTGGATGTTTGTGGCCGATTGATCAATTGCGACTTTTTAAAAAGTGACAAATCCTTAAACACAAATATGGTCCTCTATTCCTTCCTGGAGCGATTTTATGTATTCCTGACAATTTTGTGCAAATTTTGCAACATTTAAGAAGAGCATGAAACTTTTTGCTCTAAAAATGCACAAAAAAAAAGGTAAGAGGCAAAAATAAAGAAAATTTTTCATTTTGCGCAAAATTCACAAACCACATGCACCATTTTGAAGATATGGCCTGAGAAAAAAAACATCAACGGCTACCAGAAGACAATGAAGACAAAAAGAAAAGTGACTTAAGAACCCTTCAAATGATAAATCTGGCTTGTAGTTTTTAATATAGGCCATGAAGGTAGGACATCTATTCTTGCTCGTGTTTGCCTCATAGGATATGCTGGAAGCCTCCATTGCAAACTGTGCAAAAATGACTGGATGCAGCTCTATTTGGCAAAAACCAGAGATGGTTGAATTTGATTTGACCCCTGATTCCAGCTATTGGGTGCCATTCTGTAGAAGTTTTGCACCCCTTTAATGAAGAGGGATATGTGGGAGGTGAGGGACATTTGTACTTCTACGTGTCAGGAGAAGAATGGTATGTGTTTTCTGAAGAGGTCTTCACAAGCTGCAGACGGCCATGAGCGGCTTCCTGTGCCAGGATGGGGAAATAGTCCATAAATAAGTATAGCACTAAAAAAAGTTAGAAAAGTTCTGTATTTAGAAACAAGGCACGAACCTACGGCTACTTTTGGTCCAATGACTAACTGGGAAATATAACGAATGAATCTAAAAATGTATGAGAGCTCTGAGTTCTTCATCGGACACAATTCATGACAGTTATCTAAGGCTTTACATGGGACTGCAGATAAACCTAGGACTCTACGCTAGGCCTTTTTCACTCCTTATTGTTTTGTCGTCTATCTGCAGATCAGCGGTGATTCTACCTTTGCACAGTTGCAGGCATATAATAAAGAGGACGAGAGTAGAGCTAATGATCTTCGGGCACGTCTTAATTACAGTTTGGATAGTTGCCAAGGACACAAGAACAATCAATCTCCTGGATCTTCTAAAAAACGTGGTCACAAGGGGTCCCTGACATGCCGGTTTCCACAATGTAAAGCGTTATGATAGACAATCGCCTCCTTCAGGGACATAATCCCAGTAGTAGTTTCTTCTGGATATACCCCGGAGAGGGGTGAGGTCTGCAGAAACATTGACGTCTGAACCTTAAGTTTACATTTCTCAAATTATCTACCAAATGATTTGTTAACATGAATTCCAAAGAGCAGAATAAGAATCTACAAACCCACCCTCCCCCCACTTATATATCACTGTTAGCATACCCTGCCAGAGACAGGCTGAACGAAAAACACTACATCTGATTAACAATTTACAGCACAACATATTTATAATGAAGACAAAATGTATTTCTGTAAATGAAGGAATATAACTACTATAATACTGCCCCCTATGTACAAGAATATAACTACTATAATACTGCCCCCTATGTACAAGAATATAACTACTATAATACTGCCCCCTATGTACAAGAATATAACTACTATAATACTGCTCCCTATGTACAAGAATATAACTACTATAATACTGCCCCTATGTACAAGAATATAACTACTATAATACTGCCCCTGATGTACAAGAATATAACTACTATAATACTGCCCCCTATGTACAAGAATATAACTACTATAATACTGCCTCCTATGTACAAGAATATAACTACTATAATACTGCTCCTATGTACAAGACTATAACTACTATAATACTGCCCCTATATACAAGAATATAACTACTATAACACTGCTCCTGTATACAAGAATATAACTACTATAATACTGCTCCTATGTACAAGAATATAACTACTATAATACTGTCCCTTATATACAAGAATATAACTACTATAATACTGCTCCTATGTACAAGAATATAACTACTATAATACTGCTCCTATGTACAAGAATATAACTACTATAATACTGCTCCCATGTACAAGAATATAACTACTATAATACTGCTCCCTATGTACAAGAATATAACTACTATAATACTGCCCCTATGTACAAGAATATAACTACTATAATACTGCCCCCTATGTACAAGAATATAACTACTATAATACTGCTCCTATGTACAAGAATATAACTACTATAATACTGCTCCTATGTACAAGAATATAACTACTATAACACTGCCTCCTATGTACAAGAATATAACTACTATAATACTGCCCCCATGTACAAGAATATAACTACTATAATACTGCTCCTATGTACAAGAATATAACTACTATAATACTGCCTCCTATGTACAAGAATATAACTACTATAATACTGCTCCTATGTACAAGACTATAACTACTATAATACTGCCCCCTATATACAAGAATATAACTACTATAATACTGCCCCCTATGTACAAGAATATAACTACTATAATGCTGCTCCCTATGTACAAGAATATAACTACTATAATACTGCCCCCTATGTACAAGAATATAACTACTATAATACTGCCCCCTATGTACAAGAATATAACTACTATAATACTGCCCCCTATGTACAAGAATATAACTACTATAATACTGCTCCTATGTACAAGAATATAACTACTATAATACTGCTCCTATGTACAACAATATAACTACTATAATACTGCTCCTGTGTACAAGAATATAACTACTATAATACTGCTCCTATGTACAAGAATATAACTACTATAATACTGCCCCCTATGTACAAGAATATAACTACTATAATACTGCCCCCTATGTACAAGAATATAACTACTATAATACTGCCCCTTATATAGAAGAACGCCATCTATTACATGCAATGTTGGCATATGTGCAGTCAGCACTCCCTGTATAGAACTGATATTTAGAACAAGAAGAGATCACTAAGTACTCGGGTCTTTTTCTGGTAATAGATGTGTGATGTAAATCTGTACTCATCCCCTGATCTACCATTTCCGGCTTTTACTACACAAGTAGTCCAAGAACTTTTATCTGGAGGCTCCACCAGTGGATAATTGCCTCTCCATTGTCTCCTGCTGCATGGGATCCCCATGTGACTGCACTTGATATATAAGTGGCTCCTCCTGATGTCAGGAGATTAATGGTGAGAACATCAACTGTTTACAAGATACAATGGACCTGGCATTGAGTTCCCCTCAACATTTGAATTCCCTTTTATGCAAAACCGTAAAGGGGTTGTATATTTTTGGGTGGACATTTTTTTCCTTAAATGTATGCAATTGGGGATAAAAATCCTTTTTTCAATTGGGGTTTATTAAATATTTTGCATAGTTTGCCTTCTATAGCCTCAGTGCTGGACTTTCTATTACTGGCTGCAGAATGAGTTAACTGAGAATCCATCAGTCGGCTCACTATGATGGTTTTACAGGGAGTTTGCAACTCCCTTTTCCATATTTTGTCTTAGCTCCCCACATCTGATTTATGACTATAAATCCCATCAAAATTTAAAGAACGAGCCTGTAAAAGCAAAATTGTGTAAAATTTTCAATTAAACCAAATTGCAAAAATGATATTTAGCCCGAAATACATGCATTGAAGTACAATAAATAAATGAATAAATACAAATAAATTGTGGACAATCCTTTTAAGCCTTGGTCCACCTAAGAAAACAAATAAAATCTACCAGAAATACAGACCTTTGCCATTTTTTTTTTTAATATTCCTACAAAAAAATGGTTGTTTTGTGCAGTAAGACAGTCAGGCACCATTAGGGGGAGCTCACGGTTTAATTCTAGCTGTATAAATCTATATGTGGCTAGCTCCCTCTAGTGGTGGCAGCATCCAGCTAGAATTAGATAATTTTTATGAAATCATATATAAATGATTTTGGACCTGAAATGCCCATGTGGCTCAGCTCTCACTAGGGCTGATTAGGTTTTGGGATTTTTTATATAAAGGCAAAGTCGCTTCCGCTTGCTTTGTAGAGCGCGCAGTCAGATCAGTGGCTCCACCATGCTGCTGGTCTGAACCGTCAATTGATCTCCAGCAAGCCGAAAACTGGGAGGTTGGGGAGCGATGCGCTGAAAAATACATCTTGGGACAACCTTTTTAATGAGCACAGAATGGCACCGTATGGTATGATGCTATCCTTTACCCATGCACTGTATAGCACTTGAGTTTTGGGTACTTTATGGCGGTGGTATAATGCACTATATGGCACTGATTTGGGGATCTACATAGCACTTTTTGGGCATTGCATGGGACTGTTATTTCGTGGTATCATTCAGTTACAAACTTTTGGAACACTCAATGACACTTATTATTGGACACTTATGAACGGCACTTTTAGGCTTTGTAAGGATCTGCAAAGTGTAGAACCGGAGTTTTGTCAACTATATTGCGGTGATATACTATAGGGAACCGTATGTAAAACTATGGTGTCTTGTTTAGGACACTAAATGGAAATGTTATTTGGGCACAGTACAATATTCACATAGGAACCGTTTAGCACTTTAACTATATGGCGGTGGTATAGTATATGTCACTGTTTGGGACAACATATGGCAATTAATATTGGGCACTGAATAGCATTGGTATTATTGGGTATTGAATGGTACTACTATTTTGGCACTGTATGATGGTATGATTCGGATTAATAGGAAGCACTTTTGGTCACTTTAGGCAGCATAGTATATGGAGCTAGAGTAGATAGATAGTAGATAGAGTAACTCTGTTGAGCTGGATACTACAGAGTTCTGTTTGTCAGATGCAGCAGAGTTGAGTTTTGTAGCACTGACTTTCCTGGACATTTACACATGGCATAGCTTTTACATAGGACTGCAGGTTAAACCATTGAGGTATCATAGGTCAGGGAACCATTGCAATATTACCTTTCGGGATTATCACAGTAGATTACAGTCTATGGGAAAAATATAAAAATCACATGAATTTTGAGACAACAATAATGCAACATTGTTGTATGTTTTTGCACCAGCAAAATACCCTACCTCTTTGAATACAATGTAACTGTGTTTGTCAGATGCAGCAGAGCTGAGTATGTTGCATTCTTAGGGGATATTACAAGGTTGTGGGACATGTATGGTTTGCAGAAAAAGTTGCCCCAATTCATAAAAGGCACAATTCATTGACAAATACAGCTCTGCTACATCGATACACATTGTTTCACTTTTGGTAAAGTTAAGACAATAGTAAAACCACTCCTAGCCGGAGCAGAACTTACCAGGATATGTTCAGGTCGATTTTCCATTCCAAGTTTGTGCACCAGAATTAAACCCATTATTCCATGATACAAAAGTGCAAAAAAAAAACCCCAACGAGGACGTCCGAGGATGTGTAATCCGAATATCACATATAGAGACGTATAGATCCTGAGAATTCCTAGCACAGGCACATATGGAGCGCATCCATTCACTGTCCTCTCCTGTCTGCTCACACTTCAGCTGGAGGAGAACAGGAAGGAAAATCTACCATGTGAGAAAGGAAGGAGAGAGGGAGAGCCGGCCTGGAAAGCCCTAGGGTGCAAAGGACGGATTTCAGGAAATCTATACAGTTCAACAGGAAATCTGAAGACTGAGCGCACATTCCAGAGCCAGGAGAGAGATACAGGACCAAGGAAAAGGCATCTCCCCTTACAAGGGTCCTGCAGAGCTGAGACTGCAAGGCATAGGGGTAACTCTACAGTATTGATCTGCGGAGAAGTAGGAAAGTGAAAGAGGCCTGGAAGTTCCTCCAGACCAAGTGATGACTTTGTTCACACTTGGCGTCTTTTGATTGCGGGAAAATATCTGCTGCAGAAATTTGCAATATTTCCTAAATAAAAAATCTCCAGCTCGTACATGGAGTAAAAGTCTGAGCATATTATTTTTTTTTACTTATTATTGTTATATGTTGTAGATTTTAGAATTTATGATTCCACATCGGGGTCTAAAGAGTAACATTTCACCTTGTGGAGAGTAACAAGCCAAGCCTGGCATGACAGAGTGAGGAGACTTATAAGCCATGCATGCTTCTGTGGGAAATGAAAAGGACTAGAACTCTAGATCGCTGCTTCCAATAAGTGGCTCTAGAGTTCAAGTCCTCTTCTTCTCTAAAGAGACAATTTGCATATTTAATTCTGCACAAAACTCCGTAAAACAGATCTGCGACAGTCAAAATCTGCGACCGTGGTTTTGCAGCAGTGAGTGCAGATTTTTGTGGGGTATTTTTAAGCCATGTGGGATTCCAGCCTGAGAGTCTGTGCAGCTCTGACAATAAAATAGATGGGATGCACAAAGAAATAATCATCCGTTCACTAATTAATTAATTCACCCATTTGTTCACTATTCATATATTCTCTACCAAATTTATTAATTCCTGTAATTCATATCTTCTTTTTAATTCATTCGTTTTCTAGTTATTTAGCGGGATTCATTCATATTATATTTTTTTAGCATTTAATAACCTGAATTTAGCATGTAATAATGTCCACTCTTCGTACATTATTATTAATTCATTCCTTTTTTCATAGCTTCTGTACCTGATTCATTTTCTAATTTCGTTAATTGATTACATTCCTTCATATTATAGTTTCACCATTTATTCTCTAATGTTTTAAATAATTAATTAAAACATTATAGAATGAATCAAGTGTAAATGCATGAATGTAACTGGTTATTAAATGGTGAAAATATAATATGAATGAATTTAATCAATTTAACTAATTCATTTATACATTCTTTCATACATTTATTCATAGGTGCTCAAGTTAATTCATTCATTCCCCAATTATGTCATTGATTACATTCAGATTATAGAGTTTTGTACCATTTAATAACCTGTTTTAGCATTTAAAGTGTTATTCTCATTTTCATAAATAGATATTGTCGGATAGTTCTTGTAAATTTGCAATTTGCTGCTTGTTAAAATTTTCTGCCATTCTTGAGATATTACCACTTTTATTTACAACTCATTGCTTTGGAGACAGACCACCGCTGGTAGACAGCAGGACATGTGCTGTGCTTACAAGCTCTTTTCTCTTGAGCTTGTAAGCACTGTTTTGAAAATGGTCAGGATTTCTGGAGCGTGCTGTTAGCTCCTCATCCTGACCTGTTATGTCCTGCGACTAGGGAATCATACAGTATTGTATTGTATTATTGCTGTTGAGTTGCTATCAGGGCTGTGGAGTCGGTGTCCATTTTGGTGGTGTCGGAGTCGGAATCAGTATAAAATGGACCGACTCCAACTCCTACAATATATAATAAATTGGGTACAGTAGTTCAATGCAGTTTGTGGGGAATATTTTTTCATAAGAATTTGGGAAAGTTATGAAATGTCCTATAAATGTCTGTCCTATTCCTGATCTAAGGGTCTAGACTTTTAGCTGAGATGAATCTGTGCTGCAGTTTATGTACATGATAAGTAGTGAAGCTCCACCTCTACAGATAAGGGGAAAAAAAACAAACACACAGAGAAGATATGCCTGCACTCATCTCAGAACTGCTGGAATGAACAGGAAAGCAGGATTAAGGTAAGTACTTCTTAAAGCAGATCTAAACTTTCAATAAACTGTGCATAAATCAATAGTCCAGTATATGTTGTCTCTGCATGCTTGATGTTTTAGTTTGTTTTTCCTCTTACCTCATAAATATATTTTATGTTCTATCTAAATGGCTTGATTATTGTATCATAGTAATGATTAAAAGCCTGATGTTACCATTTTTACTACAGTAAATTTATCACTTAAACTTAAACATGAGCCATATATGAGGGAGTCGGAGTCATGGAGTCGGAGTCAGTCTCATGGAAATTAAGGAGTCAGAGTGGGAGGTTTGGCTTACCGACTCCACAGCCCTGGTTGCTATGCAATAAAGTTTGCCTTTTAGAAATTTGTCCTCCCTCTCTTGCTGTATGCCTCCTTAGCTCTGATTTCAGCAACCCCATCCTCCTTTTCCTCATTTTCTGTATGTCTACCATCTTAAGTACCTCATGTCTCTGGTTCAGAATAGTCCTTCTATAATTGTGCATAACTACAAGAATTCAGCTTGAAAATAAACCTTCTTCTGGAATCTTCATACGAGCCTCTGCAGTCGAGTCAAGCTATATGATGAAATCTCTTTGTGTGAGTACTGGTACATAGAGGCAGCCAAGAAACGGTGTCTCAAGCGTCCTACACTTGCAGCCTAATTATGGAGTCAGAATACAGCCAGCGTCAGTGGAGTACGAAGAAGATTGATAACAGCCGTGGTCGGTCTCTTAGTCAACAAACAAAACAAAAGTGTTTATATCTCAAGAACGGCTGCAAATTTTAATAAACCGCCAAATTGCAAAAGTACTTGTATTTGCAAGAACTATCCAACAATATATCCTTCTACAAAAATGGGAATCATCCTTTAATGTTCCTGACACTCAGCTTCCAGGGCACATTTCCTGTTCTCCCCAATAGCCACTCTACTTTCTTTATTTGTTGCAAGTTTCACGCTCCTCAATTTACATCTCTACTGAAACTAACACTGATAATTTTGCACGCTGTACAATAAAATGTGTTGTGTTTCCAAATCCATCGGATCTCTAGATTATTATTTTTTTTTAATTTGCCAGCCAATAAACTGATGAACTGGAAAATGTTAATTTTCAGTGACAGGTGCACTTTAAATGGCACAGATAAAATTAACGTTCAACTCTCCCTGTAATAGCCTGCCTTGTCAGTGGCAATCACAGATAAAGTGAGGGACAGCCTCAGGCTTCCCAGAAAATCACCAGCAGAAATCCAGAGCGCGAGGAAATGTTTTATCACCTGCAGGGATGAGGGAGGAAAAAAAAATCAATGTCAAGTGGAAGTCAACTCCAACTGAAGACAGACGTGAAAGTTACTGGAGAGTATATACCCAGCCTCTACTGCAAAGTGCTGCTTCATGCATGTACATTTAGGAGAAAGGGCCATCAAAAACTCATCCTGCCCTCAACTTCATTGATGAGATTCATTCATTCATTGAGAGATGTGCAAAGTAACAAGAATAACCAATGATCAAATCTAGCAAAAATATTTGCACAATTTCAGTAGAATTCATGCTCGGTTGGAGCTTCTGCTCTGTCTTACTCTGGGGACACTGGACATTATATGGTAAGGAAAAGCCACCAGAAAAGATCAAACTGGCACCAAGAAACTTTGGAAAACCCCTTCTCCTTTTAAGTACATTGCCCATTTTGCTTTTTGAAATTGACTCTGGTGATCCAGTGGATTGGATATGTCACGAGTGTATCAGGTTTGACATACAGTCATTCTGGATCCGGCTGTAGAAGGTCGCTGCGCTTGGCTTTGCAGACACCTTATTGATCCTTTCATCTCTGTAGTTCATCTTCTCCCGCTAGGACCCAGCAGTGATCTCCACCTTCTGCTGCTAATTGACACACCCTTGCTTGATATATAAAAACACTCAGTGTCTCCAGAGAGTCGCCAGTGATAGAACTATTTTCCATTGCTCAGGGCCTGGAGTACTAGAAGTTGACTAGTGTCTTCTTGGGGTTTCTTGGTGGATTATTGACATCTGCTCTCTAGTATCTTCTCAAGCTAAATGTATCCCCTTTTCTGTTTTTCTTGTTTGTCTGTAGTTGCAGTGGGGGCTGACTGGTGCTCACCCCTTCCCCTCCCTACCTAGGGCCTAGCTCTAGGGACAGTTAGGGATTAAGTATCCTTCTCGGCGATAGGTGCAGAACCTATTTAGGGACGGTAGGGGAGTCACGGTGTTGTCAGATCTGCCTAGGGGTCTCCACTCTCCCTTTCCCTAGCTGTTGGGTTTCCCTCCTTTTCCCATTGTCATATACTTGGTCCTTCCCTTACCTAGTGTGACAGGATCCAGTCTGGTGACTTAGTGGTCGACTGTCCATCCCTGGTGAACTAGTGGCTTAGTTTCTATCTATGATCTAACTATGATGAGGTGGGATTTAGATCCTAGTATTGGTCTTCAAGCTTGACATCTGGAAATCTTTCTTGCTCCGTAAATGTACAGAACAGGTCACAGCTGTGCCCGCACCATCACCAGTGTCTTAAATTTATAGCAGTGACCGAAATTTGAGACAAGGTCTAGTTCAACCATTTAACACTCCAATGCTGGGGTCAAAAGTATCCTAAGTGGTTTGGCAGAGGACGGAGGCACAAAGTTTCACATGATTTTCAAAGTGAGTGAAGGTACCAATTACAGCTGGGAGCATAGCAAAGAACCCCAGGACTTGTATGTCTATGTGCCTTGTAGGCCCCTCCTCGTTTGAGCCATTTTCCTTTTTGCGTATTTTTTCTCCTTTCCTTCCTCTGAGGCCATAGCTCCACTATCAGTATTTGGTCAGTATTCGGTCAGTATTTTTGTCAGGAGTAGGAGCCAAAACCAGGTGAGGAACAATCAGAGAAAAGGTAGAATAGAAACAAGTCACCAATTCTGCATTTATCACCCACTCCTGAGAAAAACGTACGTTTTGATTGTTTTTTATTGCATTTTTAGAGGTAGGTTCGGTGACCTTAAAAACTACAATTTTGAGGCTTTCATTTGTTTCTTCTTTACTGCATTTACCTTACCAATTACAAAAAATTTTGTTTTGATGGATAAGACTTTTGCAGACTTGGTGATCCCAAATGTGCTTGTTCGAGTTGCTAGAGACAGGTGCCGGCTGTAAAACGCAACCGTTCCCTGCCGTGTATGTAGTGGTCTCAGCTCCTGAGCCCACTCTATACACCTGCAGCAAATGTACTATAAGATCCTACATCAGGAAGGTGTTTCCCTTTAGGATCGGAGGTGATCTTGTTCCGTTCTTGACTTATAAGGCCTATGATTTGCTGCTGCAGTCATGTGATTGGAGCGGAATGCCATCACATACACCGCCAACATTCTATTCCAGTCACATGACTGCTGCAGTCAATCACTGCCCTCGGCGGTTAGATGCTGTCATGGATGTCACTATGGGAGAATACAAAAAAGGTGGAATTAATGAAAACATCAAGAAACATTTTAAGTATATATGTAATGAATGCTGTTACTATAACCGGTAGGTGAAATGCCTGCGGCTACAAGCTATAGGGTCTCCTGGAACCACCCTTTATGGACCGTCACTAATATGCTTCCTCATCTATTGCACAAAATTACACATCCTGTTAGTCACGAGTGTCACTAACCTTTCCTTCTCACGTTTGTCATCCATCCTGTTATTCGCTTTCCGCAGAAGAACATTCCTCCCCCAGCAATGAAAGACCAATGGATCTGATGTCAGTCCGGTTTCCTTCTGAATCACAAGACCACAAACCCCCCCCTCAACCCAAAAAAAACCCAGAATCCTCATTATGATAGTTGTTCATTTATTACAAGAAAACAGTTTTTAGAATTACATTCCTGATAGGAAAATATTGGGTAAAATTTTAGCCATCAGTGTCAGGCAGCTGCTGCCAAGCTGATGCATAAATAAGGTTTAGGGTATATTCACACTGCATATTTATCCGGGATTTTTTTTGCATGGAAAACATTGGAAAAATGAATGAAAAAGGACGCACCGGACCATAAGACGCAACCCAAATTTTGGGGTGGAAAATAGAAAAAAAATATTTTTTATAAGATGGGGATCCATAGTCTGAATAGGTATCAAGAAAAACCCAAATAAAAGAGATCAAGATAGGAGAACAGGGTAAATTAAAAAAACTTTAATGAATCATGGTTAGGCCAGTGGGTGGCACTGCAGAGACAGGCGCTCACACAAGGAAAGTATAGACAAGTGAAAATTGTAAAAAAATAATATTTATTTATTGTACTAACTTTTGTAGCGCCATTAATTCCACAGCACTTTACAGACAATACTGTCTCTGTCCCCATTGGAGCTCACAATCTACATTCCCTATCAGGATGTCTTTGGAGTGTGGGAGGAAACTGGAGAACACAGAGGAAATTCAAGCAAACATGGGGAGAACATACAGACTCCTTGTAGATATTGTCCTTGATGGGATTTGAACCTGGGACCCCAGTGCTGCAAGGCTTCAGTGCTAATCACTGAGCCACCGTGCTGCCCCATTGTTCAATTCTCATGGGCATAGGATATATGCTGATACAGATCAATATAAATAATGCGATACATGATTATACAGGACATCTAATTTCATACATAGCATGACACATACAAAACCATATGAAGTTAATTAGTCAAAAATGGCTTCACTGAGCTGAAAAAGTGCCTTGTGCAAGTCAATAAATAGCTAAAGAGCCGTGCACAGATGTAAACACTGGGACTAATAGCACCAGCAGTGTATGCCAAAACAATATTTCCAATTTATGATGTATCCATTCAAGATATGAGCAATATACAATGTGTCAAATGGAAATACATGCTATGAAGTCGGAAAGAGACCTTCTCATGTCATACCCATGTGGTCAAGGATAGCTGTATGGTGCCTACTCCGACGCGCGTTTCAGCATAAAGCCTTCATCAGGGGGCCGCTCACGCAGCTTTGCCTCACAGCCAGACACCGGCTTCGCTCAATCATCACCACACCACCGGTAAGTTACATTCCGACCATAAGACACACCTCCCATTTTCCTCCCAAATTTGGGAGAAAAATGTGAGTCTTATGGTCCGAAAAATATGCTATATATATTTTCATATTTTACATTTTAAAAATTACAAAAAGTAAAATGGGCCAATGCAAAAGTTTGGGCACCCTGCCTGGTTAGTACCTAGTAGCACCCCCTTTTTGTAGCCAGACAACAGTCTTTCAATTCTTGTTTGAGAGATTTTCCTCCATTCTTCCTTGGAAAAGTCTTCCAGTTCTGTGAGATTCCTGGGTTGTCTTGCATGCTCTGCTATTTTGAGGTCTAGCCACAGATTTTCAATGATGTTCAGATCAGGAGACTGTGAGGGCAATAGTAAAACCTTCAGCTTGTGCCTTTTGAGGTTGTCTATTGTGGATTTTGACGTGTGTTTAGGATCATTATCCATTTGTAGAAGCCATCCTATTTTCAACTTCAGATGTTTTAAAGATGATGTTATGTTTGCATCAAGAATTTGTTAAAATTTCATTGAATCAATTATTCCCTGTGCCCGTGAAATGTTCCCCGTGCTATTAACTGTAACACAACTCCAAAGCATGATTGATCCACCACCATGCTTAATGGTTGGCGAGATGTTCTTATCCTGAAATTCTGTGCCCTTTTTTCTCCACACATACCTTTGATCATTGTGGCCAAAAAGTTCAGTTGTAACCTCATTGGTCCACAGGACTTTTTTCGAAAATGCATCAAGCTTGTTTAGATGTTCTTCTGCATACTTCTGACGCTAAATTTTATGGTGAGGATGCAGGAGAGGTTTTTTTCTGATGACTCTTCCATGAAGGCCATATTTGTGCAGGTGTCTCTGAACAATAGAACAATGTGCCACAACTCCAGAGTCTGCTAAATCTTTCTGAAGGTCTTTTGCAGTCAAGTGGGGGTTCTGATTTGCCTCTCTAGCAATCCTACGAGCAGCTGTCACTGAAATTTTACTTGATCTTCCAGACCTTATCTTGACCTCCACTGTTCGTTTTCTTAATTACATTTCCAACTGAGGAAAGGGCAACTTGAAAACGCTTTGCTATCTTCTTATAGTCTTCTCCTGCTTTGTGGGCCTCCACCATTTTATTTTCAGAGTGCTCGGCAGCTGCTTAGAAGAACCCATGGCTGCTGTTTTTCGGCACATGGTTAGAGGAGGCTGGGTTTTTATAAATTTGTATCGCCGGCCTTTCCTAACATTGATAGTGAACAAGCCATAACCCTAACAGGCTAATTAAGATCTGAAACTGTGGCGCCCCTGAGGGTTTGACCGCCACAGGGATGCTGCACTTCACTAATGGAGTGTAGGGTTCCTCCTCTGAGGTAAGAACAGTGTGATAGTCGTGACCCAACCTTTGCATCCAACATCACACTTCTCCACCAGAGAGGGCTAGTATGCACTAGGTGCTGCTCCCCTGGTTACAGGGAGACTGGGGAACCAAGAGTTAGGGGAACCAGTTAGTGGATGAGAGTAGAGGACTTACAAGTTAGTTACACTTTAAATTTCAGATTTAATAAAAAGCGATCTTGGTTCTTCTGTGCTGTCAAATACTGTTGTAACTGTGACCTCCCTCCCGGAGCGCAGATCCTGTGTGGACCTGCATCGGTAAGGGACACAGTCCTCGTACCCTGGCCTTGGGTCGAGGGGCAGGTTGTAGACCAGAGATGTCTCAACCTGGCCAAGGACCAAGAAGGCCCGGAGCTTAAGAGTGTGGCTCCATAGCAAATGGATCCCAGGCAGGATGCAGACGGAGCGGTGTACGCCACCTGTCCTCACCATGCTGATATATTCAGAGGGAGTCCGGCTGCAAGAGGGGAACCGGCCCCTGACACCCGACCTTGCTACTCTATGTCCTGGACGGGAAAGCCCGGTAGGCCCAGAGGATCCCACCGGGTATCGGACGGAGCGGAGCTGCCACCCGTGCCCTTGTTCTGAGAGGAGTTCAGAGGGAGACCCGGCCTATCTATACACACACAGACAGGAAAGGATTCGGTCTGTAGTTCAGGAACACTCTGGTGCAGGGTCCCGACTGAATGCTGGACTTACTCGGAGGTTGTCGGACCCCCGTCCCTGGTGACCGCAGGACTCCGCGGGGATCAGGGAGTCGCCTTCCTTCTGCCATCTCTAAAGTGAGTAAAGCCTTGGAAGTTCACCCCTATGGCTGCTGGACTGTTTATTCTGCGCTACACCACGTGACGCGGCATCCGTTCTCCTCTACTACTACCCCCTCCATCCTGTCCCTCTGCCCTGAGGCCTTGCTCCGCCTGTGGGGAGTAGTAATAACTTTGGCCGCCATAACACCATGCCTCAGCGGACTGCAGCGGTGCTGGTGGCCTTCACCAGGTGCCACAGGTGGCGTAGTCGTAAATCAGCCACTCAACCCGGATAAGCCCACACCATCCTTTTAATGTGACAGCCCTGAGCACGGGTCGGGTCCGGGCCACTGCTGCACCCCATCTCTCCATCACAGGACCCGATTCCGAGTCCCCCATCACCCAGGGTAAAATAAAGAGCTTTTTTGAGTAAGAGGCGTCACAAAACCTTGGTCAAAGTTATCCGAGCGCACAAATCTCCAAGGGTGTCCAAACTTTTGCATCGGCCCATTTTCCTTTTTGTAATTTTTAAAATATAAATATATATATATATTTTTTGCCTAAAATACAAAGGAAATGTATCATCTGTAACTTTAGGCCTTTTAGAGATCATTTCATCTTCAACAGTTCACAACAACAGTAATTTTGACCAGGGGTGCCCAAATTTTTATATGTCACTGTATATGGGTTGTATGGTGAAAACAACTTCTCATCTAACCACATGCTAGGTGAAAAGTTATCGATCGGTGGGGGTCCAACTACTGGGCAACCGTTTGGCAGAACAAGAGATTTTTATCCACATGGCG
The DNA here is from genome assembly GCF_046119375.1 of Phyllobates terribilis. NCBI lineage: Eukaryota > Metazoa > Chordata > Amphibia > Anura > Dendrobatidae > Phyllobates > Phyllobates terribilis. The sequence continues at coordinate 757,482,061 of NW_027362764.1, forward strand.
GCTGTGGATGGGCCTAAACCACCATCTCCATCAATATCTGCACCCTGACTGCCTTGATCTGTGTGTATATATGAGGACATCAATGTATTTGTTAATTTTAATACATGTGCAGTCTGTACTTTTTTCCAGGGATGTAGGGGTTTATGTTTCACTGACTTAATTTACAGTCCCGTACTACTATATTTTCTGAAGCCATTACAAGGAGCGGATAGTGCTGTGTCTGAAAATGACAAAAAAATCGATCATCCCAAGAATGCTGCCTCCTGCTCCACTGTAATACACAAGACAAACACATTAAATCCACAGCAAAATGAATAATTCAGCAGTATAGTGTACGCAGGCCTATGGCTATAAATTATACTCACATGTCAATCCTCCCGGGGGGAGTAGGGGCTGCAAGGAGACCTGAACTAATGGGCTCTCTTAAAAACTTGGGAACATCTAAAAAATAAATGGGTTTCCACATCCTGCTCTACCTACATTTTTCTTTTTCACCAAAAACATTGCAAAAAACTGATGCAAAACAAGTATGTGCATGATCATAGCTTTTCCTGGTACTGTAAAAAACAGATATCAATTTGCATAAAAGATGCAAAAAAAAAGATCCCAACAAAAACGCAACGTGTTTTCTTGAAGACCACTGAGGCTAAATAGACTCGATCTACACACAGGGAATAGAGGGCCATATGTAAGGAATGGAGAGGCGCAGTAACTATATCAGATTCAGGAAAACAATGGCATTTACAGTATCGACATCACACAACATATTTATGGCAAGTGACAGATGCTTTTTAAAGGAAATCCGCATCGGGTATTCCCATTTCTGGGAGTGCCACCATCACTATGAGCTCAGAACAGTTCTTGCAGCCTGGGTGACACAGCGTTAGATTGAAATCTGCAGCATTTTACATGCTCATGAATTATGGCGGACTGTTGGCTCCCCGTGTCGGAGCTCATTACCTTCACATCTGTCATTAACTGGACACACTTCCCGAGGACACGCCTAGCAAAGAAGTGATGGCTGCAGCCAACTGTGAACCTCTTCAACTCTGAGCACTGACTCCACAAGCAAAACGTAAACCTGGGAACAGACATGCTGTGCTCGCCTGCTGTGTGTCATTGGCAATGCCACCATGGATTCATCATAGGGAAGATTATATTATATAACGTCCATCTTTACTTTACTTTTGTATTGCTCCACTGCATCCATAATAAAAAAATATGCAGGTCTGCAAATACTGTAGTCTTGATGAAAAATCTCTTATTATAGTTTTGTGTCTGCAGCTCCTGTGATAACCTATGTATTTCTATGGTATGTGACAAAGTCACTGGCAGAATACTGGAGGGGAGATATGTTTCACTGAGGCTGTTAGCTTTAGTGATGTGAAACATGGAAGTTTTTCTCCTGCATGGTAGGTGCAGAGAGGGTTAAGCAGCCATATTTAAAAGGGTATGTTTTATAGGTGGATGGCTAAAGTGCGGGCTGGAGGCCATTCACCATATCTCCACCCCAGGGTGTGGTCTAGGCTTTAAATAGCCAGCCTTGGGACTCAGGTGTGGTTCAGTATCTGGAGAGGCTTGCTCCATAGAGGGGTTAGCATGTGCTGAACCATGTGTGGCAAACCCTGAGTGGCCGGACCACTCCAAGTTGGTTTATGACATTTTAATAAACCAACCCGAAATTTAAAGAGACAGTGTTCCGTGTCTACCTCCGCATACAGCCAAGCAAGCTGCTTTACCCAGGTAACAGACTACAAACAAACCCTGTGTAGTCTGATGCTTCAGTCATGCTTCCTTCCAACTGCCCTTCACTCTACAACCCTTCTCACAATGGGCACAAAACTTGCACAGCAGCATACATGCACAGCAGCATACATGCACAGCAGCATACATGCACCGCAGCATACATGCACCGCAGCATACATGCACATTCTCTATATGGGGCATGCTCAGCCGCCGTAGACTCAATAATATTAGTGCGCATGCGCAAGTTTACATAGTGGTGGATGACCCTAGAGTTGCATTCTTTGGTTATCTATTGGTTCTTTAAATGAGAACATGCCCCATAATGTTTACAGGATGACAGGATGTTTTTATTTATGTTGCTCTATGTAATGTGAGTCATTGTAATTAATCATACATGCATACGATTACAATTATGCTCTGTTTATGTTTTTGCACTTTTACAATTGTTTTTTTTATATAAATATAAAACAAGCGAAACAAATAAGCAAATGTCTTTGAACTTTACATACTGTACGTCTGAATATACCGTGCACTTATACAATGTTATGATATAATAGCTATTATTATTAAATTATTGATTTTATTTGAATTAAAAAATGATCAGGTTTGTACAATATCACTTTTATTGGCGGATATACAATATATATGTGTGTGTGATCACTTCATCCTATGTAATGCTTGAGAAAGACTCAAAGTCGCATAAGCTAATAAAAATCTGTTTATATATATATATATATATATAGACAGTGCCTTGAAAAAGTATTCATACCCCATTTTTCACGTTACACCTACAAACTTAAATGTATTTTATTGAGATTTTCTGTGATATTCCAACACAAAGTAGCAAGTATTTGTGAGGTGTAAAGGAAACAATACATGGTTTTCTAATTATTTAAAAAATATAAATCTTACAATTGAGACGTGCATTTATATTCAGCCCCCTGATACTCCCAAATAAAATCTTGAGTGACCAATTGCCTCAAGCATATAAGGGTGACCGGAGCTTGCTCTGATCACCACAGTGAATCTCGGATGCCATGTACTGGACTCCGCTCCATATATGTGGTATGCACATCTTCCATATATGATAAGCAGATGTAAGTAATGGAAACCTGGGCTGAGTTAGTCACCTCAGATGCAGTCGGCCCAAGCGCTCGCCCATGTATGCTTGGTGCTGATTCCATAACTAGGCAATACTTAATGCCTCCAAAATGTCCCTGAGGCTCCTGGAAAAAGGGGAGACTTTGTAGCAAGGCGTGGGGCGGTAGTCGCGGATGAGACACTCATCTCCTTTTAAGCCCCAGCGCGCTACATGAAAGTGTGGGTCCTGGGTGGGTGTGTGGACTTGTGCTGAGAGGGCCTTACGCCTGTGTAGGCTGCAGATAGCCAGTGGTGTGGGCTGTCCAGGACCGTAGCTTGCACAGTTCAATAACAGAGACCGCCATTCAAACATAAAGTCTTTACTGAACGGTAACTTTGTAAGGGTTGTACATACGGGATAGCGGGTACAAAGACTTATGGATGTTTCCTCTATAGTATGAAGCATTTTCTTTCACACAGTATCCTTCCTCCATAGTTTACTCCAGGGCTAGTGAGGCACACTGTTTTGTCTTACTTCGCCACAATCCAGCTTTACCAATAGAGTTCTAATCAGAAAGTCTCCTTAATTGCTCAGCTGTTCCACGTCCTATTTCTTCCACTACTGGCACCCTGGATCTACTGCTAGGGACCCCCACTAGTCCCACGTAATCAGTCCTGTTTAGGTCAGTTACCTTTTGCGTTACAAGCTCTGTGGTTCGTGACTTGGCATCCTCTCCAAAGACCCTACTCTGGAAGGCCACTCTGTCTCATGGGTAACTTCTCTTCAGAATCTCGCTATCCCTAGCCCTTGGTCTCCTCTTACTATGGATCACCCATTAGGCAGCACTGCTCACTTTGCACTTCAAACTTGAACTCTCTAACTATCATGAAGCAGTCACTTGTCTTAAGACTAACACCACCCCTGTGGGCTAGTCCCAAACACTAGCTCTGTCTTTACCCTAAAGTCACTACCTATGCTACAGTCAACTATCTACATTTTACACTGCCTATCTTATACACTATGTCTTACACTATCACACCCTATACTATACGTTACTACACAATACACATTACTACATCACAATATATTACAATTCACACTACACAATATACATATTGCGATTAGTGTCTTCATGGGGAGAAACGTTGTAGTACAGTCCACCATCCTTACAACTTCACAGACAAGTTGGCAGATTCTGAAACTTTCTACTTTTTTGTTATATTCCCCTGCCATCACATCATAGTCACATGTAATTAGTGTTCTCCAGATTATCTTCAAACGAGAAGCGACCTTATTCACCGTCCCCGGGATCTCGAGGTGTTGATCGATGTCTCACCTCAAAAATCAATGATGTAAATAACATTGTCAATGAAATACTAATTGTACACAGCTCCTCCGCTGGGTATAAAGGAGGGATATGAAGACATGAAATGTGGGAGCTAATGAGAAGGTGGAATTTTTCCAAAAAGTCTAGAAATTAAATAGGCCCGGCAGGTCTAGTAAATAACGATAAAAAAAAATAAATTCAACACTGCTCAAACTATAACATAACAAGGTCTTTTGTGGAAGAAATTATGACTGCACTGTATCACCCTAGTTTTATATATACACAATGCTCAGCATAAATGAGTACACCCCCTTTGAAAAGTAAAATTTTAATCAACACAAGAACAATTTCCAAAATTTTGACAAGACTGAGTTTCATAGAACATGTTTAACCCGTAACATGAAAGTAAGGGTAATAATATAACTTTCATTACAAAATCTTCAGTTTTACTCAAATTAGTTGATGCAAAAACACCCAACATCAAAAGTTACTACATCCAGTATTTTGTATGACCTCCATGATTTTTAAGGACAGCACCAAGTGTTCTAGGCCCGGAATCATATTGGTGACATATATGAGGTTGACGACATATTGCAACATCTTTTTCCATTGTTCAAGAGCAACCTCATTTACAGCCTGGATGATGGCTGGAGAGTGATGACAATTGAGGACTCATTAATCCCTCCTTAGGCTGCTACACCTTTAGTGGACCCCTTTCCCCCACACTTCCTCAGCAATTACATGTTTTAAGAGCTATTTATTTATTTAGCTTTACTTATATAGCACCATTAATTCCGCATAGGGAATAGTGGTGGAATCACTCAGTGCTGCTACTACTGGCAAAATTTTTGGGCCCCCTTGAGACTCCGCTAGGTTCCACCCCAGCTCTGCCTTCACCCCTCAAACCTTCCACAGTCGCACCGCCGACTCTTGGAAAAGCTCCACTTCTGCATCACGTCCTCACCAATCACACATTAACAGTTCCCATCAAACATCATATACATAGCCATCAACTTTTGTTTTGGCCAAAAGATTTTTTAAGCCACCACCATGATAAGGTAGAGTCTTCTGGCCGGGCCCTACTCTACTCTAACCTATTAAACATTTCTTAAAATATGTAATACTCTTTTTAGGTATATTTTTATTAATTTTTCTTTAAGATAATGTGTTACATACATTTTTTTAAAATGACCAATAATATTACCACCACATAGTGACTGAATAATACCACATACAAAGGACAAATACCTCTACACCATGACCAGACCACATAGTACCAACACATAGTGACCAAATAATACCACATAAAAGGAGCAAATTCCACCACACCATGACTAGATCACATATTACCACCACATAGTGACCGAATAATACCACATACAAGGAGCAAATACCGCCAGACCATGACCAGACCACATATTATCACCACATAGTGACAGAATAATACCACATACAGGGGAGAAATACTGTTACACCATGAGCAGACCGTATATTACCACCACATGGTGACTGAATAATACCACATACAAGGGACAAATACTGTTACACCATGACCAGATCACATATTACCACCACATAGCAACTGAATAATACCACAAACAAGGAACAAATACTGCCACACCATCACCAGACCACATATTACCACCACATAGTGACCGAGTATTACAATACTGATCATTAATAAAAAATAACCACAATACTAAGTGCCATTATACACAGGAGCTCTGTATATAGTGTCAATGTACTGGTAATACAGGGTTCACCAATGACATTATACACAGGAGCTCTGTATATAGTGTCAGTGTACAGATAATACAGTGATCACCAGTGACATTATACACAGGAGCTCTGTATATAGTGTCAGTGTACAGATAATACAGTGATCACCAGTGACATTATACACAGGAGCTCTGTATATAGTGTCAGTGAACAGGTAATACAATGAACACCACTGACATTATACACAGGAGCTCTCTATATAGTGTCAGTGTACAGGTAATACAGTGATCACCAGTGACATTATACATGGCAGCTATGTGCATAGTATATAGTGTAAGTGTACAGGTAACACTGACTCACCAGTGACGTCTCTAGTTGAAGATATTCATCTTTGCTTTTCTTTTATCTTGTCAGCAGAAGGGTTTAAGATGGACCCTGGGAAGGTGCAGGCCATAATTGATTGGGTTCAACCTCGTGATCTTAAGGCTTTGCCATGTTTTCTGGGATTCGCCAACTGTTATAGGAAATTTAGCAAGGGATTTTCTCAGATTGCTAAACCTCTTACTAACCTTACAAGTAAAGGGGCGAATCTCAAGGTGTGGTCACTGGATGCTAACAGGCCTTTCGAAAAATTAAAAGAGTATTTCATGTCTGCTCCCATTCTGATCCAACCTGGTCTCCAAGAACCATTCAATATGGAGGTGGAAGCTTCAGAGGTTGGAATAGGGGCAGTTTTATCAAAACTCTGACTAACCGGTGTCCATGTACTTCTTTATCTAAAAAATGCTCGCCGGCGGAAAGAAATTATGAAGTTGGGAATCGTCAGTTACTTGCTGTCAAATTGGCCTTTGAGGAATGGGGGAATTTTTTTGAGCGAGCGGTTCATTCAGTTACTGTGGTCACTGATCAGAAGAATCTAGCTTACATTGAATCAGCTAAAAGGATAACCTCTAGACAGGCCAGATGGTCCTTGTTTTTCTCTAGGTTTAATCTTTCGATTACATTTAGGCCGGGGTCTAAGAATGTAAAAGCTGACGTGTTATCTCATAGTCTCGATTCAGTTTCTCCAACAGAACCTCCATCCTCCATTATTTCTCAGGGTATTGTGGTTTCTATGGTAACCTTGGAATTGGAAGAGGGGATCCGTAAAGTCACAGTCGTTGGCTCCTTCCTCTACTCCAAGGTCTAAATTATTTGTGCCTGTGTACCTAAGATTGCGTGTGTTACTGGAATTTCATGATTCCATCTTGAGTAGTCAACCTGGGGTTACTGCTACACGGAAAGCATTTCCAGACTTTTTTGGTGGCCATCCATGCATAATGATATCTAAGATTTTATATCTGTTTGTGAAGTCTGCTCACACGCTAAAGTCATTCATAGCCGGCTAGCCAGGGAATTGGCTCCATTGCCAATTCCAGAAAGTCCATGGACTCATTTGTCCATAGATTTTATCACAGATGTGCCTCTGTCTGGTGGGAAAACTGCTATCTGGATGATAGCTGACCGATTCAGCAAACAAGCTTATTTTGTTCCCTTGTCAGGATTACCTAATGCAGAGACACTCTCCAGGTTGTTTATTTCTCATATTATAAGGTTACATGGTATCCCTCTTAATATTGTGTCTGATAGGAGAGCACAATTTGTCTCTAAATTCTGGAGAGCTTTTTGTAGTAAACACGGGATTGACTTGTTATTTTCACCTGCTTACTACCCGAAGACCAACGGTCAGACTAAGAGGACAAATCAATCTTTGGGAAAAATTTTAAGGTGCTTTGTGGCGGCTCCGCAGGAGTACTGGTCTTCGTTTTTACCTCTCACTGAGTTTGCTTTTGACAGTCGAGTAAATCAGTCAAGTGGAACCTCACCTTTTTTCTGTAATTATGGTTTTCATCCCCATTTTGGTGAATTTTTTAGGATTAGTTTTGAATGTCCTGGGATTGAGGTTGCCATACAGAGACTTGAGGATGTCTGGAGGGAGGTTCAAAAGAATATTGGGACTGCTCAGATTCGCCAAAAACGGAACTCTAATAGAAGACGTTCTGTGGGTCCTGTTTTTGAGTTTCGGGATAAGGTTTGGTTGTCAACTAGAAACATTAAACAAAGTGCGTCGGCGAAGTTGTGTTCAAAGTTTATTGGTCCATATGAGATCCTAGAGGTCGTCAATCTGGTGGATTAAAGCTTTCTCCATCCCTTCACATCCCTAACATGTTCCATAAATCCCTATTAAAGGAGTTTGTCCCTTCTGCATTGTCTCCCTCATCCCCGCCTCCTTCAATTTCGGTCGACTGTAGCTTGGAGTATGAGGTTTAGAGGGTTGTGGATCCTAGTAGCGTCCAAAATTTCCCACCAATACCTCATTCACTGGAGTGGATATGGACCAAGAGAGAGATCCTGGGTTCCAGCTCGAGATGTGAAGGCCGATCGGTTAGTCAGGAACTTCCATCTAAAATTTCCTGGGAAGCCTGGGGGTCCGCTGACTCCCCTAGAAGAGTGGGTACTGTCATGGCTCCACCCCTCAGTGTGTCTGGGATGCAGTTACTGACAGCTCAGCTGTCCAATCTGGTACAGGGGTGTGCTGAAGCTGTCAGTACTTTGACAGCTCAGTCGTCCAGTCTGGTGCAGGGGCGTGCTGAGCTCTCAGTGTGTTGATTGACAACTAGGCCATCCAGTTGGAGACTGGGAGGCGCTAGCTGTCTCCAGGTGTTCATTGTCCCAGGTGATTGCCAGGCTACCTTACTGGGCTGTTACTCTGCCAGACGTACATTCAGCTTGTGTGAGGTTTGGCTCTCTGTGCCTTGTGTTCTGTGAATTGATCTTTAATTGCCTGACCTTGGGACCTTGGACCTCGTTCTGACTATCCATCTGTTTAACCCCATTGGCTCTGATCCACTCTCCTCCTGGTATTCTGACCTTGGAACGTTACCTAACTACGCCTTTGTCTCTTCCTTCAGTTTATGACGTACCCTCCTGGCTTTTGACCTCAGACTCCTTAACTATCCCGTCTCATGGCTTGGCCGTGAGAAATGACTCAGCATCACAGGCGGTTGGAAAGTTTTTCTGGATATTGCTGTGTGAAGTTGGTTTGCATGTTTTTTCTTATCCTCTCACATTTGGTTTTCCTTTCCTATACCTCCTCTGTTTCCCACTCTGTTGTTTTGTGAGTGTATTTGTATGATTGTAGATTTCTTTTATCCCTGTCTGTTAACTTCAGCCCCTCACCTCTTTTGGTGGGGGAGAGATCAGATAAAGGTTAAGTTAGGAGCATAGATAGTAGGAGCATAGATAGGTATGAGAACCTGACGTCTACACCATCAGGAGTAATCTGGGAAACAGGGACAGACTAGGTCGCCCCTAGTTTGAGGGATCGGGTAGGTGTCCACAGTCCCTTGTCACTACGGGAGGGAAAGCAAACCAACTTGCAGCAAGAATACAACTGGAGTGCACCTAGCAAGGTAAATCCCTGAGATAAAGAGCTAGACCTCCTAAGTATACATCCACTAGAAAATACACTGTGTGCAGAATTATTAGGCAAATGCGTATTTTGATCACATGATACTTTTTATACATGTTGTCCTACTCCAAGCTGCATAGGCTTGAGAGGCATGCAATAATAAATGAGGGGTCGCTCACTGTGGAGTGGGTGCTCAGAGGTAAAAAGCGAAATATTGTATAAAGAGAAACCTCGGCACACCAATATGTGTATGAAGAAAATTCCAAAGAGTACTGGAGAAGCAGCAAAATCAAATTTTATTCACTCAAAGCACAATCCCTTTCATGTGGCAATATATTCATCATGCATCTTAAAGCTTTTGTAGGTCAAACAACATAATGGACCAACGTTTCGACCTATGTAGGTCTTTGTCAAGGTTTACTCTATGAAAAAACAAGTGATGCAAATTAAAAAGGGAAAAAAAAGGGGGGGAGGCAAGAAGGGGAAAAGGGAAAGACAGTGAATACATAATACATAATAAACATAGTTGATACATAGTATACAATAATATTGCATAATATATAAAAAAAAATTTTTGGTCATTCAGAATGAAAAGAAAAGGGTGAAATGGAGGTAAACTGGTCATCTCACAAAATAGAAAAATCAGAGTGGATAAACATATGTGTCAAAAGAGGGAATCCATGATAAATGCAGACAAAGATTTGGAAAGGGACTTACTAGCTCAAATAGACATTTGCTGGTTGGACCAGAGGGATACTAGAGAGAAGTAGAAGACAATCATAAAGATATTATGGTATGGTATGAGTACACCTAACAAGGTGAAGTGCACATATAAGTCAAGCATACCTGGTATAATAGAGAACGGAGCCTCCAGAGGGGATGTGCCGGTGCTCAGGGCAGTGCATGAAGTGATCCGTCATGGCGCTATTATATATGCGCTGTGTAAGTGAAAGAAATCCGGGTGAGAGACGCTGATGTGCGGCTTAACAGATGCGTTGCGCGTGCATTCAATCACGTGCTATCGTGCGACTGCCGGCGCCTGTGATGACTACTTCCGCTTATTGGAACGCACTGTGGAACGCACGGGGATACTTGCGCATGCGCACAACGTATGGGAAACGAGAGACTGCAATGAATAAAAAACTAGGAATGCCTGACATTAAAGAAAGGAAAAGGGATAGCTGAAATCCCCTATTTTCGGCAGAAAGAACAGTTTTGTTTTAGGTATTAACCTGTGGGGAAGAAAGGGAAAGAACAAAAAGGGGAGACAATCATGAGATATAAAAATAATAAATCAATCTAACCATAACATTGGCAATAATAATTAAACATATTAGTAATATACTGTTTATCGGTATTCGGTTTCATACTCTCTATTGAGACCTTCTGGTGTGAGAGTCTGTAGTGTGTGAATCCAATAGGATTCCCGTTCTTTCAATCTTAATACACGATCGCCTCCTCTCCTACTTAACGGGATATACTCAATTACCTGGAATCTCAATTGTGACACCGTATGGGACATTGTCTGGAAATGAGCTGGAATAGGGAGCATTCTACGGGAGCATCTAATGGTAGATTTGTGTTGTGAGATGCGGTCCCGGATATGCTGGGTGGTTTCCCCCACATATCCGAGACCGCATGGGCATTTGATTAAGTATACTACGAAACTGGAATCACATGAGAAGTATCCTTTGATAGGGTATATCTTCCCCGAACGAGGGTGTGTAAAAGAATCGCCTTTAGTAACATTTGAACATTGTGGGCATCCTAAGCAAGGGAAAGTCCCTCGGGGTGGGGTGGCCAACGTGCGTTGGACGGGTCCTGTTCTGGTTGACCCGATATCCGCCTTAACCAGATAATCCCGGATATTATGGGCCCTTTTGTAACAGCATAACGGTGCAGAAGAAAATTCTATGATTGAAGGGTAAGATTTCAGCAAGAGGGGCCAATGTTGTTGGATGCTCTTATAGATAGCTTTGCTAAACGGGTGATACGTATTGACAAATGTGACCCGGGGATTTTTACTCTTGATAAGGGTGCTTGTTGTTCTATTACACAGGAAATCAATAGGATAACCTCTCTGTTGAAACTTAGAATCCATTTCTGTATGTCTCCTACATCTTGTTGTACTGTTGGATACTATCCGGTCAATTCTGCAGTGTTGTGATTTGGGGAGAGCTCTCTGCACATGTTGTGGGTGACAACTGGAGTAAAGCAAAATGCTATTTCTATCTGTGGGTTTCACATATAAATCACTCTCGAGTGTTCCGGTATTGAGTAGTGTAATGGTGGTATCCAAAAAATGGATCGAGTGCGGGTCACTATGTTTGGTAAAGGTTAAATTGGGAACCCTTGTATTGATATATTCAAAGAATGATGTAAGTTCAACATCCGTGCCAGTCCAAATCATAAAGATATCGTCTATGAAACGTCTCCAGTAAAGTATATGTGTTTGATAGGAGACATGGGTATATATGTGATGATTTTCAAACTCGGCCATAAAAATGTTAGCGTAAGGGGGGGCTACATTGGAGCCCATCGCAGTACCCCTCTTTTGTAGGAAAAATTGGTCCTCGAAGAGAAAGTAGTTTTTCTTAAGGATGAGAGTGAGTAAATCTATGCAAAATTGAATCTGTTCTGCTGTATAGTCGGTGTGAATATTTAAGAAATGGTTAGTTGCCTGGATTCCCCTTTCATGGTCTATACAAGTATATAGGCTATTGACATCTATGGTCACTAATGTGCTGGTAGTTGGAATGGAGCCTAATGCACAAAAGGTAGTCAGAAAATGCGTAGTATCTTTAAGATATGACGTGATTTTTGGTATATGAGGGGTAAGGATTAGTGTTGAGCCACCCCCGTAGTGTTTGAGTTCGGTTCGGTTCGTCAAACACCCGTGTGTTCGCCGAACTGTTCGTCGAACTGTTCGTCGAACACCTTCGAACACCGTTAAAACCAATGGCAGGCAAACAAAAACACATAGAAACACATAGAAAACACCTTCAAAGGTGTCCAAAAGCTGACAAACTGCTCAGAAGACACAACTAACACATGGAAAAGTGACAAGTACATATAGTCATGCGAAAAGAAAAGAGGTGGAGGAGTAAAAGGAGGGGGAGACACAAATATAGGCATGTCATGCCCTTCTAAAATCCAAAAAGTGAGAAGCCGACACGTTCAGTCCGCTCCTGCCCGTGCCACCTCCGTGTCGCCGGGTTTGTGCCAGAGCCGCAGTGAACCCTGACGGCCAGCCCCCCTCTCCCAATACTGGTGCCTGTCCGCTGGTGGGTCGAGCGAGCCCCCCTGTGGTGGAGGCAGCTCTAAGCTTTTTAATTTAAATTGTCTCTCTAATTTGAATGAATACACTTTAAATCCATTTACAAGGATCTATTGGAGGGCAAGTCTCATGCCAGCAGCCGCGTAATTCCAGCTCCAGTAGCGTCCACTAAAGCTGCTGCAGTTAAAAAGCTTTTATAAGGATCGAGCTCGGCTGTCCACCGCAAGGCATCCTACTGCCAGTCCCAGCCCCTATGCCTTGGGGTGCCTCCTGATGCTCTTCACTGAGTATCCCGTGGTCCCGAAGCATTTCCTTTGAAAAAATTAAGTGTCCAAACTACAGGTGGTGTAGCTTGCTTAACAGCCGGGATAATCCGCTGACTAGCAGACACTGCTACTAGGCACAAAGTATTTCCTGGGCTAGATGCAGTTAAAAATTTGTAATTAGATACTCTCGTTGGATGCTGAGAAAGCATTCCATAGAGTCTCCTGGCACGCCATATATGATTCTCTCAAAAAGCTTGGGGTAGGGGTCTAGGGGACCCTTTTATAGCCAAAATCACGGCCCTGTATCACAATACGTCACCTAGGCTGAAGGTAAATGGAACTGTAGCACCCTGAGGGCTCGGTTGCTACAGAGGTATTGCACCTCACCCAGAGGTGTGATATCTCACTCTCAGGTAAGGATGGAGTGTGGATCAGGACCCGACACCTGCATGCATTACACCACATTGCCGTGGGGCAGGGCGACCAATATGCCTCTGAGATGGGCACGACAGTCCCTGTCCCTGGCTGGAGTGGGGGGAGGGAACACTGAGGAAGGGGAACCCTGTAGTGCAGGAGCAGGGAGGAAGCAGTTCCTGGGTGCATTGAGAAAGGAGTATAAAAGGTGGGCACCATCTTAGTTCAGTGCAGAGAAGTCTGAGCAGAAGTGGCAGGGAGCAGGGGCTCTGCATGAGCTCTGCTCCGGAGGCGGGCCTAGTAACAGAGGCCCAGGCCTGGAAGAGGGAGAAGGAAGGAAGAGGAGCGGAGAAGGCTCCAGGAACGAGGAATGAAGGGATCCCAGGGGTGCGGACGGGCGAGTCGCCACCGCACGCCCGAATCCACCTACGTGGAGGGGTCAGGCCAAAGGGGGAGACCGGTCCCCGAAACTAGTGGAGGCAGGAAACGACCCTCAGCTAGAAACCGGAGGCTCTGACATTTTATGTGGCGCAGCCCCTCGCTACACCCGCTAGGAAGGCACCACATAGGGTCAGGGAAACTGGCGCCAAGTTTACCAAGAGGAGGCCCGAGGCAGCCGGACAGAAGGGTTGGTAAGAAAGGCCAGACAAAGGACACACAAAGGGGGTCCTGTGAAGCGCTCCAAAGTTATCTGGGAGTTGTCTGAGCCCCTCACCTGGTGAGCACAGTACGACGTGGGCAGCCGTTACCTGCAGACGTGGTCTGGATAATAAGAACTGTGAGTAAAGGCCCTGGACTGCATCACTGACTCCGTGTCGTTACTGCTGCTGCCCTGCACCATCACCCCCATCCTCCGCATACACTGCCCTGAGGCTATACTCCTCCCATGGGGAGTTATGCTACGCTCTGCTGCACCCACAACACCAGCCTCAGCGGTCTGCCCTGCAGCAGCGGTTCACTCTGACCGCAATCCACGGGTGGCGTAGTCGGACATTTAAACATCAAAACCACATAAATAGTTGACCACCCTGAGCCACGGAACCGGGTCGCCGCCACGAAGACTACAACCACCAGCATCCACCAAAAAGGGTCCGGCTCCGGGTGTCCCAAGGCCCAGGGGGTGCATCAGAACATTTTCATCACCTTTCACAATCACCAATGGGACAAGGCAGGGATGTCCTCTGTCCCCTCTCTTATACATCCTAGTGACGGAGCACCTGCTCTCATCAATTCGCCATAACCCCAATATTAGGTGGATTGAGGTGGGAGGCACCGAGTACAAGTGCTCTCTATTTGCTGATGATGTCCTAGTATATATCACTCAATCACATATATCCATCCCTGCTGTTATGGCTGAAATAGATCACTTTGTTACATGGTCAAATTTTAAAATCAATGCAGCGAAGTCTGAGGCCCTCGATGTCTCCCTCCCCAAATCCATATAGGATTCCATCCAGTCCAACTTTCCCTTTGCCTGGCCCTCACAGGGTATCAAATAATAATAATAATAATAATAATCTTTATTTTTATATAGCGCTAACATATTCCGCAGCGCTTTACATACATTATCGTCGCTGTCCCCATCGGGGCTCACAATCTAAATACTTAGGAATTCCTATTCATAGAGACCTCTCCCATCTATGTTATCTTAATTTTGGGCCCTTTATTGAACAATTCCATACAGACCACGGTTGGCAAGTTAGAACTGTAAGATTCACTACGTGAACCACTGGTGTTTTGTGGAAAAGCACATGTACACTGTGTTCCAAATTATTATGCAAAAAGTGTTTAGGAGTGATAAGGGAAGAATTTGTTTGTTTGTCAGTTAAACTCATTGATGGTGATGTGTGTCAGGGCTCTTTATATCACTGTAAGCAATTGCAGACACCTGTGCTAATTAGTTTGGCAGGTGTGTCCAATGAAAGGCAAGACTACTTAAGAAGGCTCTCTCACATTATTAAGCAGCCTACATTTTCTGCCAAAATGGGAAAGGATGTGTCGGCTGCTGAGAAGCAACAAATTGTGGAGTGTTTAGGTCAAGGCATGACTACAATCAACATTGTGCGATGATCAGGATGAAGTGTCTTGGCAATCAAGAAGTATGTAGCTGATTCACAGTACACACGTGTGCGTGCTGATAAGGGCAAATTGAGGACTCTTTCCTACAGGCAATTACGTCAGGTTAAAAGAGCAGCGGCAAAAAAGCCTAGTCATAGCAGCAGACAAGTTTTTGAAGCTGCTGGTGCCTCCAACGTCCCCCGAACAACAAGATGCAGGGTCCTTCAGAGGTTTGCAGCTGTGCATACGCCATCCTGTCGACCTCCTCTATCCACTTCACACAAGCAGAAACGGCTCCAGTGGGCTAAACATTACATGAAGACTGATTTCAAAACTGTTTTGTTCACGGATGAGTGCCGTGCAGCGCTCGATGGTCCAGATGGATGGAGTGGAGGATGGCTGGTTGATGGACACCCCACGCAAACACGGCTACAGCGCCAACAAGGAGGAGGTGGAGTAATGTTTTGGGCTGGAATCATGGGGAGAGAGATTGTCGGCCCCTTTAGGATCCCTGAAGGCGCTAAAGATGAACTCCATAATGTATGTGGATTTTCTCAAACAGCACTTCCTGCCATGGTTCAAGAAGAAGAACCGTGTATTTCACAGCAAGATCATTTTTTTGCATGATAATGCACCATCTCATGCTGCACATAAAACATCTGCATCTCTGGCTGATATGGGCATAAAAGGGGACAAACTTATGGTGTGACCCCCATGCTCCCCTGACCTCTACCCCATTCAGAACCTCTGGAGCATCATCAAAAGGAGTGTCTATGATGGCGGGAGGCTGTTCACATCTAAGCAACACCTCTGGGAGGGTATTCTGTCCTCATGCAAAACAATTGAAGCAGAAACCATCCAAAACCTGACAAATTCAATGGACGAGAGAGTTCAGAAGCTCCTTTCGAACAAGGGGTCCTATGTGAAAATGTAACATCACCTAGAATAAAGTTTTGAGTTGAAAGCTGTTTGATTTCAGTTTCTAATAACCTGCTAATGCTTATAATTTCAAAAATGACCATTTTTTTGGTCTTTATTAAAATGAAAAGGTTGATCGAAAAGTTTGGGGGATCTAAGAGTGTGGCAACCCAGTAGTCATGATTACTTCGAATTCTGACAATATGAGGGTCATGTTGCAGGTAGTGCAGCAAGAAGGCACTTATGTGTCTTGCGCATCTCGGAGCCCCAAAATTATTTTCCGGGCTAGATGCAGCTAAAAATTATTATTAATTTTAAATCTGGTGGAGCTTAGTATAGATGGCCTAATAGGATCAGTGCTGCACACTGCTACAAAGCCCAAATTATTTTCCAGCCAAGATACAGATAAACATGATTAGTAATTTTAAATCTGGTGGAGCTTATTATAGATGGCCTAATAGAATCAGTGCTGCACACTGCTACAAAGCCCAAATTATTTTCCAGCCAAGATACAGATAAACATGATTAGTAATTTGAAAGCTTAAAACGGTTGGTAGGGTGATTTTAACCAATCATCAAGCTTTTACTCTCCCCAGGATGACAAAGGGGTAGAAAAGTCGTTTCGGATCCATGATTTGTTCATCTTTATGAACGTGAGTCTGTCTACATTATCAGTGGAGAGCCGCGTGCGCTTATCTGTCAGCACACCACCAGCAGCGCTGAACACACGTTCAGACAGAACGCTGGCTGCGGGGCATGACAAGATCTCCAAGGCGTAAGTGGCTAGCTCCGGCCATTTATTCAGATTGGAAGCCCAAAAAGAGCAAGGGTCCAGTGACACAGTCATGGCTTCAATGTTTACTTGGAGATACTCCTGTACCATCGTCTCTAGGCGTTGACTATGTGTCAGACTTCTTGTCTCCTGTGGCCTTGCAAAGGATGGGCTAAAAAAGTGGTGAAATGATTCCGCAAAATTGATGTTACCAGCAGATACTGTGGTTCTGTTACGGTTTGAGTGCTGAACACTTGACGGTCCCACGGTTGGCAAGTTGGAACTGTGAGATTCACTACGTGCACCACTGGTGTTTTGTGGAAAAGCACATGTAAGATTCTGCAACAGTCTCTGCTGATATGTAGCACCCTGAGGATTCGGCTGCTACAGGGGTATTGCACCTCAACCCAGAGGTGTGATATTCCACTCCCGGGTAAGGATGGAGTGTGGACCTGAGCTCGGTAGGCTGCATGCACTACACACATCCCATTTCCGAGGAGCAGACCGACGGTACTCCCACTTAGAAATGTGCAGGTACGACCGAGTCTGTTCCTGGCTGGAGTGGGAGGGGGGTGGAACATCCCAAGTAGTGTAGGGGCAGATAGGGGGAGCAGCCTGGGTAAAGATAGGAGCTCATTGGGTGCTGGTCACCTGAGCTCACACATAGAGGGTGTATATAAGGTGGGCACCATCAGAGATCAGGGTCAGTTGCAGAGAGAAAGTCAGGAGCAGAGGAGAAGAGAGACCCAGAGTGAGAGAGGAGAGAGAGAGACCCAGAGGCACAGAAGAAAAGGACTCTAAGATCCCAAACTAAATCCCCGGGTGAAGAGTCGGCACAGGGTACCGGAACCCAAGCTGGTGGGGGTAAAAACACTCCCCAGCCAGAGACCGGAGACCGTGGGCAGCGTTTGCCACGGTCACCCACCACATCCACCACGAAGGCATACCACGTGGAGGGTCAGGGAACCCAAGGCCAAGGGTGTCCCAACAGAAGGCCCGAGGGAGCTGGACCTGGGTGGATCAATAGTGGGGACGGCCAGAGAAACGACTGAAGGAGAGCTCAGGGTCACGCTCCGGACTTATTTGGGAGTTGGCTGGATCCAGAACCTGGTGGACGCAGCACGGCTCGGGAGGTCACTCGAAGCTGGAGTGACCAGAACATCAGCAGTGAGTAAACATCCTAAACTGCATAACCCGACTCTGTCTCTGATTGCCGTCTACACTGCATCACCACAACTCCCATCCTCTGCACCTGATCCCCCTGAGGCTATACCCCACCCGTTGGGGGTTATATCACCAGAGCTGCACCTACACCACCAGCCTCAGCGGACCCTGCTGCAGCGGCGGCCACAGTGACCGCAATACAACGGGTGGCGTAGTCGACAATAAAGAACTTATAACATCTGTAGGACTGCCACATACAACTCAGTTTGACACCCTGGGCACGGACCGGGTCACAGCCGCTCGGAAGACTACAACCCCCATCTGATCCGGCTCCGGATATTCCCACTAACGAATATGGCCCAGGGGGCGCGTCAGATACTCCTGCATGCGTGCATCCCTTTCTATGGCAGGAATAATTTCTGCAAATTTACTTTTGTACCGGGGATCTAACAGTGTGGCAACCCAGTAGTCAGGATTATTTCTAATTCTCACAATTCGAGGGTCATGTTGCAGGTAGTGCAGCAAGAAGGCACTCATGTGTGTTGCGCATCCAGGAGCACCAAGTCCCTGTTGTGTTGGTGGCGAGGTAACAATCATGCTTCCTTCCTCTGTCCTCTCCCCCCAACCTCGCACAACAGAAATGTGATCAAGGTCTCCCTCATCTGATGAGTCTTCCATCAGTTCGTCCTCCACTTCTTCCTGGGCTCCTGCACCTTCCTCACTAGTTTGGCTGCTACCATGCGCCCTGGTAAAACCATCTCCCCCACCCTCACATGCCTGCCGCCTTGGTGCTGCCGACCGTCTGGACCTTGCAGATGTTAGCCCTTCCGCATACAACTCCTCCTCCTCTACTTCCTCCACCTCCTCTTGTGCCACCACCTGACTCCGAATTCTGTTTAACATGTGCTCCAGCATGTAAATCACCGGAATAGTCATGCTGATAATGGCATCGTCAGCACTAAACATCTTCGTCGCCATTTCAAAACTGTGCAGAAGGGTGCATAGGTCCCTGATCTGAGACCACCCCTCCAGCGTGATTTGCCCCACCTCTGGATCTCGTTGGCCCAGGCTATACGTCAGAACGTATTGCACCAGGGCTTGTCGGTGCTGCCACAGTCGCTGCAACATGTGCAGAGTTGAATTTTAGCCGGTGAAGTGGCAGGCCCAACGACTTCTGTAGAGATGTAAGTCGCTGAGCTGCGGGATGCGAACGGCGGAAGTGAGCACACAGCGACCGTGCCCTCTGCAGAAGGCCATCTAGTCTGGGATAGTGGGCTAAAAATTGCTGGACAACCAGGTTCAACACGTGAGCCATACAAGGCACGTGTGTGACATTGCCCTGGCGAAGGGCCGCACCCAGGTTTGCAGCATTGTCGCACACGGCCTTCCCTGGTTTCAGGTCCAGTGGAGACAACCATTCATGAAATTGGTTCTCCAGAGCTGACCACAACTCCTCAGCTGTGTGACTCACATTTCCCAGACATTTCAAAGTAAAAACCGCCTGATGACGTTGAGCCCTACTGCCAGCAAAGTAAGGAGGTGTGCAGGATCCCTTCTGCGCAGTTAGAAAGCTTGTGGCATGACCAGACAGGCTTTGGGTGCAGGTGGAAGACCGAGAGGAGGTTGAGGAGGCAGAAGCAGTGGAGGAACTTTGACATAAAGGGAATTGACGCACAACTCGTGGGGACGGCAAGACTTGGACAGCAGCCCCTTGTCCTGCTGTCACCATAGTTACCCAGTGCCCAGTCAGCGACATGTAACGCCCCTGTCCATGCCTACTCGTCCAAGTGTCTGTGGTGAAATGCACCCTGTCACACACACAGTTTCTCAAAGAAGCGGTGATGTTGTGTGCGACATGCTGGTGGAGCGCAGGCACACCTTTCTTTGAGAAGTAGTGCCGACTGGGCATCTGGTACTGGGGCACTGCGACGGACATAAGGTCTCGAAAATCCTCTGTGTCCACCAGGCGGAAAGGCAGCATTTCTGTAGCCAAGAGCTTGCAGATGGTGAAATTCAACCTCTTAGCTTTCTCATGGCTAGGAGGAAATGGTCTTTTACTTGTCCACATCTGAAGGACTGAGGGCTGGCTATTGTGCTTAGACGGGGTTGATAAGGGTGTCCCCGGCAAACTGCCGGTCTGTGAGGAAGATGCAGGCGGACATGTTAGGTTGCCTTGATCCAAAGGTGGTGCTATCGTTGTCGGACAGCGCTCAACACCAGCTGGTGTTACCACCTCCAAAGAAAATGATGACCTGCCAATCACACTGGCTGTTGCGGGTAAAGAGGTGGCAGGTTTGCGCCCCAAAACAGGTGTGACTGCTGTCCCCCCAGTCACAGAGGATGTAGAGGCCGCGGATGCACAAGATATGGCAGACGGTGGTTGGCCCGGCCAGCTAGGCCGCATTGTAGCACACTGAGCTTCCCACTGCAACTTATGCTTCATGTCCATGTGCCGGTTCATGCATGAAGTACTCAAACTATGTATTTTTTGGCCTCTACTTAGCTTTTGCTGACAAATGTTACAGATAACACGAGTTGGGTCATCTTTATCGATCTGAAAAAATGCCCAGGCTATGCAAGGCTTAGCACCCATGCGACCTGAAGAGCCACCACGACTTGTGGTGAGAGGCAGAGTTGTGTTTGAGGATGCAGTTGTTGACGTGCTTCCAGTACTACGTCTCTGTCCAGGAAGGCGCAACCTGACCTCGTCGTCACTAGCATCTTCCTCCACCTCTTCTGCTGACCTCATCTCTTGGCTGACTGTGGGTTGACAGTAAGTGGGATCTCCAACCTCATCATCATCACCCTGTGCGTTATCACACCCGTCGTCCTCAGAGCCAACCTGTTCCTGCCCTGACAAAAAACTAAAGTTGTCGCTCCAATCAGGTATTTGAGTCTCATCATCGTCTTCCTCATTGTCTCCACCAACAGGAGTTACAGTTTGGGAATGAGGGTCTACATTATGGTCAGAACCTTCTGCGTCTTGTCCTGGATCCGATTCATAAAGATTCTGGGCATCAGTGCAGATCATTTCCTCGTCTGGATTCACAGAAGCGCTGGAGTCGACCTCTGATTCCCAGGCTATAGTATGAGTAAACAGCTCTGCAGACTCAACCATCTGTTCTACCTCATACTCAGACGGGCAGCTGGAGATTTGGGAGCTGTGAGGAAGCAAGTGCGATTGGGGTGACACCTTTGAGGACTGGAGTATTTGTGATGTTGAAGTTGATGTGGAGGAGAGCCCACTTAAAGGAGCACTTGATATCCGTTGAAGCACCTGCTGTTTTTGTGCCTCATCTGGAATTTGTAGCGATTGGCGTGGCCGTAAGAAAGGGATCTTATCACATTGTCCGCTAAAAGAAGTAGACATTTTAGTTTGGCTGGAAGATGGTCTTTCTTCTGCAGATGTTACTGTTGCTTTAACACCTACCCCACGGACACAACCTTTTTTCCCCTTCCCAACACGCCTATTCCCCTTTCCACCAGCAGCAGGCCTTTTTCCACTCATTTTGGTGGTTAACTAATTCACAACTCTGGAGTTGTTTGCACAAAAAAACAATGGATGGGAACCGAGCAGAGCTGAGTGGCCAAACTGTGGTATTAGGCCAAAACTATTGGCTGGGTTAGATGGAGAAAAAAATTATATTCGATTTGCAACCTGATGGAGGTCAGTATAGATGGACTAATAGAACAAGTCCCACACACAGCTAGAAGCCCAAATATTTTTTCAGAGCTAGATGCAGATAAAAATTATTTTTAATTTGCAACCTGATGGAGGTCAGTATAGATGGACTAATAGAGAAAGTCCCACACACTGCTAGAAGGCCAAATATTTTTTCAGAGCTAGATGCAGATAAAAATTATTTTTAATTTGCAACCTGATGGAGGTCAGTATAGATGGACTAATAGAGAAAGTCCCACACACTACTAGAAGGCCAAATATTTTTTCAGAGCTAGATGCATAAAAAAATTATATTCAGTTTGCAACCTGATGGAGGTCAGTATAGATGGACTAATAGAACAAGTCCCACACACAGCTAGAAGCCCAAATATTTTTTCAGAGGTAGATGCAGATAAAAATTATTTTTAATTTGCAACCTGATGGAGGTCAGTATAGATGGACTAATAGAGAAAGTCCCACACACTGCTAGAAGGCCAAATATTTTTTCAGAGCTAGATGCAGATAAATATTATTTTTAATTTGCAACCTGATGGAGGTCAGTATAGATGGACTAATAGAACAAGTCCCACACACTGCTAGAAGGCCAAATATTTTTTCAGAGCTAGATGCAGAAAAAAATTATATTCAGTTTGCAACCTGATGGAGGTCAGTATAGATGGACTAATAGAGAAAGTCCCACACACTGCTAGAAGGCCAACTATTTTTTCAGAGCTAGATGCAGAAAAAAATTATATTCAGTTTGCAACCTGATGGAGGTCTGTATAGATGGATTAATAGAACAAGTCCCACACACAGCTAGAAGCCCAATATTTTTTCAGAGGTAGATGCAGAAAAAAAATATATTCAGTTTGCAACCTGATGGAGGTCAGTATAGATGGACTAATAGAGAAAGTCCCACACACTGCTAGAAGGCCAAATATTTTTTCAGAGATAGATGCAGAAAAAAATTATATTCAGTTTGCAACCTGATGGAGGTCAGTATAGATGGACTAATAGAACAAGTCCCACACACTGCTAGAAGGCCAAATATTTTTTCAGAGCTAGATGCAGAAAAAAATTATATTCAATTTGCAACCTGATGGAGGTCAGTATAGATGGACTAATAGAACAAGTCCCACACACTGCTAGAAGGCCAAATATTTTTTCAGAGCTAGATGCAGAAAAAAATTATATTCAATTTGCAACCTGATGGAGGTCAGTATAGATGGACTAATAGAATGATGCTATGCCCAAAAGCTTTTACTTCACTAGGTGCAGTAAAAAAATTGGTATTCTATACACAGGTGGTATATCTTGCAACACAGATAGGCTACTCCACTGACTAACACACTCTGCAATAGGCCAAAAAGGATTAGCTTTGCTAGATTCAGCCAAATGCTGTGAAAAAAACTTGCACAGCACTGGCACAGACCTGCCTGGCAAAAACTGATAGGAACTGATGTAACCTAGTCCTGAAAAGGACTGCAATTACAATTAGTCTTTACTCCCACAATCTATCTATTTAAGAGCACAGACCTGCCTGATAAAAGTCGTAGGAAATGCTGTAACCTAGTCCTTAAAAGGACTGCAATCACAACTATTCCCTACTCCCAAGCTATCTGTATATTTGTGCGAAAATTGGCTTGAAATTAACAAGGTATAGCGCACACAGCAACAGCGGTGCCGTCTAACACGCAGCTGCAGCAGTGAGAAAATGGTGGCGACGGGGAAAATGGCTTGGTCTTATAGGGCAAGGACATGTGACATACACTGCCAATGACACATGCCCTTGCTTGTGTGAAAAAAAGCACTTCGCTCCGTGTGTGCGCTGCTGATAGGCTGACAGATTGCACCTCCCCACTGCAAATGCGGGAAAGAGAAAAAAAAATGGAGATCTTCATTGTTCCTGCAGAGATCCATCCCCTGCCCCTCCCCCCGCCCCGCTGTACACTCAAACTGCGTATTAACATTAATTTTCATCATTACTGAGAAAAAATCCAGTTATGATTTTGGTGCACGAACAGTTATCGAACATAACCTCGAACAGCCGAATTTTTCTCAAATTGTTCGTGTTCGCCGAACGGCTCGAACACCGCCCAAAACAGCTCGAATTTGAGATTGGCGAACAGTTCGAGTAGAACAACGCTCATCTCTAGTAAGGATCCTCTCCAAAACTATAGCAAGAGGGGATAAAAGGGAGTCGGTAGAGGCAACAATTAGTCTACCTGGAGGTCGTTGTAAATCCTTGTGTATTTTGGGTAATGTATAGAAGACAGGTATGGTAGGGTGATAGTTGATCAAATATTCAGCCATTTTGGCATCAATGGTGCCTGCAGTTAGGTGATTATTAACCAACTGACTGATGAGATTAGAAATTTCGGAAGTTGGATTAAAAGGTAAGGGTAGATATGTATCGCCATCTGCTAGTTGCCTCTTAATCTCAGTAATGTAGTATGTGCGATCCATTACCACTACGGCACCCCCCTTGTCTGCAGGTTTAATTATCAAGTCTTTCCTTTCTTAAAGGGAAGAAAGGGCTCTCTTTTCCTCGACCGTTAAATTATTCCTGTTATGAAATTCCCCTCTTTTAATAGCAGTTAAAGTATTCTTTATGTCTCTCTGAACTAAGTCAATATATGTTTCAACGTGATGATATATCTTAGGAGGCTGAAAACGACTGGGAGTACGGAGTTGGAGGCCATATAGCTGAAACATATTACCCTTATCACTACGTTCTATAGACAAAGGGTCCATGGAGTGTCTATCCTTAGAGAAATGTACTTTCAATCTTAGAGTCCTGTAAAACCGGAGAAGATCCTGTTCCAAAGTAAACGTGTTCAAAAGGGGAGTGGGACAAAATGAAAGTCCTTTTTGTAAAACGGAAAGTTCAGTTGGAGTTAAAGTACTGGATGAGATGTTAAAGACAATGTTTGTCGTCCTACCTGGGATCTTGTCGTCATTCTCGTGTAGTCCCGTGGGCCTTGTTCTCCTCCCCCTCCTCATTTTCTTCGGAAAGGAAATGGTCTTCATTGCTGTAAAAAATGGCCAGAGTGAGTTGCATCCCTTTCGCTGTCCGTCGATGAGCTGTAGCCCGGTGATGAGGTATAGCCGCGTCTGTAGAATCCACCTCTTCTCTGTGAATCGGATGTACGCCATCTATAAACTCGATTGTTCAAATAGTCTTCAGTGTCGCGGAGGAACTTGTTTTTTTTCTTATCTTGGAGATCGTTGCGATAATCGCTTATAATTTTATCTACTTTATTTTTCAAGGATGCAAAATCATCAGAGGGGATCGTGTTATTAAGTTGTTGTTCTGTTGCAATAATTTTCGTGTTTAAATCCGTTATTTCCTTGTGAAGAAAATCAATTGTGAGCAATATTATGTCCATGGAACACTTATTTAGTATTCCCTCGAATTTGGCACAAAAATCAGGGTTATCATGGAAAAGGGTTGGATGTAAGGATACTCGTTGTCCCCATGGGATGCGTTGGACTTTATGATATTCAGCAAGGGTTATATAATGAAGTTCTAGAGCTGTGTGTCTCTTCCATTCCTTTTCCAAGTCCCTGGTTCGTACTTCTTCGATAGGGGTGTGGAGAAAAGTGCCAGAAGTACTGACCCGTGAGATGATGCCGTTCGCCTCCTCTTGGTTGTACGCAAATGTGGAAAAAGACATGAAGACCTCAGGAGCGGGATCCCAAAAAGAGAATAATGCAATAATAAATGAGGGGTCGCTCACTGTGGAGTGGGTGCTCAGAGGTTAAAAGCGAAATATTGTATAAAGAGAAACCTCGGCACACCAATATGTGTATGAAGAAAATTCCAAAGAGTTCTGGAGATGCAGCAAAATCTAATTTTATTCACTCAAAGCACAATCCCTTTCATGTGGCAATATATTCATCATGCATCTTAAAGCTTTTGTAGGTCAAACAACATAATGGACCAACGTTTCGACCTATGTAGGTCTTTGTCAAGGTTTACTCTATGAAAAAACAAGTGATGCAAATTAAAAAGGGAAAAAAAAGGGGGGGGCAAGAAGGGGAAAAGGGAAAGACAGTGAAAATGTGGCACCCCAGGGGTCTGGTTGCCACAGTATTAGAAATATTATGTCTGAGAGCAAGTGGGAGGTTTCTCTGGTCAGGAGCCCTAAGCATGCAACACTGCCCGCCCAGACCTGGGAGGGGAGGAATCTGCCCTTATAAACTGGGTCTGGGGCGGGATTAGGTAGTGAAGTCCCAGACAGAGACGCAGTCAGAGTCTGGGAGTCAGAGCTTGGAGAGGGAAAGATACAGCAGGAGCTCTGTAGGAGCAGGAGCGAGTGCCAGAGGCTGGAAGCTAGAAAGCTCGCCTTGGCTGAAGACACTAAACCCGGACATGGAGTCCGAGGCTGTGGGGACATCCAGGTCCAGCAGCAGAATCCAACCGGCAGGGGATTCCATGTCCTCTGGCCATAGAAGCCCGGAGGCACGGTCACAAGCAAGGGACCAGCACCGCCATCGTGAAGCGGAGGCTAACGGAAGGCCCCAAGTCACCGGCCATATGGGTGAGCACCACACGGTATACTCAGGGACGTGGGCTACTTCTACCCGCATAGAGCAAGGTAGCCAGGAAAGAGTGCAGATAGTCGGGGAGGCCTACAACGCCACCTGGCCAGGGGAGATCCTACTTGCTTACAGACTGACCAGGCCCCTACTGCTAACCAGTACTCCCTGGAGGGTCTGCGTTATTCCATCAGTAAAGACCCTGAACTGCACCACACGTCTCTGTGTTTCATCGCCGCACCAGCACCATCAGTACTGGGACGCTCACACCATCACTCCCATCATCCACACTAGCTGCCCTGAGGCAATACTTCTCCCGTGGGGAGTTATCCCATACTTGGCTGCGCTTACAACATCAGCCTCAGCGGTCTGCAGCGCAGCGGCGGTCCCCACTGACCGCAATCCACGGGTGGCGTAGTCGGACATTTGTTATCACACTCAGACTGCCATTGGTTTGACCGCCCTGGGCACGGACCGGGTTACAGCCACGGAGGACTATAACCCCCAGCGATCCGGCTCCGGGTATCCCCTGCACAGCACAGGCCCAGGGGGCGCGTCAACTTTGGCGTAGTCGGCAGGATTTCGTGCCCGCAACCACCGGGTACTGCATGCCTGAAAATGACTTTTGTACTTACCTGTGGCGAAGTTTCCCGCCATCGGACGCCATCTTGGGTCGTTTCCCGTCGTCTTCTGCCATCTTCCTGCCATCCGCAGCTGCTTCCCGCCATCGGACGCCATCTTCAGAACGCCGCACGGGAAGAAGAGGGGCATGGACGCCGAAAGCGCGCGAGACCCGAAGCTCCACCCCACACACTGACGCTGCGCAAGGTCCTGAAAGGGAGGAAGAGCGACGCTGACATCATCGGAGCGCGACGCCAGGTCCTCTACCCCGACGATTGACTGCGGAGCCGTGGCCTACGGAAGAAGAGCATTGCAAGGTAGGCCACGGTCCACTAGGGGGGTAGAAGGATGCCGGATACCGAGGGGAGCTCCACCGCTACACCAGCCGCCAGCGCAACCGCTGCTGCGGTCATGCCATTTACCATGCCCTATATCCCGGGGGCGACCTGGCTACCCCAGTACTGAGGGGAGTCACATACCCTAAGTGACTTTAGGGAAAAACTGGATAGCCTCTTCCAGGTATACCCCCTCACGGAAGAACAAAAAGTAAGCATCCTGGTGGCCCAGTTAATCGGGGCAGCCCAAAGGGAGGTAAAGTCCTGGTCACCTGGGAAGAAGAGGACTGTCAGAGAAATACTAGCCCGGCTGAAAGACACATTTGACACCCGAACCTCAGCCGAGATAAAACTAAGATTTTACGGGTGCAAACAACGGGCACACGAAAGTATAAGAGACTATGCTCTAAACCTACAAGAGGCCCTGAGAGCCATTAAGCAGGCAGACCCTGACAGCGTGGGAAATGAAGACAAGCTGTTGACCGAACAATTTATTGAGGGTCTACTGTGCAATGCCCACCGAACCCAGTTGCGAGCAATGGCCTTACAGGACCCTGACCTGGACTTTGCACAGTTCAAGGACAGAGCCATCCGAGTACTCCGAGAACCCGCTCCAGGTGGCGCTGTGACCCACAGGTGCCCTGCTATCACTTATCACCAGGACGCGGTGCCCTTGTCTGCAGGGTCTGTGGGAGCTGATGCGCAGGCTTTGAACAATGACCCGGCTACAGACCTGCACCATCAGGTCCAAGAGCTGACTAAGAGCGTTGCCGCGCTAACCAGAACTGTGCAGTCTTTACAGGTCTCTTCTCCAGGAAAGATCCAGCTGGCATCCGGACCGGAGGACGTCCCGTGGCGCCGACTGAGGAGGACCCCACCGGCCAGAGGGAGACCCAGCGACAGGTAGAACGCGGACGGACGACGCATCTGCCGCCGCTGCAATCAACCCGGACATATGGCAAGGTACTGTCATTTAAACGGGCACAACCTGGGGTAGAGGGCCAACCCCCAGGCCTAAGATCATCAGGCCCATCGAAGTGGCGTGACAAATACGTAGGGGGACGTCCGGTCTTGCCTGTTGTACTGGACGGCATTCCTATGAGTGCCCTACTAGACACCGGGTCACAGGTCACCACCATCCCGTACGTGCTCGTTAAGCGGTACTGGAATGACTCGGACATAACCCGCTACCCAGATGACGACCTGAGCATTATCGCCAGCAATGGTCAGCCCGTGCCACAGATAGGATTTAAGGAAGTGACCATCAAGGTCGGTAAAGTTGAACTGCCGGCACAAGGACTGATCATTGTGGACATTGACCGTCGCGAGAGTCACCCAAAAATAACCCTAGGTACTAACGTAATTGAAAACTGTCTTGCAGAGGTGATTCTTATTTTGCAGCAGGTTGCCAAGAACGCCAGTTCCAGCCAGCAGCGTGTGCTCCAAAAAGAGATCCGGGCACTGATGAAGCGGCAACAAGTGGAATTATCTGGTGGTGAGATAGGTAGCGTGAGAATGCGTGACCCGTTCCCTATTACCATGCCCCCAAAAAGTGAGATGATGATTTGGTACCGGGCAGCTATTGGTCTAAGAGGTAGAGACTACCAAGCAATGGTAGAACCCGTCTACTCAGACACTAGGCCCACCATTTTGACAGCACGGGGGGTGGTCGATGTACGTCATGGGAGGGTGCCTGTCCGCATCATAAATATCGGGGAGAGAGAAGTATACCTGCCCCGGTATGCCACGCTAGCCAAATTGTTCACCATCAACCAGAACTCTGTACAGGCCGTGGAACCCTTGCCTCCATCTCAACCAGAGGAAGGTAACGGCTCTAAGAAACCAATGGAGGACTGGTGTCAGCAACTGCATTTGGGTACTGACTCCACTCCCTCACACCAAAAACAGGGAGTCTATCGGGTGGTCCAAGAGTACGAGAGAGTGTTTAGTAAACACCCGCTGGACTTCGGGCGAGTAAAGGGGGTAGAACATCACATCCCCCCGGGAGACCATCCTCCCATAAAGGAGAGATACCGACCCGTACCCCCTGCACACTATCAACACGCCAAGGCGATGCTAAAAGACATGAAGGAGGCTGGGGTAATTAGGGACAGCTGTAGCCCCTGGGCAGCTCCACTAGTCCTAGTGAAAAAAAAGGACACCACCATGAGAATGTGTGTAGACTACAGGAAGGTCAACCGTATCACACACAAAGATGCGTACCCGTTACCAAGGATAGAAGAGTCCTTAGCTGCATTAAAATCTGCTAACTTCTTCTCTACTTTGGATCTCACTAGCGGGTACTGGCAGGTTCCTGTAGCTGAGGCGGACCGGGAGAAAACCGCATTCACCACCCCGATGGCACTCAGCGAATTTAACTGTATGCCGTTCGGGCTCTGCAACGCACCAGGAACCTTCCAACGGTTGATGGAATGCTGTCTGGGACACCGGAACTTCGAGACGGTCCTACTATACCTGGACGACGTCATCGTCTATTCCAAGACCTATGAGGACCATCTGGAACACCTGGCAGAAGTGTTTGAAGCCCTGGCAAACTATGGCCTAAAGGTAAAACCCTCAAAGTGTCATCTACTGAAGCCAAAGGTACAGTACCTGGGACACGTGGTGAGTGCTGACGGAGTAGCCCCCGACCCTGACAAGATCACCGTGATTAAGGACTGGCCAAGACCATCCAGCATAAAGGAAGTGTGGCAGTTCCTGGGGTTGGTAGGCTACTACCGAAGATTCATTCCCGGTTTTACCAAGAAGGCAGCTCCTATGCAGGACCTCCTGATAGGCCAGTCCAGGAAGGCCAAAAACCAAAAGCCACCCTTCAAATGGGAAAAGCTGGAAGAGGAGTCCTTCCGCCAGCTGAAGATGGCCCTCACGGGGGATGAAATCCTGGCGTACCCTGATTACAGCCAGCCCTTTATCCTCCACACGGACGCAAGCAACATCGGGCTAGGAGCCGTACTGTCCCAGATCCAGCAGGGGAGAGAACTGGTAATTGCTTACGCCAGCCGAAAACTGTGACCCACGGAAAGAAACCCGGAGAATTACAGCTCGTTCAAGCTGGAGTTCCTGGCAGTGGTGTGGGCAGTAACCGAACGTTTCAAGCATTACCTTGCCTCTTCCAGGTTCACCGTGTACACGGACAACAACCCGTTGACACACCTGGACACTGCAAGACTGGGTGCCCTGGAGCAGAGA
Source organism: Phyllobates terribilis (assembly GCF_046119375.1). NCBI lineage: Eukaryota > Metazoa > Chordata > Amphibia > Anura > Dendrobatidae > Phyllobates > Phyllobates terribilis. Next base: position 757,512,623 of record NW_027362764.1, read on the forward strand.
TGGATGGCCCGCCTGTCCAATTATGAGTTCACGATCAAATACCGGGCAGGGCGCTCCAATACCAACGCGGACGCCCTGTCCAGGATGCCAAACCTACCGGATGAAAGGGAGGATCCAGAAGAATTGGAAGAGATCGAACTCCCTGCTTTTCACCGTCATGGGATTACCCAGTATTCCCACCGTGTGAGGGGCCAGCGATCTGCTACGTTCAACCCCTTACCCCACTACAACTGGGCGGAGACGCAAGACAGTGACCCCGCAGTCCGTCTGGTGAAGGAGATGCTGACCCAGGCTGACGCTCGCCTGGACCCAGACGCTCCGGAAGAGACCAAGCAACTGTGGACGGAGAAGAGCAGACTGTTTCTCTACAAGGAGAAGTTGTGCCGCAGAATGGTCAATTCCCGGACACATGAGCTGATCTGGCAGGTTGTGGTACCGAGACGGGACGCAGCTATGGTGCTGGAGGCCTACCACAATGGGGCAGGGCACTTCGGATGGAAGAAGCTGGAGTTCCTGCTGCGTGAACGGTTCTACTGGATAGGCATGAGAGGAGCCATTGAGAGGTGGTGTAGAGACTGTGGCCCGTGCAATCTAAGAAGAAGGGACCGTGCCAGCCAGAGGACTCCCCTGCAGCCCATCATCACCAGGCAGCCGCTGGAACTGGTCGCTCTGGACCATGTTAAACTGGCTCCAAGCAGAAGCGGGTATGTCTACGCCCTAACCATCGTGGATCACTACTCCCGGTTCCTGGTGGTGGTCCCTGTCAAAGACCTGACGGCTCAGACAGCAGCCAGAGCCTTCCATCTGCACTTCTGCCCCCCACACGGGTACCCGGACCAAGTGCTGATGGACCAAGGACCAGCCTTCGAAGTGGAGGTCTTCCAGAAGTTCTGCAACCTGTATGGCTGCAAGAAGATAAGAGCAACGCCCTATCACCCGCAGACCAACGGACTCTGCGAGAAGATGAACCAGGTGGTGATAGATCTGCTAAAAACATTGCCCCTGGGAGAACGCAGCCTGTGGCCTGAGAAACTGCCCGATCTGGTGGACCTGTACAACCACATCCCGGTAGGTTCCACCAACTGTACCGCGGCTTACCTAATGAGAGCAAGACCTGGTAAGCTGCCTATTGACCTGGATATGGGAGTCCTGATACCCGAGGACACCTCGCCAGAGGCAGACTGGGATACAGAACGGCAGCAGCAGTACCGGAAAGTACAGGAGAGAGTCGAGCGAAGTCTCTGTCAATCAAGAGAAAGGCAGGAGAGGACTTATAACCAACATGCTCCCGCTGTTCCCCTGGTACCTGGAGAGCAGGTCTTGAAAAGAAAAAGGCGGCTCCATAAGTTGGACGACCAGTGGGAAAAGGACCCGTACACCGTACTGCCTTCAAGCCACAATAATCCAAAGGTGTACGTCATCAGCAAGGATGGAGGAGAGACCACAGCCACTGTCTCCAGAGACCACCTGAAAAAGTACCCCGAGAAGTTGCAAAGCACGGATGAAGATCAGGAAGACCCTCAACCCGTAGAGGAAAAGGAGGAAATGATCAGCACCGTACTCGGAGACTTTCCCCAGTCCTGGACACAAGTAAACAACGCCATCGTGGTGCCCGTCCTCACCTTTCTCCAGCCAGCCCCTCAAGTGCCTACAGAAGACCAGGTAGAGCTGGAAGAGCAGCCGGCCCAGGCGGCAGAAGAGTCCACACCAGCAGCCCAGGAGAATCAACCCTCTGCTAGTAGTGAGCCTGCCGTGCCCCTAGTGAGCCAAAGAGTACGCAGACAGCTGCCCAGCTTGCCCATAACACCTCCTACACCCTGTAGTGCAGGACCAGTTAGTGAGCTCCGTAGGTCCACTAGAGTCACTAAAGGTCAGATGCCCGCTTGCTGGAAAATATAAAATAATACACTGTAAATTTACCTGTTTCTTGAAAATGTTTATGGTTTTCGTTCTTGCCTGTTATTAATTTCTCAGCTACCCTGCAGATTTATTTGGACTAACAGGTTATGGATGCTGGATAACCGGAACAATCTTGTAGATAGTTGCACATTGTGCCTCTTGCGAAGATGGCCGCGGAAGAGAAAACCTGTCTGGCGTGGCCTCCTTGCGGTCCAAAGTAGCTAGCTTCAGCCTTGCAGCCACGCCCAGGGCCAACGCAAGGGGTTTGCTTTGGACAGGTCCCCTACTTCGCTTAAAGCTTCACCTTGGGTGACATGGACACCCTCTTGTTTCACAAACTTCACCGTGGGTGATATGGACACCCGGTTGCGGATACGCCGTGACCTTTAAAGAACTGAAGATTCTTGTAAATATGTTATTGTATAATCGTTTATACCCTTGTATTTATGTTTCTTTAAAAATGTGTTTAGTCCCGGAGTACTAAAATTTACTAGGGGGGAATGTGGCACCCCAGGGGTCTGGTTGCCACAGTAATAGAAATATTATGTCTGAGAGCAAGTGGGAGGTTTCTCTGGTCAGGAGCCCTAAGCATGCAACACTGCCCGCTCAGACCTGGGAGGGGAGGAATCTGCCCTTATAAACTGGGTCTGGGGCGGGATTAGGTAGTGAAGTCCCAGACAGAGACGCAGTCAGAGTCTGGGAGTCAGAGCTTGGAGAGGGAAAGATACAGCAGGAGCTCTGTAGGAGCAGGAGCGAGTGCCAGAGGCTGGAAGCTAGAAAGCTCGCCTTGGCTGAAGACACTAAACCCGGACATGGAGTCCGAGGCTGTGGGGACATCCAGGTCCAGCAGCAGAATCCAACCGGCAGGGGATTCCATGTCCTCTGGCCATAGAAGCCCGGAGGCACGGTCACAAGCAAGGGACCAGCACCGCCATCGTGAAGCGGAGGCTAACGGAAGGCCCCAAGTCACCGGCCATATGGGTGAGCACCACACGGTATACTCAGGGACGTGGGCTACTTCTACCCGCATAGAGCAAGGTAGCCAGGAAAGAGTGCAGATAGTCGGGGAGGCCTACAACGCCACCTGGCCAGGGGAGATCCTACTTGCTTACAGACTGACCAGGCCCCTACTGCTAACCAGTACTCCCTGGAGGGTCTGCGTTATTCCATCAGTAAAGACCCTGAACTGCACCACACGTCTCTGTGTTTCATCGCCGCACCAGCACCATCAGTACTGGGACGCTCACACCATCACTCCCATCATCCACACTAGCTGCCCTGAGGCAATACTTCTCCCGTGGGGAGTTATCCCATACTTGGCTGCGCTTACAACATCAGCCTCAGCGGTCTGCAGCGCAGCGGCGGTCCCCACTGACCGCAATCCACGGGTGGCGTAGTCGGACATTTGTTATCACACTCAGACTGCCATTGGTTTGACCGCCCTGGGCACGGACCGGGTTACAGCCACGGAGGACTATAACCCCCAGCGATCCGGCTCCGGGTATCCCCTGCACAGCACAGGCCCAGGGGGCGCGTCAACTTTGGCGTAGTCGGCAGGATTTCGTGCCCGCAACCACCGGGTACTGCATGCCTGAAAATGACTTTTGTACTTACCTGTGGCGAAGTTTCCCGCCATCGGACGCCATCTTGGGTCGTTTCCCGTCGTCTTCTGCCATCTTCCTGCCATCCGCAGCTGCTTCCCGCCATCGGACGCCATCTTCAGAACGCCGCACGGGAAGAAGAGGGGCATGGACGCCGAAAGCGCGCGAGACCCGAAGCTCCACCCCACACACTGACGCTGCGCAAGGTCCTGAAAGGGAGGAAGAGCGACGCTGACGTCATCGGAGCGCGACGCCAGGTCCTCTACCCCGACGATTGACTGCGGAGCCGTGGCCTACGGAAGAAGAGCATTGCAAGGTAGGCCACGGTCCACTAGGGGGGTAGAAGGATGCCGGATACCGAGGGGAGCTCCACCGCTACACCAGCCGCCAGCGCAACCGCTGCTGCGGTCATGCCATTTACCATGCCCTATATCCCGGGGGCGACCTGGCTACCCCAGTACTGAGGGGAGTCACATACCCTAAGTGACTTTAGGGAAAAACTGGATAGCCTCTTCCAGGTATACCCCCTCACGGAAGAACAAAAAGTAAGCATCCTGGTGGCCCAGTTAATCGGGGCAGCCCAAAGGGAGGTAAAGTCCTGGTCACCTGGGAAGAAGAGGACTGTCAGAGAAATACTAGCCCGGCTGAAAGACACATTTGACACCCGAACCTCAGCCGAGATAAAACTAAGATTTTACGGGTGCAAACAACGGGCACACGAAAGTATAAGAGACTATGCTCTAAACCTACAAGAGGCCCTGAGAGCCATTAAGCAGGCAGACCCTGACAGCGTGGGAAATGAAGACAAGCTGTTGACCGAACAATTTATTGAGGGTCTACTGTGCAATGCCCACCGAACCCAGTTGCGAGCAATGGCCTTACAGGACCCTGACCTGGACTTTGCACAGTTCAAGGACAGAGCCATCCGAGTACTCCGAGAACCCGCTCCAGGTGGCGCTGTGACCCACAGGTGCCCTGCTATCACTTATCACCAGGACGCGGTGCCCTTGTCTGCAGGGTCTGTGGGAGCTGATGCGCAGGCTTTGAACAATGACCCGGCTACAGACCTGCACCATCAGGTCCAAGAGCTGACTAAGAGCGTTGCCGCGCTAACCAGAACTGTGCAGTCTTTACAGGTCTCTTCTCCAGGAAAGATCCAGCTGGCATCCGGACCGGAGGACGTCCCGTGGCGCCGACTGAGGAGGACCCCACCGGCCAGAGGGAGACCCAGCGACAGGTAGAACGCGGACGGACGACCCATCTGCCGCCGCTGCAATCAACCCGGACATATGGCAAGGTACTGTCATTTAAACGGGCACAACCTGGGGTAGAGGGCCAACCCCCAGGCCTAAGATCATCAGGCCCATCGAAGTGGCGTGACAAATACGTAGGGGGACGTCCGGTCTTGCCTGTTGTACTGGACGGCATTCCTATGAGTGCCCTACTAGACACCGGGTCACAGGTCACCACCATCCCGTACGTGCTCTTTAAGCGGTACTGGAATGACTCGGACATAACCCGCTACCCAGATGACGACCTGAGCATTATCGCCAGCAATGGTCAGCCCGTGCCACAGATAGGATTTAAGGAAGTGACCATCAAGGTCGGTAAAGTTGAACTGCCGGCACAAGGACTGATCATTGTGGACATTGACCGTCGCGAGAGTCACCTAAAAATAACCCTAGGTACTAACGTAATTGAAAACTGTCTTGCAGAGGTGATTCTTATTTTGCAGCAGGTTGCCAAGAATGCCAGTTCCAGCCAGCAGCGTGTGCTCCAAAAAGAGATCCGGGCACTGATGAAGCGGTAACAAGTGGAATTATCTGGTGGTGAGATAGGTAGCGTGAGAATGTGTGACCCGTTCCCTATTACCATGCCCCCAAAAAGTGAGATGATGATTTGGTACCGGGCAGCTATTGGTCTAAGAGGTAGAGACTACCAAGCAATGGTAGAACCCGTCTACTCAGACAGTAGGCCCACCATTTTGACAGCACGGGGGGTGGTCGATGTACGTCATGGGAGGGTGCCTGTCCGCATCATAAATATCGGGGAGAGAGAAGTATACCTGCCCCGGTATGCCACGCTAGCCAAATTGTTCACCATCAACCAGAACTCTGTACAGGCCGTGGAACCCTTGCCTCCATCTCAACCAGAGGAAGGTAACGGCTCTAAGAAACCAATGGAGGACTGGTGTCAGCAACTGCATTTGGGTACTGACTCCACTCCCTCACACCAAAAACAGGGAGTCTATCGGGTGGTCCAAGAGTACGAGAGAGTGTTTAGTAAACACCCGCTGGACTTCGGGCGAGTAAAGGGGGTAGAACATCACATCCCCCCGGGAGACCATCCTCCCATAAAGGAGAGATACCGACCTGTACCCCCTGCACACTATCAACACGCCAAGGCGATGCTAAAAGACATGAAGGAGGCTGGGGTAATTAGGGACAGCTGTAGCCCCTGGGCAGCTCCACTAGTCCTAGTGAAAAAGAAGGACACCACCATGAGAATGTGTGTAGACTACAGGAAGGTCAACCGTATCACACACAAAGATGCGTACCCGTTACCAAGGATAGAAGAGTCCTTAGCTGCATTAAAATCTGCTAACTTCTTCTCTACTTTGGATCTCACTAGCGGGTACTGGCAGGTTCCTGTAGCTGAGGCGGACCGGGAGAAAACCGCATTCACCACCCCGATGGGACTCAGCGAATTTAACTGTATGCCGTTCGGGCTCTGCAACGCACCAGGAACCTTCCAACGGTTGATGGAATGCTGTCTGGGACACCGGAACTTCGAGACGGTCCTACTATACCTGGACGACGTCATCATCTATTCCAAGACCTATGAGGACCATCTGGAACACCTGGCAGAAGTGTTTGAAGCCCTGGCAAACTATGGCCTAAAGGTAAAACCCTCAAAGTGTCATCTACTGAAGCCAAAGGTACAGTACCTGGGACACGTGGTGAGTGCTGACGGAGTAGCCCCCGACCCTGACAAGATCACCGTGATTAAGGACTGGCCAAGACCATCCAGCATAAAGGAAGTGTGGCAGTTCCTGGGGTTGGTAGGCTACTACCGAAGATTCATTCCCGGTTTTACCAAGAAGGCAGCTCCTATGCAGGACCTCCTGATAGGCCAGTCCAGGAAGGCCAAAAACCAAAAGCCACCCTTCAAATGGGAAAAGCTGGAAGAGGAGTCCTTCCGCCAGCTGAAGATGGCCCTCACGGGGGATGAAATCCTGGCGTACCCTGATTACAGCCAGCCCTTTATCCTCCACACGGACGCAAGCAACATCGGGCTAGGAGCCGTACTGTCCCAGATCCAGCAGGGGAGAGAACTGGTAATTGCTTACGCCAGCCGAAAACTGTGACCCACGGAAAGAAACCCGGAGAATTACAGCTCGTTCAAGCTGGAGTTCCTGGCAGTGGTGTGGGCAGTAACCGAACGTTTCAAGCATTACCTTGCCTCTTCCAGGTTCACCGTGTACACGGACAACAACCCGTTGACACACCTGGACACTGCAAGACTGGGTGCCCTGGAGCAGAGATGGATGGCCCGCCTGTCCAATTATGAGTTCACGATCAAATACCGGGCAGGGCGCTCCAATACCAACGCGGACGCCCTGTCCAGGATGCCAAACCTACCGGATGAAAGGGAGGATCCAGAAGAATTGGAAGAGATCGAACTCCCTGCTTTTCACCGTCATGGGATTACCCAGTATTCCCACCGTGTGAGGGGCCAGCGATCCGCTACGTTCAACCCCTTACACCACTACAACTGGGCGGAGACGCAAGACAGTGACCCCGCAGTCCGTCTGGTGAAGGAGATGCTGACCCAGGCTGACGCTCGCCTGGACCCAGACGCTCCGGAAGAGACCAAGCAACTGTGGACGGAGAAGAGCAGACTGTTTCTCTACAAGGAGAAGTTGTGCCGCAGAATGGTCAATTCCCGGACACATGAGCTGATCTGGCAGGTTGTGGTACCGAGACGGGACGCAGCTATGGTGCTGGAGGCCTACCACAATGGGGCAGGGCACTTCGGATGGAAGAAGCTGGAGTTCCTGCTGCGTGAACGGTTCTACTGGATAGGCATGAGAGGAGCCATTGAGAGGTGGTGTAGAGACTGTGGCCCGTGCAATCTAAGAAGAAGGGACCGTGCCAGCCAGAGGACTCCCCTGCAGCCCATCATCACCAGGCAGCCGCTGGAACTGGTCGCTCTGGACCATGTTAAACTGGCTCCAAGCAGAAGCGGGTATGTCTACGCCCTAACCATCGTGGATCACTACTCCCGGTTCCTGGTGGTGGTCCCTGTCAAAGACCTGACGGCTCAGACAGCAGCCAGAGCCTTCCATCTGCACTTCTGCCCCCCACACGGGTACCCGGACCAAGTGCTGATGGACCAAGGACCAGCCTTCGAAGTGGAGGTCTTCCAGAAGTTCTGCAACCTGTATGGCTGCAAGAAGATAAGAGCAACGCCCTATCACCCGCAGACCAACGGACTCTGCGAGAAGATGAACCAGGTGGTGATAGATCTGCTAAAAACATTGCCCCTGGGAGAACGCAGCCTGTGGCCTGAGAAACTGCCCGATCTGGTGGACCTGTACAACCACATCCCGGTAGGTTCCACCAACTGTACCGCGGCTTACCTAATGAGAGCAAGACCTGGTAAGCTGCCTATTGACCTGGATATGGGAGTCCTGATACCCGAGGACACCTCGCCAGAGGCAGACTGGGATACAGAACGGCAGCAGCAGTACCGGAAAGTACAGGAGAGAGTCGAGCGAAGTCTCTGTCAATCAAGAGAAAGGCAGGAGAGGACTTATAACCAACATGCTCCTGCTGTTCCCCTGGTACCTGGAGAGCAGGTCTTGAAAAGAAAAAGGCGGCTCCATAAGTTGGACGACCAGTGGGAAAAGGACCCGTACACCGTACTGCCTTCAAGCCACAATAATCCAAAGGTGTACGTCATCAGCAAGGATGGAGGAGAGACCACAGCCACTGTCTCCAGAGACCACCTGAAAAAGTACCCCGAGAAGTTGCAAAGCACGGATGAAGATCAGGAAGACCCTCAACCCGTAGAGGAAAAGGAGGAAATGATCAGCACCGTACTCGGAGACTTTCCCCAGTCCTGGACACAAGTAAACAACGCCATCGTGGTGCCCGTCCTCACCTTTCTCCAGCCAGCCCCTCAAGTGCCTACAGAAGACCAGGTAGAGCTGGAAGAGCAGCCGGCCCAGGCGGCAGAAGAGTCCACACCAGCAGCCCAGGAGAATCAACCCTCTGCTAGTAGTGAGCCTGCCGTGCCCCTAGTGAGCCAAAGAGTACGCAGACAGCTGCCCAGCTTGCCCATAACACCTCCTACACCCTGTAGTGCAGGACCAGTTAGTGAGCTCCGTAGGTCCACTAGAGTCACTAAAGGTCAGATGCCCGCTTGCTGGAAAATATAAAATAATACACTGTAAATTTACCTGTTTCTTGAAAATGTTTATGGTTTTCGTTCTTGCCTGTTATTAATTTCTCAGCTACCCTGCAGATTTATTTGGACTAACAGGTTATGGATGCTGGATAACCGGAACAATCTTGTAGATAGTTGCACATTGTGCCTCTTGCGAAGATGGCCGCGGAAGAGAAAACCTGTCTGGCGTGGCCTCCTTGCGGTCCAAAGTAGCTAGCTTCAGCCTTGCAGCCACGCCCAGGGCCAACGCAAGGGGTTTGCTTTGGACAGGTCCCCTACTTCGCTTAAAGCTTCACCTTGGGTGACATGGACACCCTCTTGTTTCACAAACTTCACCGTGGGTGATATGGACACCCGGTTGCGGATACGCCGTGACCTTTAAAGAACTGAAGATTCTTGTAAATATGTTATTGTATAATCGTTTATACCCTTGTATTTATGTTTCTTTAAAAATGTGTTTAGTCCCGGAGTACTAAAATTTACTAGGGGGGAATGTGGCACCCCAGGGGTCTGGTTGCCACAGTAATAGAAATATTATGTCTGAGAGCAAGTGGGAGGTTTCTCTGGTCAGGAGCCCTAAGCATGCAACACTGCCCGCCCAGACCTGGGAGGGGAGGAATCTGCCCTTATAAACTGGGTCTGGGGCGGGATTAGGTAGTGAAGTCCCAGACAGAGACGCAGTCAGAGTCTGGGAGTCAGAGCTTGGAGAGGGAAAGATACAGCAGGAGCTCTGTAGGAGCAGGAGTGAGTGCCAGAGGCTGGAAGCTAGAAAGCTCGCCTTGGCTGAAGACACTAAACCCGGACACGGAGTCCGAGGCTGTGGGGACATCCAGGTCCAGCAGCAGAATCCAACCGGCAGGGGATTCCATGTCCTCTGGCCATAGAAGCCCGGAGGCACGGTCACAAGCAAGGGACCAGCACCGCCATCGTGAAGCGGAGGCTAACGGAAGGCCCCAAGTCACCGGCCATACGGGTGAGCACCACACGGTATACTCAGGGACGTGGGCTACTTCTACCCGCATAGAGCAAGGTAGCCAGGAAAGAGTGCAGATAGTCGGGGAGGCCTACAACTCCACCTGGCCAGGGGAGATCCTACTTGCTTACAGACTGACCAGGCCCCTACTGCTAACCAGTACTCCCGGGAGGGTCTGCGTTATTCCATCAGTAAAGACCCTGAACTGCACCACACGTCTCTGTGTTTCATCGACGCACCAGCACCATCAGTACTGGGACGCTCACACCATCACTCCCATCATCCACACTAGCTGCCCTGAGGCAATACTTCTCCCATGGGGAGTTATCCCATACTTGCCTCAGTGGTCTGCAGCGCAGCGGCGGTCCCCACTGACCGCAATCCACGGGTGGCGTAGTCGGACATTTGTTATCACACTCAGACTGCCACTGGTTTGACCGCCCTGGGCACGGACCGGGTCACAGCCACGGAGGACTACAACCCCCAGCGATGCGGCTACGGGTATCCCCTGCACAGCACAGGCCCAAGGGGGCGCGTCAAATACATAATACATAATAAACATAGTTGATACATAGTATACAATAATATTGCATAATATATAAAAAAAAATTTTGGTCATTCAGAATGAATAGAAAAGGGTGAAATGGAGGTAAACTGGTCATCTCACAAAATAGAAAAATCAGAGTCGATAAACATATGTGTCAAAAGAGGGAATCCATGATAAATGCAGACAAAGATTTGGAAAGGGACTTACTAGCTCAAATAGACATTTGCTGGTTGGACCAGAGGGATACTAGAGAGAAGTAGAAGACAATCATAAAGATATTATGGTATGGTATGAGTACACCTAACAAGGTGAAGTGCACATATAAGTCAAGCATACCTGGTATAATAGAGAACGGAGCCTCCAGAGGGGATGTGCCGGTGCTCAGGGCAGTGCATGAAGTGATCCGTCATGGCGCTATTATATATGCGCTGTGTAAGTGAAAGAAATCCGGGTGAGAGACGCTGATGTGTGGCTTAACAGATGCGTTGCGCGTGCATTCAATCACGTGCTATCGTTCGACTTCCGGCGCCTGTGATGACTACTTCCGCTTATTGGAACGCACTGTGGAACGCACGGGGATACTTGCGCATGCGCACAACGTATGGGAAACGAGAGACTGCAATGAATAAAAAACTAGGAATGCCTGACATTAAAGAAAGGAAAAGGGATAGCTGAAATTCCCTATTTTGGGCAGAAAGAACAGTTTTTTGGCTTGAGAGCCAACTACCAATTAAGTACATCAGGTGATGTGCATCTCTGTAATGAGGAGGGGTGTTGACTAATGACATCAACACCCTATATAAGGTGTGCTTAATTATTAGGCAACTTCCTTTCCTTTGGCAAAATGGGTCAGAAGAGAGATTTGACGCGCTCTGAAAAGGCCAAAATTGTGAGATGTCTTGCAGAGGGAGGCAGCAGTCTTGAAATTTCCAAACTTTTGAAGCGTGATCACTGAACAATCAAGTGTTTCATGGCAAATAGCCAACAAGGTCGCAAGGAGCGTGTTGGCCAAAAAAGGCGCAAAATAACTGTCCATGAATTGAGGAAAATCAAGCGTGAAGCTGCCAAGATGCCATTCGCCACCAGTTTTGCCATATTTCAGAGCTGCAACATTACTGGAGTATCAAAAAGCACAAGGTGTGTGATACTCAGGGACATGGCCAAGGTAAGGAAGACTGAAAAACGACCACCTTTGAACAAGAAACATAAGATAAAATGTCAAGAATGGGCCAAGAAATATCTTAAGACTGATTTTTCAAAGGTTTTATGGACTGATGAAATGAGAGTGACTCTTGATGGGCCAGATGGATGGGCCAGAGGCTGGATCAGTAAAGGGCAGAGAGCTCCACTCTGACTCAGATGCCAGCAAGGTGGAGGCGGGGTCCTGGTATGGGCTGGTATCATCAAAGATGAACTTGTGGGACTTTTTCGGGTTGAGGATGGAGTGAAGCTCAACTCCCAGACCTACTGGTAATTTCTGGAAGACAACTTCTTCAAGCAGTGGTACAGAAAGAAGTCGGTATCGTTCAAGAAAAACATGATTTTCATGCAGGACAATGCTCCATCACATGCATCCAACTTCTCCACAGCGTGGCTGGCCAGTAAAGGTCTAAAAGAAGAAAAAATAATGGCATGGCCCCCTTGTTCACCTGATCTGAACCCCATAGAGAACCTGTGGTCCATCATAAAATGTGAGATCTACAGGGAGGGAAAACAGTACACCTCTGGGAACAGTGTCTGGGAGGCTGTGGTGGCTGCTGCACGCAATGTTGATCGAAAACAGATCAAGCAACTGGCAGAATCTATGGATGGAAGGCTGTTGAGTGTCATCATAAAGAAAGGTGGCTATATTGATCACTAATTTTTTTGTTTTTGCATGTCAGAAATGTTTATTTCTAAATTTTGTGCACTGATATTGGTTTACCTGGTGAAAATAAACAATTGAGATGGGATTATATTTGGTTTTTATTAAGTTGCCTAATAATTCTGCGCAGTAATAGTTACCTGCACAAACAGATATCCTCCTAAGATAGCCAAATCTAAAAAAAAAACACTCCAACTTCCAAAAATATTAAGCTTGGATATTTATGAGTCTTTTGGGTTGATTGAGAACATAGTTATTGATCAATCTACTATATAATTGTCTTATCCCGTCTGTCTGTCTGTCTGTCTATCTGTCTGTCTGTCTGTCTGTCTGTCCTGGAAATCCCGCGTCGCTCATTGGTCCGGCAGCGGCCAATCAGCGCCGCGGGATTTCTGAAAAAAGATGGCGGCCGTTAGCGGCTCATCTGCGGGACGGAGGTCAGCGGCGATGCAGTGGGGAGATGAGCGGCGCTAGCAGCACAACTACCCCGACCGGCGCAGCTGACCTCCATGCGGCTAACGTCGGAAGATCAGCGGCTTGGCCCGCTGATCTCCCGACAGCAAGTGTGAACGGAGACCCGGGGAGCGGCGCCGCGACCAATCAGCGAGATGGCCGGCAAATTCAAACACCGCTGTGCTGATTGGTCGCGGCCGGCCACCGCGACCAATCAGCGAGATGTCCGGCAAATTTAAACGCCGCTCTGCTGATTAATCGCGGCCGGCCACCGCGACCAATCAGCGAGATGGGCGGCAAATTTAAACGGCGCTCTGCTGATTAATCGCGGCCGGCCACCGCGACCAATGAGCGAGATGGGCGGCAAATTTAAACGCCGCTCTGCTGATTGGTCGCAGTGGTCGGCCGCGACCAATCAGCGAGATGGGTGGCAAATTTTAACGCCGCTCTGCTGATTTGTCGCGGTGGCCGGCCGTGACCAATCAGCGAGATGGGCAGCAAATTTAAACGCCGCTGTGCTGATTGGTCGCGGTGCCCAACCGCGACCAATCAGCGAGATGGCCGGCAAACTTAAACGCCGCTGTGCTGATTGGTCGCGGTGGACGGCCGCGACCAATGATCGAGATGGACGGCAAATTTAAACGCCGCTCTGCTGATTAATCGCGGCCCGCCACCGCGACCAATCAGCGAGATGGGCGGCAAATTTAAACGCCGCTCTGCTGATTGGTCGCGGTGGCCGGCCGCGGCCAATCAGCGAGATGTCCGACAAATTTAAACGCCGCTCTGCTGATTAATCGCGGTCGGCCACCGCGACCAATCAGCGAGATGGGCGGCAAATCTAAACGCCGCTCTGCTGATTAGTCGCGGTTGCCGGCCGCGACCAATCAGCGATATAGGCTGCAAATTTAAACGCCACTATGCTGATTGGTCGCGGTGGCCGACCGCGACCAATCAGAGAGATTGCCGCTAAATTTAAACACCGCTCTGCTGATTTGTCGCGGCCGACCGCGACCAATCAGCGAGATTGGCGCCAAACTTAAACAACGCTCTGCTGATTGGTCGCGGCCGCCGGCGACCGCTACCAATCAGCGATTTTGGCGCCAAATTTAAACAACGCTCTGCTGATTGGTCGATTTTATCGCCAAATTTAAACAATCTCTCCGGTCCTCACTAACACAGTTCGCTGATTGGTCACGGCCGCCACCCGTGACCAATCACCGATATTGCCGCCAAATTTAAACACCGTTTTGCTGATTGGTCGCGGTTGCTGGCCGCGACCAATCAGCGATTTTGGCGCCAAATTTCAACAACGTTCTGCTGATTGCGCCCGGTCGGCCGCATACATATTCTAGAATACCCGATGCGTTAGAATCGGGCCACCATCTAGTAATAAAAATAATCCTCTAAAATACAACTTGCCTAATAATTCAGCACACAGTGAATAGCCAGCAAGGAAGTGCAGAGAAGGGATGCTATAAAAAGCCCTTCCCAGAACGTGTTAGGGCAAACCAAAATGGGAAAATTGAAATCACCTGGAGAATTTGGACAAGGGAACAATTAGCATTTGGACAGGGAAAGAAAAGAGCCATGGCTCAACAGGCAGAAGAACCGACCACAAAGCAACACGTCACCCGATCCAATACCCCTAACCGCACCATGACAGGAAGTTGACTACAGGTTCTCCTGTTCCTGTGACCACCAGCGATCAGCAGTAATCTGTGGGTGAAACTTTTTGTAACTGTTTAGCTTCCCTGCTGCTTCCCCACAGGAGAATTTAAGTATTACATATTTTCCTTTTAAATAAGTAAAGGGCAAATGTATCTCGTCCTCCAGAGCAAAACTGGGGGTCATAAATGGTTTATCTTTCTGTTTTAACTCTAAAATTCCCCAATCGGGTATTTGAAAGTGGTTTTCCTAAAAAGAGAACAGCAGGGCAAAAGTGCAGATATTGCATTTTATTATTTCACGCTGTTCCCCTAAGTAGTCTATTTTTAAAATCCACCATACGGTTCTAGAGATATTGGCCTTTTTTATTTGGTGCTGAGATTTATGTGTTTACGATATGAGTGGTGCTCACGGGTTTTTCTGGGGCGTGTATTTAGGCTGCTCTCCATAATTACCCTGTAAGTACCGCCCCCTTGGTCAACAAACCATCAAAGCTTTAATAATAAAAAAACAAAAAGAAAAGCTGAAAACTTTTGAGAGGTCCTGTTTAAATACTGGGTGTATATTTTACCTTGAGAATGTCAATAAAGTTCTGCAGGGGAAAAATAAATTCTTAATAAGTGAAGTTTGTGCTGATCACAATGAACCTTTGTGTAATTAATATGATTAATAATTATAATTTAATTTCTGTCCCGGATTTAATTTAGTTTTTTATTAGAAAACATTGCTTTTAATTATTTGTCAGAATTAAATATGGTTTGTAACCGTGCGATTTTATTTAACGTAGGGGGGAACATTTAGATTTAACCCTCTCATTGTCATTGATACTCCAGCCGCATCAGACTAGGAATGCTGCTCATTGTCCAACAGGGGGCAGTACCAATGAGAATGAAAGAGATTGAGCATGCAAAATGATAGGATGCTCCATTCTGGTGTTTGGTTGGTATCTCAGGGGTCAGACCCCCACAAATGTAGAAATTATCACCTATCCTGTGGAGAGGTGTGAAGTTCTTGTAAGCAGAATACTTCTTTAAGTAAGCAGACACTTGAGACCTGAAATTGACCCTTGTTAAATTGCAGACACTATTAAGGTGACTTATGCCTTTATTGTTATGAGGCCAAGCATGTTGGGACAATGTACTATGTACTACTGGAGATCTGCAGACTTTCTGTAATAGGAAACTGTTGCTTTAATTACACATTTTATGGTCATCGCCATGTTGATATGAGATCTTCAGTGAAATATCATAATTTCCCATGTGAATTCTCACCTGAAATCATAATGTCACTGCAGTTTATGCTCTTCCGGGCATTGGACTGGAGTTTTCACATTACCTGTGACTTGCATGTGTAGCGCCCCGAGGGCTCGGCCGCTACAGGGGTATTGCACCTCTGCCAGAGGTGTGATATTCCACTCCCGGGTAAGGATGGAGTATGGACCAGGGCTCAGTTAGCTGCATACAGCACACACACCTCATTTCCGAGGGACAGCTCAACGGTGCTCCCACTAGACAGAAGTGCAGGCACGACCGACTATGTCCCTGTCTGGAGTGGGGAGGGGGGTGGAACACCCAGTGCTGTAGGGGCAGATAGGGGTTGGTTCCTGAGCATAGGAAGGAGCCCAGTGGTTGCTGGTCACCTGGGCTCATGGTCAGAGGGAGGTATAAAAGGTGGGCACCATCTTAGATCTAGGTTCTGTCCAGAGAGGAGAAGACAGTGAGTAGAGGCTCTGTAGGAGCTCTACTCCAGGAGGGCCTAGTGAGAGGCCGAGGAGGAGGTGAAGGGGAGCTGTGGTGCCACCTGAGCCCAGCTCCAAGAGAAAGGAACAGGAAGGAACGGAAAGGGAGAAGAAGAGACAGAGAAACAGAAGGGCTCAGGAACAAGAAGGTGGAAGGGACCCTAAGAACCCACGAGAATCCAGGGTGAAGGGTCAGGCAGATTAAGGGTACCGGATCCCAAGTTGGTGGAGGAGAAACTACCCTCAGCCAAAGACCGGTCGTCGTGATCATCTATTGGTGTGACACCTCATCAAACCTGCTAGGAAGGCACCATATAGAACAGCGGAGGACGGGGCCCACGTTTAACCGCACAAGTCCGCGGCAGCTGGACAAAAGTGGGTCACTGGTGAGGCAGGCCAGAGAAAGGATTAAAGGGGGTCCTGTGCCATGCTCCTGAACTGCCTGGGAGTTGACCGAGCCCCACACCTGGTGGACGCAGCACGGCTCGGGCGGTCACTACCTGTACAGAAGTGACCTGGAGTACCTGAACTGTGAGTAAACGACATTAGACTGCAGTACGTTGTCGGTGTGCTCTTTCGCTCCTCCAGCACTATCAGCACCGGGACTCTCACTACCATCACTCCCAACATCCACTACACTGCCCTGGGGCCGCACTCTTCCCGTGGGGAGTCACACCATCCCAGCTGCACACGTCATCAGCCCCAGCGGACTGCCTTGCAGCGGCGGTTCCTAACGACCGCAATCCACGGGTGGCGTAGTCGGACTTTATCGTCGGTACGTAGCAGGCTACCATTGGTCTGACCACCCTGAGCCGCGGGACCGGGCCGCCACTACTACCCCCATCGTTCCCCTATCACCCGGATCCGCGTGCTCCACGGCCCAGGGGGCGAGTCAGCTTTGGCGTAGTCGGCAAGATTTCGTGCCCACTAACAACGGGTACTGCGCGCCTGAAAAGAGACTGTTTCATTGTACTAAAGATGGCGCCCGCCCTAGAAGAACGAGCACCATAATGTGCGCGCCAAAAGACCACAGGAGGCCGCCTCCCATCGTGGGCCGGGTCCCAGAATGACGCCAAAGAGGAAGCCCGCCCCCAACAACCATGAGCACGGCTGGGGAAATGTCCGTCAACGTGGGGGGGCTGCCCCTGAGCGTGATTGTCAGCAGAATGCCCCAGGACCACCCCCCATGGGGGCAGAAAGAGAAGAAAACTGCGGGGCAGGGGGTGGTCTGGATCAGTCCAGACAGACCGCACCCGGGGATGGACGCCCTCAGCAGCACCAGCCTCCTGGCCCGAAGCCTGCTGCAGGCCGAACCGCTCTGCAGCCTAGCAGAAGTCCTAGCGCAGCTCCCCAGAGACCCGGAGCATGCGCAAGCTGCACTGGAGGACCTGGAGCGGAGGATGGTCCGGGCGCAGCAGGGTGCACTCACTGAGTGGAGAGAGGAACTGGCCCGGCAGGCCGAGACCCACCAGCGACAGGCCTCAACCGCACCCCGGAGTTTGCCTGCCTCTGAGGACGGCGCATGAGGAGAGAGGACCGGAGGCGATGCCGCGAAGGGAGCCACGAGGACTGAGGCAAGTGAAGGGGACTTCACCACCCCAAGCCCAGCAACCGCAAGCCTGCCCCAGCCTCCCGTCGCAGCACCCGAAGCCCCACTCACCGCACCTGTTGCCGCGCCGCCACTGCTCCCAGCTAGGCCTCAAGCGGCGAGCGCCGCGACCACGCCCCGCCCGGCACCACGCCCCTTGACCCCGGGTGCCGTAAAGCAAGAAGCATCATCGGCCCGGTCGCAAGGCCTGGATGACCCGGGCGCCATCGCTAAGCCTGCGCCCCTGTTCCGGACGGGACTGCGACCTAGTGCAGCCGAGAGACCCCCGGCCTGGTCGCAAGGCCGAGTGCCCCCGGGCGCTGCTCCCAAATCAGGTCCCTCCACTATACCACGGCTGGGTGTGGACCTGATTGCCCATCATACCGGTCCGGATGGACTGCCGCTGGAGTGGCCGGCTGAAGTGACCAGCAGTCAGCCATGGAAAATCCAGCCCCCGCGTGAGCCTCTGTTACCGGCTCCAGAACCCGTAGAGGTCACCCCACCCCCACTGGAGGATGTCCAATTTGCGTGGGACCCCACCAGCGAGAACTTGATGGGGTTCTCTCAAGAGACCCGGGCAGACGCGGTCCGTCGTCTGGAGGCCTGTCATCAGCAACTGGCGACCTTTGAGCGGGAGCGACGAGAGGGGTGCGTCAGAGAGGAACGGCTCCAGGCCCAGAGTGCTGAACAAAAACGTAAGGCCCGCCAAGACCCCCGAGCAGCCCGTGGTCCCCGAATCACCGGGACCATAGTCAAATTTCACATGGAAAACGGCTGGGGTTTCATCAGGGGCCCAGAAACCGCAGGCGATGTCTTTGTGACCCGCAGGGACGTTGAGAGTCATCTACCTGAGGGACACCGTGGCCGTGACTTGTACCCTGGTGATGTGGTCGCCTTTACCCGCCACGTAGGCGCAAAAGGACCGTACGCCCTACATGTTCATCGGCTCACTGAGGAGGAACTACAACACCGCGGCTATGAGGAGAGCCAAGAGGACCCGGACGGGTCTGAAGAACCATATGAGGAGGAAGAAGGAGCATATGGAGGACACCGCTACTAGTAAGTAGCAAAGTACCTGTGTACATAGTTACCCGTCAGGGTACAGAGAACTGATTACTGTTAAAAGACTGTTACCTGTGTGCCCCTCATCCCCTACCAGGCTGAGGACTGTGAGCAGCCATTCCCTTCCCAAAACTGGCCGAGGACTGAGAGCGGCCAATCCCTTGTATATAGTTGCGCTTCCTAAAGCGCCCCCTACTGGTTTTATAAAAAGACTACCACGTCTACCTCGGGACAGCAAGTCCCTCGTGTTTACAAGTTTGCCAAAGTTCCTGCACTTACAAGAAGAGTGCACACCTGGTCGCAAGTTGCACCGCCGCCAGGATCCAAGAATGTGTTGTAAAAATGTTTTCCTGCAAATGTTTTATGTGAAAAGTTTTTATATGCTGCTAGATAGTAATGTGAATGTTTTCTAATAGTGTTTATATGTCAAAAGAGCTCCAGAAGTATTAGTAAGCGTTTTATAATAGTGTGACAAGAAAAGAAAAGCGTTTCCCATAAAGGGAATTGAACCATGTTGCCTGTTTTCTGATGTGAAAAGTTTTAAAAAAAAGTTTTGCATGTCCTGTAATTAACTGTTTTTGCTCTTTTCCAGCCCGAGGACGTGCTGTGCTTTGCCAGGGGGGAATGTAGCGCCCCGAGGGCTCGGCCGCTACAGGGGTATTGCACCTCTGCCAGAGGTGTGATATTCCACTCCCGGGTAAGGATGGAGTATGGACCAGGGCTCAGTTAGCTGCATACAGCACACACACCCAATTTCCGAGGGACAGCTCAACGGTGCTCCCACTAGACAGAAGTGCAGGCACGACCGACTATGTCCCTGTCTGGAGTGGGGAGGGGGGTGGAACACCCAGTGCTGTAGGGGCAGATAGGGGTTGGTTCATGAGCATAGGAAGGAGCCCATTGGTTGCTGGTCACCTGGGCTCATGGTCAGAGGGAGGTATAAAAGGTGGGCACCATCTTAGATCTAGGTTCTGTCCAGAGAGGAGAAGACAGTGAGTAGAGGCTCTGTAGGAGCTCTACTCCAGGAGGGCCTAGTGAGAGGCCGAGGAGGAGGTGAAGGGGAGCTGTGGTGCCACCTGAGCCCAGCTCCAAGAGAAAGGAACAGGAAGGAACGGAAAGGGAGAAGAAGAGACAGAGAAACAGAAGCGCTCAGGAACAAGAAGGTGGAAGGGACCCTAAGAACCCACGAGAATCCAGGGTGAAGGGTCAGGCAGATTAAGGGTACCGGATCCCAAGTTGGTGGAGGAGAAACTACCCTCAGCCAAAGACCGGTCGTCGTGATCATCTATTGGTGCGACACCTCATCAAACCTGCTAGGAAGGCACCATATAGGACAGCGCAGGACGGGCCCACGTTTAACCGCACAAGTCCGCGGCAGCTGGACAAAAGTGGGTCACTGGTGAGGCAGGCCAGAGAAAGGATTAAAGGGGGTCCTGTGCCATGCTCCTGAACTGCCTGGGAGTTGACCGAGCCCCACACCTGGTGGACGCAGCACGGCTCGGGCGGTCACTACCTGTACAGAAGTGACCTGGAGTACCTGAACTGTGAGTAAACGACATTGGACTGCAGTACGTTGTCGGTGTGCTCTTTCACTCCTCCAGCACTATCAACACCGGGACTCTCACTACCATCACTCCCAACATCCACTACACTGCCCTGGGGCCGCACTCTTCCCGTGGGGAGTCACACCATCCCAGCTGCACACATCATCAGCCCCAGCGGACTGCCTTGCAGCGGTGGTTCCTAACAACCGCAATCCACGGGTGGCGTAGTCGGACTTTATCGTCGGTACGTAGCAGGCTACCATTGGTCTGACCACCCTGAGCCACGGGACCGGGCCGCCACTACTACCCCAATCGTTCCCCTATTGCCCGGATCCGCGTGCCCCACGGCCCAGGGGGCGAGTCACATGCAGCTGTAAGAAGGAAGACGTGCCTAGGGACAGGTGCGGAGCTCCAGCGCCGGAACTGCCAGGGTCCTGCCCAGTGTTGCCAGGGAACAGGATTAAGAGTGCACGGGGGACTTCCTGGACAGTGCTGGGGGACAGAGGAGAGGGACGGAAGAGAGGAAGTCAGGTGTCTGGGCTTGTGCGAAAGTGACAGTTGGTTGTGGAGAGCCGACCAGCAGTTGGGGAGAAACGGTCTGTCCTGCCGACAACGAGAGAGAGATGAGCTGCCCTGTCCTCGGTGAAATAGAGACGTGCTGACCTGTCTGCGGTGACGGACGAACGGGTGGCACAGCTTGCCGCAAAACAAGGGGAGTGCGGTCTGTACCGGGCCTACAGAAAGTGATCGTTCATTTATCTGCATCACCACAGTTTTCCAGACATCTGACGGTGACCTACGAGTGAGGACGCACGCGGGATTAGTGATCCTAACGCAGTTTGTTCTACGCCGGAGGAGCTTGCTCCGGCTCTTAAAGAAGTCGTGACTGCTGTCGTGTGGTCAAAAGGATTGGGGGCGCAGTGGGTGAGACCCGAGACTGCCCACTGCCGCCAGAAGACGGACACCCTCCGGAGTGAGAGTCTGAAGATGGACGTAGTTATCGCTAAAGGACAGATAAGTGCAAGCCTCCAGTAATCTACCTTCTCTTATTCAGCCTGAACTTTTGGGACTGCGCCGTATTGTTCATCCTTTCCGTGTTATAGTTAAACCACAATCGTTTATTGTCCGATTTTACTGTTTTATTGTTGTGTTACTTAAATTTACACTCCCTGCGTGGAGAAACCAAATCTTGAATTAAACCTCTGCCATACTCTCTGCGTGCTGTGTGCGGCATCCGAGCCTTTTAACATTTGGCGCAGTCGGCAGGATGTCGTCCCCAGACGCAGTTGCAGGCATGGCAGACCAGGCCAGCGCGAGAGCCCCTACAGCTAGCCTACCCCTGGGCGCCATGTTGAATAATCTCCCAAAGTTTACCGGAGACAACATGATGCTGTGGGATTGGGTAGAACGGGTTAAGAGCATGTTACGAATGCACCCAATGACCCCCGATATGCAAGCAGAGATAGCTTTGCTGGCTTTAGAAGGAGAAGCTCGACAGTCAGTAATGTTTCGTTCCCCCACTGACCGAAATACGGTGGAAAAGGTGGTACGGATCCTAGAAGAAATGCATGGGGACTCTACTAATGTGGCAGAGTTAAGGATGCGACTGTTCCAACAGGTACAAAGGGAGGGTGAGACTGTGACCCAATATGTCAACGCCCTACAGAGTGTGTACACTTACATCACTAGGAAAACGAACCTAGAAGACGTGGGAGTGGGGCCCCCAGACCTAGCACTTAGGGACCAGTTCGTAGCCGGCCTCAGAGATGCACAGCTGAGACAGGCCTTGCGAGAGCGCTTGCGCACCAACCCGCATATGACATTTCTGGAGGCAGGGGCAGAGGCCCGCGTGAGGGAACAGGAGATGGGGGTAGTGAACCTGGCAGGGATGGTCCGGGGCAATGCAGTGCCTCTGTCGCCCACGGCCAAACCAGAATGGGCCCGAGAGATGCGGCGGGAGATCCAAGAAATGTGAGAAGAGTGGTACAATATTCGAGTGGATCAATCAGAGAGAGCCGGAACAGTTGACCCCAGACCCCCGGGCGAAGTAAAGGACGAGCCCAGACCCCGGGTTGGAACAGAGCCCAATCGGGTGGCCCGACGACCCCCTGCAGACAGGGGACCAACGTGTTGGAATTGTGGGGGCATGGGGCATTACGCCAGGAGCTGTGCCAGTCGAGGAAGGCCTCTGTCCTGGCAGCTGTTAAACTGACAGGCTCCGGGTGTGAGGGACGCAACCCGTAGCGGAGGAAGGTAGTGAGTCCCGAAGACTTAATATCCATGAGCCCGACAGTGTGGGCCGAGCTTGGCGGACGGGCGGTTCACTGTTTGATCGACACGGGATCTCAAGTGACCACCATGGGAGAAACTTATTTCCGTCAGCGGTACCCAGAGATGGCACGAAATGAAGGGGGTCCCTTGATAAAGCTCACAGCCGCTAACCAACTGCCCATTCCGGTCACAGGAGTAGTGTGGTTACGCATCCGGGTGTGCGGACAAGATGTGGGAAGAAAAGGAGTCGTCCTGACAGGCGGAGATGCCGGCCCAGGACCACCAGTGACCCTCGGTATGAACGTGCTGAAGGAAATCGGGCAGATCCTGATTAGGGAACAACGAGAGCTCACGCTAAGGCGGTGGAACTCTAGAGCCCCTCAAAGGAAGGCCCTCCAGCAGCTGATCAGGGTTGCCCAGGCGCAAGAGACCTCGAGTGGGGGAAAAGTTCTGGGAAAGGTGATAATACCCGCCACCAACACCCTCACCTTACCACCAGGACAGACAGTCCTCACTTTGCCCGTCCGAGCCTGCACCCCACTAGAAGGGATAGAGATTCAGATTGAGTCAACCACCGTGGACAAGGTGCCTCCGGGTCTATTGGTAGCGCGGACCTTGGCAACCGTCCATAAGGGAAACGTGGTGGTACAATGCGTGAACCTGAATCCGAGTGAGCTCATTCTTCCCGCTAGGACCGAAATGGCCCAGATCCTGGGGATGCCAGAACAGCTGGAACCGCCAGATGTAATACAATTGTCAGCCGTAAGGGGGGATCCCTGGACCCTGGCGATCACCGTACGATCGGGGTCTCCTCGACCTCAGACTAAGGACGGTCGAAGGATCCTAGAAGAGATGCGTGCTGATTTGACAGGGCTCACGACGGAACAGGTGTACCAGGTAGAAGAGATGCTGGGACGGTCCCAGGACGTCTTTGCCCGACATGAGGACGACTTTGGATGTACCGAGGCCATCACCCATGAAATCCCTACTGGAAATGCTGCTCAGGTATGGGTACGGTATAGACAGATACACCCGCAAATGTACCAGGAGGTGAAGGAAATGCTGGCCCATATGATACAGAATGGGGTGATTCTGGAAACTCAGAGCTCGTGGGCGGCTCCAATCATCCTGGTCAGGAAGAAGGATGGAACCCTACGATTCTGTGTGGACTACAGGGGGCTAAATGCTTGCACCGTAAGAGACTCGTACCCTTTACCTAGGATCGAGGAGTCTCTATCCGCCCTAGGCAAGGCGAAATACTTCTCCTCCCTGGATCTGGCCAGCGGATACTGGCAAGTGCCAGTGGCTGAACACGTATCCGCTGGCCGAACACGACTGCGCCAAGACAGCATTCGTGTTGCCCATGGGACTCTTCGAATTTAATCGGATGCCTTTTGGCCTAACCAATGCTCCCGGGACCTTTCAACGCTTGATGGAGAGATGTTTAGGCGATCTGAACTTTGAGGCCACACTGATCTACCTCGATGACATCATCGTCTATGCGTCTACCTTCCAGGAACATCTACGACGACTGGAGCAAGTCTTGAGTCACCTTCGAAATCACGGCCTG
Source organism: Phyllobates terribilis (assembly GCF_046119375.1). Classification (NCBI taxonomy): domain Eukaryota; kingdom Metazoa; phylum Chordata; class Amphibia; order Anura; family Dendrobatidae; genus Phyllobates; species Phyllobates terribilis. The sequence continues at coordinate 757,536,849 of NW_027362764.1, forward strand.
AAGGTGAAGCCACAGAAATGTCATATATTCCGCAAGCAGGTTGAGCACCTCGGGCACACGGTGTCCGGTTAAAGAGTCAGGCCCACTCAGGAGAAAGTGGCCGCCGTGCAAGAGTGGCCCACCCCGAAGACTGTAAAGGACGTGCGGGCCTTACTAGTACTTGCAGGGTATTACGGCAGATTCGTGAAAAATTTCACGTGCATCGCTAATCCTCTACTGGAGCTCCTTCAAGGGATACCTGCGGGCTCGAAAAATCGAACAGTGAAATGGGGAAGAGAACAGGAGGAGGCCTTCAGGGCCTTGAAGATGGCCCTGATGGAAGCTCCCATACTGGCCTACGCGGACTTTTCTCAGCCCTTCGTTCTTCACACCGATGGAAGTCTCCTTGGTCTAGGGGCCGTGCTGTCGCAGGAGCAGGAGGGGAGAGAGCGGGTGATAGCATATGCGAGTCGCTCCCTCCGAGACTCGGAGAAGAACCCAGACAATTATAGCTCCTTTAAACTGGAATTGTTGGCCCTAGTGTGGGCAATGACAGAAAAGTTCTCGGAGTACTTGTCGGGGTCTGAAGTATTGGTGAAGACAGACAACAACCCGTTGGCTCATCTGGAGAATGCAAAGTTGTGAGCCCTGGAACAACGATGGGTGGCTCGTATGGCTCGGTACCGGAATAAGATCACCTACCGGCCTAGGGCTGAAAAGACGCATGCTGATGCCCTCTCCAGGGTGACCCATGAGCACCCCGACCGTGACCGAGACGAAGAACTGGAGGCTGAAGAGGTGCCCAGCTTCCAGAGGGTTGGCAGCCCGTTGTCCGCTACATAGGGACAGATCGGGGAAGTGAAAGAAGGACACGTGTTGGGGCGGCCCAGGGACGAGTGGGTACAGATACAGCAAATGGATGGAGAGATTGCGCGGTTGCGACAGTGGGTGGCTTTGAAACAAGTCCCTAACCGCGAAGAAAGGGGGGGCTGAAGATGCTGCGGCAGTGGGAGAGATGGCTTGTTGTACAGACGGGTCCAGTTGGTACGGGAGTTCGGCCCCACTTGGCAAGTAGTGGTTCCAGAGAGTGTGATCGGGACACTGGCCAAGGAAGCACAAGAGCGGGGAGCACACTTTGGACCCGAAAAGACCTTCCAGTGGCTGCAGAGACTGGTGTACCACCTCCAGCTAAGAGTTGCAGTGGAGAACGTCTGCCAGAAGTGCCGGAGTTGTGAGTTGGTGAAAACCCCAGAGCAGCGGGCCCCCGTCCAGACCATTGTGACGGCTGCGCCCTTAGAGGTGTTGATGATCGACTACCTGACCATCGGGCCGGCGCATCTTGGTTATGGACATTGCCTGGTCATGACCGACCACTTCACGAAATTCGTGGTGGTAACTCCGACCAGGGATCAGACAGCTGAATCTGCTGCCCATGCTATCTGTCGGGACTTCATCAGGGTCTATGGCTGTCCGAAGAGAATTCACTCCGATCAAGGAGCTTGTTTCCAAGGACGGGTGATGGAGGAGCTGCACCGGCTATACAAGATCGAGAAGTGTAGGACCACCCCTTACCATCCGCAAGGGAATGGGTCCTGTGAACGCTTCAACAGAACTTTGATCCAGATGCTTCGAACCTTGGAAGAAGATCGGAAGGTACGCTGGCCGGAGTTTGTGGCCGAGCTGGTGTGAGTCTATAATAACCGGGTACATAGTGCCACAGGGTTCACCCCCTACACCCTGCTGTTCGGACAAAAGGGTAGGGAGATCACCGAGCTCGAACTAGATCCCGTGGAGGACTGGCCCCGGACGGGCCCATCTACCTGGGTCCGGGAGCATCGGCACCGGTTGCAGACTCTTCGGAGGTTGGTGCAGCAGAAGTTTAAGGAAAATAGGCACCATAAAACGCCACCTCTTCGGGGGACAGCCCTTAAGTTGGGAGAACGGGTGTTGGTACGGGACAAGAGACCCCGGGGCAAGCTGAGTAGACTGTGGGAGTCGACTCCGTATCGAGTGAAACGGAGAGTTAGTCCTGAAGGACCGGTGTATGAGGTTCAGCCTGAGGGGGAAGAATCGGCTCCAACTAGAATCGTTCATCGAAGCATGTTACGGCCCTGTTTGTCTAGCGATGAGGAAAAGAAGGAGGAACTCAGCACAAGGACAAGAGATCCCACACCCAGTGCGCCCGTCTACGATGATGAGGAGGAAGGGACTATAGTGGCTGCAATCCCCAGTCTCACATTGCCCAGAGCTTCACACAAGAGAGAGGAGGGCCCAGCGCTCCGTCAGGCTGGGCCGGGCGAAGTTGGGAACCCCAGTGACTCTCAAGTACCCTGCGCTCCAACTGCGTTACGCCGGTCCGAACGATCCACGGCTGGTGTGCTGCCTATTCGCTACAATCAGGATCAGTTCAGCTGGCAACGTATCATCCAAGAGGTCAGAGAGTGTGAGCGCCTGGTGAAAAAACTCTCACCCGTGGAACGGCAAGCTCAAAGGGAGCTGGAGTGTAAGAAGGAAGACTTGCCTAGGGACAGGTGCGGAGCTCCGGCGCCAGAACTGCCAGGATCCTGCCAGGGGACGGGATTAAGAGTGCATGGGGGACTTCCTGGATAGTGCTGGGGGACAGAGGAGAGGGACGGAAGAGAGGAAGTCAGGTGTCTGGACTCGCGCGAAAGTGACAGTTGGTTGTGGAGAGCCGACCAGCAGTTGGGGAGAAACGGTCTGTCCTGCCGACAACGAGAGAGAGACGTGCTGCCCTGTCCGCGGTGAAATAGAGACGTGCTGACCTGTCTGCGGTGACGGATGAACGGGTGACACAGCTTGCCGCAAAACAAGGGGAGTGCGGTCTGTACCGGGCCTACAGAAAGTGATCGTTCACTTACCTGCATCACCACAGTTTTCCAGACATCTGACGGTGACCTACGGGTGAGGACGCACTCGGGATTAGTGATCCTAACGCAGTTTGTTGTACGCCGGAGGAGCTTGCTACGGCTCTTAAAGGAGTCGTGACTGCTGTCGTGTGGTCAAAAGGATTGGGGGCGCAGTGGGTGAGACCCGAGACTGCCCACTGCCGCCAGAAGACGGACACCCTCCGGAGTGAGTGTCTGAAGACGGACGTAGTTATCGCTAAAGGACAGATAAGTGCAAGCCTCCAGTAATCTACCTTCTCTTAATTCAGCCTGAACTTTTGGGACTGCGCCGTATTGTTCATCCTTTCCGTGTTATAGTTAAACCACAATCGTTTATTGTCCGATTTTACTGTTTTATTGTTGTGTTACTTAAATTTACACTCCCTGCGTGGAGAAACCAAATCTTGAATTAAACCTCTGCCATACTCTCTGCGTGCTGTGTGCGGCATCCGAGCCTTTTAACACAGCTGCACAGGGCACAGTCAGTTGTATTGCCTGGGCGTTTTTCTCTGCATTATGTCTATGGCTCTCCAGCCTCCTACTTACAAATTAGAAGGATCAAACATCAACTAGAGCTTCTACTAGATATAATCTGGTCACACATTAATATGTGATGTCTCATCATCACAGGACACATAATAACCAGGCCTCCCACCTACAATAAAATTAAAATGATGGACAGAACCAGCAATATTCTTTTCTAAAATGGAAGTTAGATTTGACGTGCCAAGCATTAAAAAAAAACACTGTTGTAATATGGGTGATGTTGAGGTTCAATTTTTCAGCATAATACACCCCTTTATGTGCTGCTTTGGAGGTGGTAGTGGAGTGGGCCCCCTTAGCTCTTAGACCCCTTTGCACCTACACTAGGTGCACCAATGGTATGTGCACCCTTGCCTCCTATTAGACGGCCAGTAATGCCATTCCTTGTCTCATCAAATGGCGAGGTTGTGAGGGGGTGTAGGAGAGCGGTGGATAAAACATATATATATATATATATATATATATATATATATATATATACAAGTATAACAGAATACATATACAGTGTATAGTCATTTCGTGGATTGAACTAAGTTGTAAGCTATTAATTTTGCGGCTTTAGATGGTTCTAGTGCATTATTATTAGAGGATTCAATAACAACTTAGGATAATTTGGCATCAGAGATAAAACACCTCCCAAACCTAAGTCTTACAAGAAATTCCCCTTTTTCCTGTGTGACTCCTTTTTTGAGTTTTCCTTGTCCTTTAAAAGGGAATCAATGAATTAGCGTTACAGTAGCAGGTTCTGCCAGGAACTCGGTGGTGTCACTAGCTGGAAAACTTATTGTCAGGGACGACACTGGGGAGATCACACAATATCCCACTGCTGCCACCAATTTGTCAGGGTTTCACAGAGACGACACCGGATAGACCACACAATATCTCACCGCTGCCATCACTCTGTCAGGATTTCGTCAGGGATTCACGATCCAGTCTCGGCGCATCTATCGACAAACGAGCAGAAAGCATGTGGCGTCACACCTCCGGATTCCAACGCATGGAATATGTGTACACGCCCCATATGGTTACTGCTGGCTTCACGATAGCCCAATTATTATTATTCGCTGCCACCACCGGCCGAGTTTGAAATATAATACAGGTCTGGCCGGACGCTTGCGTTCTGGTAGCGTATGGCTTCGGGGGAGAGAACGATTACAGATCAAAAGAAACAGGACTATTATATTTTATATTTAATCCAAAAGGGAGGCAGTGTTATGAAAAATATACAAAGATTTTACAAAGGGGACAATACAGTACAGAATATACAGTTACACAAAATAAACAGGATTAAAGAAGGAAATTACTCTATATAGTTCGCAGGGATGACTCATTATAGGTGGAGGGAAGCACTCAGATGCCTGTTCGGCGAACGTGACCCATGCGACACAAAATATGTAACTTCCAACATGAATCCTGATCCATCCTCCGTGGATTCTTTTATGTCTAAGGGGAGACCTGCCCACTCACCCCCTGGGTTGACATCACGGGGGCTGGTCTACAGCCTTCATATTTTTATTAGATATCTGTTTTTTGTAATAACTTATCGTGGGTTGATCGTAGAGGCCCAAAAGTGATACCATATTTTCCGTTATGATTTTAACTTTCTCCAGAGGCCACACACGGTATAGCTGCCGTCTGATATTTTGTTACCTATGTGCCACAGCCCCCCAACGGGGTATACAGTCACGCGAAAATATCCATATTGTTCCCTATCTGACCCTGTCACTAAAAATATAGGTCCCATTATTATCGGAATTATGGAACTTATCATATTCAATATTTTGTATCGGTGCCCAAAAGTCTGCGAGACCTCTGTTAAATTCCCTTTGACATCCTGGGAATAGAACTTCCTCAGCTACATGTAAATTGTCGCAAGCCTGTGTCAAATTATCCCCTGCCTCTGCCAGGGGGAAATGCACTCGCATTTTAAGTGGGTTGGTAGCACATTCTGTGCCAGCATTTGTTTACAAGTCACTTCTGCTGCAGGTGATAGTTTGCAGAGAGATCGCTCTTTAGAATGTCAGCTCTTCTTTTGACAATTACTATAGGGGAGGGGGAATGAGGGGTTTGGGAGAAATTGTTAATATTTTCTTAATATCTCCATGACACGTATTATTATTTTTATGGTCATCAAAATTGTCAGGGGAATACACTCTGCGGGGAAGTGCAGAAACTTTCTGGCATTCTAAGTGGTGCTATACGCTTGGTGGTTTTAATCATACTAGGATAATACACTGATCAACATTCATATTACAACACCAAGAAGGAAAAGTCGTGGAATGATGGAAATCACAGGATGGAGACGTTAGTGGTCTGTAAATGATGAAAAAACGGAAACAAATTTTCAAAACATCTCGATTTATTCTGTATCGAGTATGAGCGTCACGGCTGCTGTAACTCAGGTTATTAATGGCCGTCTGAGGAAGCTTGTGCTGCGCTGATTGCACTTGAGAAAATCATCAAGATCCGCTGCTAGCAGCTTCCTGTGTAATTTTCGACCAATAACGTCACAGATGAACTCAATGCGAGACAAGTCCGAAGACACTGCAGTCATCGGAGCACGTTTAAGTCATCCAGACTGCTCACAGAAGCACCAGCCTGTCATTGGTGTGTTGAAAAACAGCTCCTGGGATACGTTGGAGATATCTCTCCTATCGAGCACATCTGGGACATCATTGGTCGGTGATTACACAGGAGCAGCCAGCAGAGGATCTTTATGATTTGCCCAAGTGCATTCAGCACAGCAGAACCTTCCTCAGGCGACCATTAATGACCTCAGAAATAGCAGCCGAGATGGAAAGTGCCGGGATTTCTGCACGTGGTGCTCATAATCCAGACTGAATAAATTGAGATGTTTGGAAATTTTTCTTTGCATTTTTCATCATTTGCAGATCAGTGATGTCTCCATCTTGTGATTTCCATCATTCCACCACTTTTCCTTCTTGTTGTTGCAACTTCAATGTTGAGAAGTGCAAATACTCTAGTTTGGACTTGAAGGACTCTCCATCACACCACAAATCTTTCAAGTAGTCAGGTTGCATCCACCGTTAGTTTTTGCCTGAATCTTATGTACTACCACTGGTCTAGGAAGACTTCAACCTTCCACAATGTGCCCCACTTAGGCGTTAGTTCATAAGACTGCAGAAGCACAAGCCTCTTGCATGCTGATGTCATGGTGCCTTTGGTGGCCTATATGGCTGCTAAGATAAGACTTTCTTGGACTTTTACTCTTGACCACTCACATCTGAGTGCTTGTTACATGCCACCAACAATTGCCTGTTAACTCTAAGAGCGGTTCCTAATAACACAGCTCAAGTCCAAAATCCATGAGAGTACTACTTAACTTGAATTAACCGCACACAATCATCTAGAACATGAGCTCTTGTAGTACTTTACATTATTCGGATCTCTGGGTGCCAAACACAATGTTTCCACTTCCATGAGGAGAATCACTGCAGATTCTGGGTATCAATAGCTTTTCTTTACGATACTGCACCTTTAGATATTTCTCCTTGGTCCTCAAATTAAGGCACAAGCTCTCGGTCCATCTGGGTTGCTATCTGGCCTTTGACTAAGTCTTTGGGAAACAAGTCAATAGTTTGCTGAGCACTTCAGTCCAGATGGACAACAGTCTATCTTATGAGTGACCATTCTTAGGGTTTCCAACCCTAAGACTACCCTCTCTTTCACCCTTATGATTTTCACAAGGTGGTAACTCAGGCTTTCGTCACTCCATTCTCTCAGTCCACTGGCTTTCTCCTCGATGACTGAGTAGGTCCAGACTTCTACTCACTGTCAGTGCAAGTCCTTCCGTCTTTCATCCACTCACTTATGTGGATGCACCTTAGCTCCACCTGAAGACTCTGCGGCACATCGACTCTGACACCCTGACACCCAATGTCAAGTCAGAAAAAGACACCAATACAATGGATTCTTCCGACTGATACCTCCTACCAGTGGCGGACAGAGACAGAAGAGGGCCCCTGTACAAGATTAGTATGTGGGTCCTTTACCGTCCAATTATTCATCATAATGGACACCTTTATGGACAGCTTTGGAGCTAGAAGTGGGCTCCTTAACTCTTGGACCCCTGTGTGCCTGCACAGGTTGCACCACTGGTATGTCCACCATTGCCTCCTACAGAAGGGCTGGTAACACCATTCCTGGTCTCATTCAATGGTGACGCCATGGAGGCAGCTCCTTCTGTTGGGGTTCATGTGCAATACAGAGCAGTAAAATAGTAAACTGCAATGACACAATGTGCAATCACATCAGTAACAAGATTTTACCATGCAGAATGTATTGTAAATTTGCAAGATGGGGTTAAAAAAAGCATGCCATGTAGGGCCTTAAGGCAGCACAGCTTCCCATTCAGTAACATTGCAAACCTTGGATAAAATGGTGAAATACAACAATGTGGAAACCGCTCTGCCAAAATCACCATCGCCAGCGCTGACACTGCACCGCTTCAGCAGCTTCCATGTGAAGGAGGCGCCTTTAATTGTTTATTTTTTTTAATGAATGGAATAAAGGGCTGCCAATATTAATTTAAATGTTGCATGTTCGTTATCCGACTGTGTTTCGGGGCTTCCAGCAGGCATGTGTCAAAACTGCAATTTAATTAGTAAACCGCAGCAACCACATAAGCTGGCACAGCCTGGAATATTAATCATAGGCCTGCTGCGAATGTTGGCAATTCTGGATTCGGCAGTATTTATTTCATGCTTGAACAATCAGAGGGTCACATCGAGAAATTACTTCAAGGACCCAGACTTCATGCAACATTGAAATCTGGATAATCGTGACTTGGATATTAATTCGTATGAACAGAATTGCTGTTCATTGTCCAACGTTTTCCATGGAAATTCATTGCTTATAAAATGTATTCACAAAACCTTGAGTTTTTATTTTATTTTTTTTTGGGGGGGTGGGGTGGTAGTTTTGCTAAGGGGTTTTCTTAACATTAAAAGTGTTAATCCAACTGCTTCATTCATTTTTTATGGGTCAGCATTTGTGGCTCAACATTTTCCGTCAGTTCCATAAATAATGAATGGAGTAGTAATGGGCACGCCGGCCACTGCTCCATCCACATGGGGCATTTTGGAGCCTTGCTCTCGGATTCAATGGGGGTTCCAATGATCAGATCCCCAAGGATCAGCAAGTTATCCCCTATAGTATGGATATAAGTGATCACTTGTAAGGGATCTCTCACATTGGTGTACATAAAATCGCTTGGATTCTAAGCCAGAAAAGTTGGCGAGTGTCATTCCGTATGTCATGCGAGTGTGCATTTTTTTTCTTGCCTAGCATTCGTATGTCATGCATTTTTAACATAATCTTTTACATATTATAATACTCCATGTAACTTAAACCTAATTGTAACAAATAATAATAAAAAAAAAATAATAAAAAAGCAATCTTATTTTTTGGTAACCAGCAAAGGTAAAGCCGACAGCTGCGGGCTTATATTATCAGGCTGGGAAGGTCCCTAGTTATTGAGCGCTTCCCAGCCTAAAAATACCAGCCCACAGCTGCCCCAGAAGAGGCGGATCACATTAGATGTTCCAATTCTGGCGCATCGTCTTCGCTCTTCCCAATTGCCCTTGTGCCTTGGCCATTGGGGTATAGGTAATTGGGGTTAAGCCAGCTGTGAATTGTCTAAAAACACAGCTGACATCAAGCCCTGGGGTTAGTAATGGATAAGTGTCTATCAGACACCCCCATTACTAACCGAGTAAGAAAAATGAAAAAACGCATGCACAAAAATATTTTATTTAAATTTACACCCCTTGACGCTATCCCTTATTGACGAATTTATTAAAAAAAAAACATAGTCCAGGGAATCTGATGTAGTCCACAAATGGAAACCTAAAAAACATAAATAGAGAGAAATAAAAACAAGAGACTGTCCTTCGTTCACCAATTTATTAGAAAACAAAGTTCTCATGCAGGGCCAATGTAGTCCAGCGCTTCCTGCGACGTTTCTCGATTCCGACGATCAAAGACTATGGAGACTCGTTCTAAGGATCCATAAACTTTGAAAAGCAGCCACTCCTGGCTCCCGCTGCGCTTCGCGAGAGCTGGCGATTATGATGAGTGGATGAGTGGTGATGTCAGTAATGTTACTGACATCACCGCTCATCACAGTTGCCGCTGTCTTCACTATGAGAAAGCAGTCATATCACACGTTGGCCGGAGGCTTATGTTCGGGAGAACAATGCAATTAGAAGTATGAAATTGGACATGCATGATTGACATCTCTCCTGACCATCAATCGACTGGTGCGTTAGACCGGCGACCAAACAAGTTGATGTAGGCGGTTTCAGTCGACATTGGTCTAACATGTATGAGATCCTTTAGTCTCAGACTCCTCTTGCCATTAGGAACTCCTCTTGCAGTGGCCACGGCATGTGACACGCCACCTCAGGCCCCCACAGATGGCTTTCCAATTCTGAACCCCCTGCAACAGCAGTTGGGTCTTGCAACTCTCCATATACAACTCCAATCAGTGGTGTTAAAATGCCTCCTTTTAGCAAAACTTCTCCCTAACTATGTGGTTGTAAGGTGCACAGGACGATAGTCATGAGTGAGGGGCTGTTGCTCTCCCACACCCTGCACTCCACAAGTAAATAATATCTCGTCTGTCGTTTGGTCTGTGTAAAGTGGATAAAACTCTCTTTTGGACCCGTGGACTCTGCTTGCTCCGCAAATCCGGATCCAGCCACACAGTCAACAGCAGACACTTTGTCCTTTTTAAACAGTTTGACTTTACTCAGCAGATCAAGTTCAGTTTTAATCACAGATATAGAACAATACATCAATGTGGTAATGGTTTCTTCAGCCTGTGGTATCCCTCTCTTTGCTGGCACCTCTGGCCCCTGGGATGTTCTGCCCGGCTCCTCCACTCCCCAGAGTCCCGACCCAATTCCCTCCCGTGGCTTCCCGTTCAGCTTCTCCATAGAGAAAGAGACTAAGGTAGACTCCTTCATACCTAATTCGGGTCGTAGTCCCCGCACGTCCTGGGATGGATCACAGAAATTTGTCGCAGCCGTTCTCATGCTGCTCTTTCTTTCTTTGTACATATCTCCCTCACACCCTAAACTTCTGCACTAAAACTATCTTATCAAAACTCTTTATCTATCCTTGCATCTAACTCCATCTGCCCTAACCAGGAAATACTTCCCTTTAAATCTACTCCCACCCCTCCCAACTGGGGTAAGTTCCCTGAAACTTAACCGTTTCTGCACTAAACTTACTTAGCTTCCTGAACTATAGTGTCCACCACTGCACTTCCCAATCCTACCTATATTAACTATTTTCTGATCTTATTCATATACTGTCCCTATCTGAATACAAAACCACATTATAACATTGTCAGAATACATTCAAATCATTCACATATAAAATGGTTATAAAACCGTACACACTATCTTATTTACATTATTATTCATAAACAGTTCAATACACTTAAAATACCCGTATGCGTACCCGATTTAGTAAGGAGGGAAGAAGAGCCCGGACATACTCTTATATGGCAGCAGCTAGTCCAGGCTGATAACCAAACTCAGTGACCAGAAACAAACACAACACAAGTCCGAAATGACCGAGCCCGAGAGCCATCAATATATGTTCCAATACTGCCAGTTTTACAAGGACAATCCAGTGAACTGAGCCACAAATCGGGTTTACATCCAAAAGTGGAAGTTTTGGGTGGGGGATTCCACTTTTGGGTGGGGGAATATTTTCTGGGCAATTTGTTTGTTTCCTGAATAAAAGAATATAATCCCCATAATTTTAGGAATAATTCCCTTCTTCTTAAAGTTAGAGAAAAATACTACAACCCCTCCCAGTACACATGCAAAGTCTGAAGCAATGTAATATGTTTATTATTGGCTGGAGGTAAACGTTAAAAAGCAATTATGATTATCCTCCACAGCCTAAAATTGATAGCACATCGGGGTACAATAAAGCCATAATAACACAGTGTGAATATATTAGCTCGGGGAAACTGAGATACGGTCTCATCGGAAATTACAAGGAAAAATTCCAATCTGCAAAATTCTAAGATGGGATCAGTATGGGGAGTTTTCATTAAATCCAATGACACACTGATCTAAAACTGCGGTCTCAAACGCGTGGCTCGCCAACCACTCTACAACTACCACTCCCAGCATTCCAGATCGACGCAGGTGCACATGGGCCACAGAGTCACTATAGTGCTCCTGTCTATATGGCCCATGGATATCTGTTCAGAGCATTATTGGCCCTTTGAGCCCAAAAGATGGAGAGTCACAGGTTGATTTTTTACAGGCTGTTGTTAACCCCTTGAAGATGCTATTTTTTTGCTTTCTTGCATTCTCCTCTTTGCCTTTCCACTGGAATAACGTTTTTTTTATTTTTCGGTACTCATAGCCATATTGGGATTTGGTTTTTGGGGGTTGAGTGCTAGTTTTGAATCAGATCATTTATTTTGCCATTTAATGTACTGAAAGACAGGGAAAAAAATCAAGTGGGATAGAACTGAAGAAAAGCTAAAAATGTTGCTATTGTTCTTTGGATTAGTCCAAGAGGTTGGTCCTCGGTGGCTTTTCCCCGCCCTGTTCCCATTAAGTGACTGGTCTCTCTTCCTATACACACACATGTAGGGAGAGACCAGTCATTCAAGTGGAATGGGGAGGGAAGAAGCCTCTAAGAACCTACTTCTTGGACTACTCACCCGAGCGGCATGGACCCTGGCCGGATTTTAAATATATATTTTCTCTAAAACATACCTGCCTGAAAGTTAGTGGTTCGGGCAGTATGAATCTGTAGTAAACTTCCCTTTTAAAACGAAAAAAGATTATTTAAAATTGGCTTCAGTTTCCATATTCTGAGAGCAGTAATTTTTTTTAGATATTTTTTTGCTAGAGTTATATCAGGACTTCTCTCTTTTGCGGCACAGACTGTACTATTTATTGACATTTATTACATTTTGGACATATAGAAAATAGCCAAAAATGATGCTGCAGTTTTGATATTTTTTCCGTTTCAGCATTCACCATTTGGGATAAATACTTTATTATTTTATTAGTCAATTATACATAATTACTGGTCAATTATGCATACAGTCATACTAAGTATGTTTTTTTAAATTTTTTAGATTTCCCTCTTTTTTTTTAGAAAAGGGGGATTTTATATTCTGTAGGGGGGGGGGTGGTTTGCTTAATTTTTTTTTTACATTTTTAACTAGTCCCCTTATGGGATTTGAATCTGTGATTATTTGATCTCCTATATAACACACTGCAATACCATAGTATTGCAGTGAATTGTAAAATTGACAATCTCCTTTGAAGCTCAGCCACGGGCACTGCTTCGTAGGTGTAGTAACATGGATAGGTTGCTGTGACAACCTATCGGCACCTCGCGATCGTGTGCGTGGGATGGTGGATGTCAGAAGCGAGGCCTCCCCATTCCAATGATTGACAGCTGCATCTAACAGGTTACACTGCTGCTATCTCAGCTCTATACAGTAAGTATGCACATACGCCCTACTTATACGGTGGATGTCACCAAGGGGTTAAAGGGATAGCATGGGAGTTGAACAACAACAAAAAAAAGAGTGATTTCTTTAAAAATCAGCGCCACGCCTGACTAGAGGTTGTGTGTGGTATTGCAGCTCAGCCCTAGGTTTTCGGTCGCCTTAAAGCCAAAATGTGTGAACGCAGTCTTACTGACCCCAAATCCTATGGCCTTGCTATAGACTGCGTGTGATTGTGTAGCGCCCCGAGGGTTCGGCCGCTACAGGGGTATTGCACCTCTGCCAGAGGTGTGGTATTCCACTCCCGGGTAAGGATGAAGTATGGACCAGGGCTCAGTTAGCTGCATACAGCACACACACCCCATTTCCGAGGGACAGCTCAACGGTGCTCCCACTAGACAGAAGTGCAGGCACGACCGACTATGTCCCTGTCTGGAGTGGGGAGGGGGGAGGAATACCCAGTGATGTAGGAGCAGATAGGGGTTGGTTCCTGAGCGTAGATAGGAGCTCATTGGTTGCTGGTCACCTGGGCTCATGGTCAGAGGGAGGTATAAAAGGTGGGCACCATCTTAGTTCTGAGAGAAGTCCAGTCAGAGAAGACAGGGAGCAGAGGCTCTGTAGGAGCTCTGCTCAGAGGCAGGCCTAGAGAAAAGGCCAGAGCCTGAGAGGAGAAGGAGAAGTGGGCCTGGAGAAGAGGCCAAGGGAAGGAGGAGAAGACAGAACAGGAAAGAAGGAGAAGAGAGAGAAACAGAAGGGCTCAGGAACAAGAAGGTGGAAGGGACCCTAAGAACCCACGAGAATCCAGGGTGAAGGGTCAGGCAGATTAAGGGTGCCGGATCCCAAGTTGGTGGAGGAGAAACTACCCTCAGCCAAAGACCGGTCGTCGTGATCATCTATTGGTGCGACACCTCATCAAACCTGCTAGGAAGGCGCCATATAGGACAGCGGAGGACGGGGCCCACGTTTAACCGCACAAGTCCGCGGCAGCTGGACAAAAGTGGGTCACTGGTGAGGCAGGCCAGAGAAAGGACAAACGGAGGTCTTGAGCCATACTCCTGAGCTGCCTGGGAGTTGACCGAGCCCCTCACCTGGTGGACGCCGCACGGCTCGGGCAGTCATTCCCTGCAGAAGTGACTTGGATATTAACCATGAGTAAAGACCCTGGGCTGCAGTACGTTGTCTGTGTGCTTTTTCGCTCCTCCGGCACTACCGGTACTGAGACTCTCACCACCATCACTCCCACCATCCACCACACTGCCCTGGGACCGCACTCTTCCCGTGGGGAGTCACACCATCCCAGCTGCACACATCATCGGCCCCAGCGGTCTGCCTTGCAGCGGCGGTTCCTAATAACCGCAATCCACGGGTGGCGTAGTCGGACATTATCTGAAACATATAAAAGGCTGCCACTGGTCTGACCACCCTGAGCCACGGGACCGGGTCGCCACTACTACCCCCATCGTCTCCCTACTGCCCGGTTCCGAGTGCCCCACGGCCCAGGGGGCGAGTCAATTGCGTCCATGCACATGCCACAAGGTGAAGCAATATCTCATCTTCATCCTGGTCAGTCATTTCCTGTGCGAACAGCTGGATCCAATTACACGACATTTCCATCTTGACCACAGAAAACATCTCACAACCTTTCATCTCTCAGTGTGCTATTTACTTATCCGGAAAATACAGGACAGAGACTGCGCTCCCGAGCCGTGATTATACCTTACCACCGACGCATCTCGTACACTTCTACAAACATACAATTTCAGAAAAATATATTTAGTCTCTCCATATTCGTTATGTTGTTGTTACCTAAATTCACAAAAAGATTATATGACACCATGTAGAGCAGCATCAAGGTCCTCAAAGGCCCTGGGACAGTGACGTAACTAGAGTCCCATGGGCCCCGGTGCAAGATTTGGACTGGAATCCCCCCATTCTAGTATATATATATATATATATATATATATATATATATATATTTTTTTTTATTATTATTTATTATTATAGCACATTTATTCCATGGCGCTTTACATGTGAAAAAAGGGGGTATACATAGCAAAAACACAATAATCTTAACAAATCGAGTACAGGAGGAGCGAGGACCCTGCCCGCGAGGGCTCACAATCTACGAGGAATGGGTGAGGATACAGTAGATGAGGGTAGAGCTGGTCGTGCAGCTGTATTGGTGGAGTGGTAGTTACTGCAGGTTGTAGGCTTGTCGGAAGAGGTGGGTCTTCAGGTTCCTTTTGAAGGTTTCCGTAGTAGGCGAGAGTCTGATACGTTTGGGTAGAGAGTTCCAGAGTAGGGGGGATACATGGGAGAAATCTTGTATGCGATTGTGGGAAGAGGAGATAAGAGGGGAGTAGAGAAGGAGATCTTGTGAGGATTGAAGGTTGCGTGCAGGTAAGTACCGGGAGACTAGGTCACAGTTATATGGAGGAGACAGGTTGTGGATGGCTTTGTATGTCAGGGTTATGGTTTTGAACTGGATTCTCTGGGCAATGGGGAGCCAGTGAAGGGATTGACAGAGGGGGGAGGCTGGGGAATAGCGGGGGGACAGGTGGATTAGTCGGGCAGCAGAGTTTAGGATTAGTGTTGAGCGAGTATGTTCTGTTCAGAGTATGCTCGGGCGAGCTCCGAGTAGTTACAGCTGCTCGGTGATATGTTTGAATCGCTCCCGTGTGCATGATTTGTGACTGTTTGACAGTTTTATTACATGTGAGGAATGTGTAAGAAATAGACATGTTGATCCAGTAGTTTTGAGGCATAGGGGAGAAGTGATATGGGGCGGTTAGAAACCGACTCCATGAGGGTGGTATGAGGGCCCGACGTCCACAGATGGGGGTTGTGCTCACAGCCCAACACCGTGCAGGACGCTTTGCATTTGCCACAGAACACCAGGATTGGCAAAGTCGCCACTGGCGCCCTGTGCTCTTCCCAGATGAAAGCAGGTTCACACTGAGCACATGTGACAGACGTGACAGTCTGGAGACGCCGTGGAGAGCGATCTGCTGCCTGCAACATCCTTCAGCATGACCGGTTTGGCAGTCGGTCAGTAATGGTGTGGGGTGGCATTTCTTTGGAGGGCCGCACAGCCCTCCATGTTCTCGCCTGAGGTAGCCTGACTGCCATTAGGTACCGAGATGAGATCCTCAGACCCCTTGTGAGACCATATGCTGGTGTGGTTGGCCCTGGGTTCCTCCTAATGCAGGACAATGCCAGACCTCATGTGGCTGGAGTGTGTCAGCAGTTCCTGCAAGATGAAGGCATTGAAGCTATGGACAGGCCGCCCGTTCCCCAGACCTGAATCCGATTGAGCACATCTGGGACATCATGTCTCGCTCCATCCACCAACGTCACGTTGCACCACAGACAGTCCAGGAGTTGGCGGATGCTTTAGTCCAGGTCGGGGAGGAGATCCCACAGGAGACCATCCGCAACCTCATCAGGGGCATGCCGAGGCGTTGTAGGGAGGTCATACAGGCACGTGGAGGCCACACACAATACTGAGACTCATTTTGACTTGTTTTAAGGACATTACATCAAAGTTGGATCAGCCTGTAGTGTGTTTTTCCACTTTAATTTTGGGGGTGACTCCAAATCCAGGCCTCCATTGGTTAATAAATGTGATTTCCATTGATGATTTTTGTGTGATTTTGTTGTCAGCACATTCAACTTTGTACAGAACAAAGTATTCAATGAGAATATTTCATTCATTCAGATCTAGGATGTGTTATTTGAGTGTTCCCTTTATTTTTTTGAGTAGTGTATGTATATATATATATATATATATATGTATATATATATATATATATATACTAGATGGTGGCCCGATTCTAACGCATCGGGTATTCTAGAATATGTATGCGGCCGACCTGGCGCAATCAGAAGAGCGGTGTTTGAATTTGGCGCCAATATCGCTGATTGGTCGCGGCCGGCGGGTGCGACCAATCAGCGAACCGTGTTAGTGAGGACCGGAGAGCGTATTTAAATTTGGCGCCAAAATCGCTGAAAGCAAAAGCAGTCATCAAAGCAAAAGGTGGCTACTTTGAAGAACCTAGAATATAAGACATATTTTCAGTTGTTTCACACTTTTTTGTTAAGTATATAATTCCACATGTGTTAATTCATAGTTTTGATGCCTTCAGTGTGAATGTACAATTTTCATAGTCATGAAAATACAGAAAAATCTTTAAATGAAAAGGTGTGTCCAAACTTTTGGTCTGTACTATATATATATATATATATATATATATATATATATATATATATGTCCCTCATAATGGTATATATTGTATATATGCCCTCCATCCTGGTATATATATCCTCCATCCTGGTATTTATGTCAATCATCCTGGTATATATATATCCCTCATCCTGGTATTTATGTCCCTCATCCTGGCCCCATCCTCGTATATGTATCCCCCATCTTGGTATTTATGTCAATCATCCTGGTATATATATCCCCCATCCTGGTATTTATGTCCATCATCCTGGCCCCATCCTCGTATATGTATCCCCCATCCTGGTATTTATGTCAATCATCCTGGTATATATATCCCCCATCCTGGTATTTATGTCCCTCATCCTGGTATTTATGTCCCTCATCCTGGTATTTATGTCAATCATCCTGGTATTTCTGTCCCTCATCCTGGTATTTCTGTTCATCATCCTGGCCCCATCCTCGTATATGTACAGTACAGACCAAAAGTTTGGATACACCTTCTCATTTAAAGATTTTTCTGTATTTTCATGACTGTGAAAATTGTACATTCACACTGAAGGCATCAAAACTATGAATTAACACATGTGGAATTATATACTTCAACAAAAAAGTGTGAAACAACTGAAAATATGTCTTATATTCTAGGTTCTTCAAAGTAGCCACCTTTTGCTTTGATGACTGCTTTGCACACTCTTGGCATTCTGTTGATGAGCTTCAAGAGGTAGTCACCGGAAATGGTCTTCCAACAATCTTGAAGGAGTTCCCAGAGATGCTTAGCACTTGTTGGCCCTTTTACCTTCACTCTGCGGTCCAGCTCACCCCAAACCATCTCGATTGGGTTCAGGTCTGGTGACTGTGGAGGCCAGGTCATCTGGCGTAGCACCCCATCACTCTCCTTCTTGGTCAAATAGCCCTTACACAGCCTGGAGGTGTGTTTGGGGTCATTGTCCTGTTGAAAAATAAATGATGATCCAACTAAACGCAAACCGGATGGAATAGCATGCCGCTGCAAGATGCTGTGGTAGCCATGCTGGTTCAGTATGCCTTCAATTTTGAATAAATCCCCAACAGTGTCACCAGCAAAGCACCCCCACACCATCACACCTCCTCCTCCATGCTTCACGGTGGGAACCAGGCATGTAGAGTCCATCCATTCACCTTTTCTGTGTCGCACAAAGACACGGTGGTTGGAACCAAAGATCTCAAATTTGGACACATCAGACCAAAGCACAGATTTCCACTGGTCTAATGTCCATTCCTTGTGTTCTTTAGCCCAAACAAGTCTCTTCTGCTTGTTGCCTGTCCTTAGCAGTGGTTTCCTAGCAGCTATTTTACCATGAAGGCCTGCTGCACAAAGTCTCCTCTTAACAGTTGTTGTAGAGATGTGTCTGCTGCTAGAACTCTGTGTGGCATTGACCTGGTCTCTAATCTGAGCTGCTGTTAACTTGCGATTTCTGAGGCTGATGACTCGGATAAACTTATCCTCAGAAGCAAAGGTGACTCTTGGTCTTCCTTTCCTGGGGCGGTCCTCATGTGACCCAGTTTCTTTGTAGCGCTTGATGGTTTTTGCAACTGCACTTGGGGACACTTTCAAAGTTTGCCCAATTTTTCGCACTGACTGACCTTCATTTCTTAAAATAATGATGGCCACTCGTTTTTCTTTACTTAGCTGCTTTTTTCTTGCCATAATACAAATTCTAACAGTCTATTCAGTAGGACTATCAGCTGTGTATCCACCAGACTTCTGCCCACTTATTAAACCTGACAGGGCACACCTGTGAAGTGAAAACCATTTCCGGTGACTACCTCTTGAAGCTCATCAAGAGAATGCCAAGAGTGTGCAAAGCAGTCATCAAAGCAAAAGGTGGCTACTTTGAAGAACCTAGAATATAAGACATATTTTCAGTTGTTTCACACTTTTTTGTTAAGTATATAATTCCACATGTGTTAATTCATAGTTTTGATGCCTTCAGTGTGAATGTACAATTTTCAAAGTCATGAAAATACAGAAAAATCTTTAAATGAGAAGGTGTGTCCAAACTTTTGGTCTGTACTGTATCCCCTTCCTAGTATTTATGTCCCTGTTACCGTGTACTCACTGATTTAAAAAAAATAAACCATTATGCTCACCTTTCCTCCGCTCCCCTGCCACGTGGTGTCCTCTTCTGAAGCAGGCAGCAGACTTCAGCGTGTTAGCGACAGGAGCGCATTACATCACTGCCATGAGCCCCAATCATCTCTGATTGGCTGGCAGTGTGTATTGCAGCACACGGACCCGACGGGTCTGTGCGCAGCAATACACATCCAGTTGAAGTTTGTGGGGGCCTCACCGTCACGGGCTCTGCCGTGATCGCGGCCTCTGCTGTCTTTGTGCGGCTTTCTGGAAGGAAGATGTAATACTGCCATAATATTTTCCTAATAATGATGCCATAGAGTGCCCTTATAAAAGCACCATAATGTGGCCATATAATACTACTGTATAGTGCTTACACATTAGTGCCATACAATGACAAGATGGCAAAGCTGTGCAATGCCAAAATAATACCACTATATAGTTCCTAAAAAAATGTCACAGTGAATGCCATGGACTTTTCCTGTGCTGTACCCAATCTCCGGAGTGCACTATTATTATTATTATTATTATTGTGTGTCAACGAGCTGGAGATATCCAAATGGTGGAATCCTGAGGGCAACATTTTATGTTTTACCGTAGATGTGATACTTTATTCGGGCTGTATTCACACATTGCGATGGTTTTTTTTTCCCTCGACAAAAAACCAAAAACGCTTCAAAACAATGCAGCGCTGCAATGGTCGCTGCAAAAAGCTCCCCCTAAAAAAACGCACCACAGCTGCAACATGTGAACGCATCCTAAGGGTTGTGAAAACGGGATTTTTTAAAAGGATGTTTTGAATTGAGTATTTCATTGAAATCGGTCATTTTTTAATACTGGTTATAATCTGACTTTTAAACCAGGAATGCAGGGCGTGAGGAACGTTGATGTAGATGTGTACCCACCTCTCCTAGGTGTGTGCTTCCCCTTGCAGCTATAACATCACACGGTATAGCACAGTCAATCAGGAGGGACTATTTTAGACTGTATAAAATCAGAGGTAGGGAATGCAGCAGTCATTTTTGGGTGATTTTGGAAAATCAGAGGATGTCACAGCTCCCAGCAATAAAGATGAGAAGAGAACACTGAATAAACATTAGAGATAGTGTGTGACAGGACAGTAGTGAAAAACAATATATTGAGGTCACTTTGGCATTACTAAGGCTGTGTTTGCTAGAAAGAGCTTGAAAGGGGGTTCTATACCGTCCTAGCGGACCTCAGATTTTCACACACGTGTTTTCAGTGCAATTGGGAGACTTTGCGGCACCTGTGATTCATGCCTAATTTTTTCGCTGTTGATCGAATTTTTTGGGAAAAATTCAACAAAAGCTGGCGAATTCGATTTTCAAAAGATTTGCTCATTTCTAATCCAGAATCTAAAAATATAATTTTTTTTATGTCAAATCCTACAAGGAGGTCACTACACAGATCACAGTCCTTAGGATAGTCCCCAAAAGATGGTCAGGCACCACAATAAAATGTAATCAGGACAGTTTTGTGTAGGTAACAGATAAGGAGACGTTGGTTTCAAAATCATTATCAGGAGAATGACGCAGAAGATCAGGCCGAAAACTGAATGGATAAAAAAGTTACGTCAAGAATATTCAGACAAACCAGATCAAATATAGGGGACCCTAAAAATACAAACAGGACGTAAGGGAAGGACCAAGTGTATGACGATGGGAAAAGGGGGGGCCCAACAACTAGGTAAAGGGAGAGTGGAGACCCCTAGGCAGATCTTACAAAACCTTGACTCCCCTATCGTCCCTAAATAGGTTCCCCACCTATCGCCGAGCAGGATACCTAATCCCTAACTGACCCTAGAGCTAGGCACTAGGTGGGGGGGGGAGCGTTGAGTGCTAGTCAGCCTCCACTGCAACTAAAGACAAACAAGGCAAACAGACAATGGGATACACTTAGCTTGAGAAGACACCAGAGAGAAGACGACAACAATCCACCAATAAACTCCAAGAATAAACTAGCCGACTGCTAGTACTCCAGACCTGAGCAGGGGAAAATAGTTCTATCACCAGCAACTCTCTGGAGACACTGAGGGTTTTTAAATATCAAGCAAGAGTGTGTCAATTAGCAGCAGAAGGTGGAGATCACTGCTGGGTCATACCGAGAGAAGGATACCACTACACTACAGAGATGAAAGGATCAAGAAGGTGTCTGCAAAGCCAAGCGCATCGACCTTCTAGAGCCGAATCCAGAACGAATGCCTGTCAAACTTGATACACCCGTGACATAGGGTTCATAATCAAAAACTTGACGATGGAAGAGATTCCCCAGTTAGAGCTTGATATGTCACATATGTCTGGGTCTTTAACCTGTGGCTGGAAATGTGCACAGAGATGGCTCATAACTTGTTGGCTGAGGAAGAGCCACTGTGACTTGTGTTGGCCTTCAAGTGTCTTCTGCTGGTAGGATTCTTAACAGTTGGTTTGGGTGCTATGGTGGAAGACTTCCTGAGACCTAGTAAAGCCCTACAGTGTGTTTATCTGAATTGCTTGATTTAGTAACCCTTTGATCTGCCCTTAGATGATGTCCATCTAGATAGACGTTTCTCTCTGTACATATAGTAATAGGCAGCTATAACTAGGATGACTCATCTCTATGGTACATGTAGATGAGTAGACAGTTGAGCTTGCTCAGCGAAATTGTCGGAAAACAGCGCTGACGTCTGACCGGTGATCGGTAATATGCCATATTTGCTTTTTCCTTCTAGCTGAGCATAGAGATAATAGTAGCATCTTAATTTTCCATTGGAGCCCTGGGAAGAAGCCTCGAAATCCGAGTAATTTTTACAATCTTTGAATATTCAGCAAATCCCTTGTTTTCCAACCTACCCTGCAATTATGCAAGACCTGCGGGAATATCACGTTAATGAAACCTAGACTTCCCAAAATGCCTGATGCTTTCTGTTCTAGTAAAGCAAATATATGCCTATAGATTAGTGAGAAAAAGATTAATCGACTTCTATGGGATAGTGTAGTGAGCATGCTCAGTGCCACTGTGCAGAGAGAGGTAGGAGGGAGGAGGAGGTGTGCTGTCTCTCTAGCTTTATCATGGAGTTCTTTCTTTCCACTATAGTCCTGTTCTCTGATGATAAGGAGCTGCTGACACCAGTGCACACAGCACAACTTGCAAAATAAAAACAAGCTGCAAGGAATCAATCATTGTCGTTGGTGTCTTAAAGGGCTTCTTTACTTTATCTTCATTTTAATTCTTCACTCCTGCCAAATCTCATGGGGTGTAGTAGATCTCAAAAGAACTGTTTAGAACAAAGACTTGTTGAGGGATTTGGATGCATGGATGGACACAGTATGATTTCTGCTATTTGCTATCATTTATGAAC
The DNA here is from genome assembly GCF_046119375.1 of Phyllobates terribilis. Taxonomy (NCBI): domain Eukaryota; kingdom Metazoa; phylum Chordata; class Amphibia; order Anura; family Dendrobatidae; genus Phyllobates; species Phyllobates terribilis. The sequence continues at coordinate 757,559,487 of NW_027362764.1, forward strand.
CTCCTGAATTTATGTAGAAAAGATGTATATTCATGAAGGGTATAAAATAAACGAACACTCCTTTATGCATTGGAGATTGTTGGAAATCACAAGCCTGTGTATTTATCTGTTCTCACCAGTCGACGACTGAATCCCAGAAACTTCTAACTCCTGCTCTAATGGTGTCGAAGGCATGATTGTCCAAAAGAAGGAGCAAAAGCGTTAAAAACCTGCACTGATGGAGCAAGAATCACTTACTGCAAAGATGGACAATGAAGGTTCTTTTATTAGGACAACGCGTTACAACGCCGGACATTGTCCATCTTGCAGCAAGTGATTCTTTCTCCATCAGTGCAGTCTTTTAATGTTTTTTTTTTCCCTTTTTTTGGACATTTTCACATGGGGCCTCTCCCCAGCCACAAGGCAGCAAGGTGGAATTTTAAATAACAGATGCACCATAACATCGCCTAGGTGAGCAATATCATTTTTTTAATTTTTTCTTCCTTAAAATTGGTTATCCTATTTTGTGCGCTTTCCCCACAGCTCGTGCTACTGAAGACATGATTGTATTGCTAGTATGCAAGTATTCCAGGTTCTCCTCCTTCCTCATAAACTGCACAGTTCTCCTTTTCCCAGAATAACTACTGATGGAGAATCATGTGACTAGACCTGTCCATGACCTCCTCCAATAGAATAACAGCTTTCCCATGTCCCAAGTCTCCTTCTATTGGAGGAGGCCATGGACAGGTCCGGTCACATGCACCTCCATCAGTAGCTATTCTGGGAAAAGGAGAACTGTGCAGCTTGTGAGGAAGGCAACATTAACAAGGGCGAGGGACTTCACAAAGGAAGAGATCGTCCGAACATGTAAAACATGAATCATGTGCCCTGTTAAAAAATAGACAACCCCTAATATTAATTTCAAAGTTTGTTTCATTAAAGGGGCTTTCTAAGCTTTAAAATACCTAAAATAACAAACAAAGCAGGTACTCACCCTTCCCAGGTACAGCTCTCCGCCTCTGCTCTGGTCTCGGCGTTTTGGCTGCAGCGGGGAGGGTACATACCTGATTTGTTTGTTCATTTTGGTATTTTAAAGTGATTGGGGTCCACTTTCCTGACAGTGGAAACACCTAGTACTTAAAGGGAACCTGTCAGCAGGTTTTTTCTATGTAATCTGTAGGGGCTGACAGCCTGATTCCAGCGATGTGTCACTTACTAGGTTGTGATTTGCAGTTTCCATAAAATCCGTGTTTTATCAGCAGGAGATTATCACTACAGTACTAGGTGTCTCGTGCCTCCTGGTCCAACCACATCCACACCACTGATTGACAAGTTTCTGTCACTATACATTGTAACCAGAATTCTGCCAATCAGTGGTGTGGCCGGGGTTATACACAGAAAGCAGCAAATCAGTGGTGTGGGTGGGGTTATACACAGAAAGTAACCAATCAGTGGTGTGGGGTGGGGTTATACAGGGCTCAGCATTCCAAGCTCTGCTGGATCTGCAGGAGAGAAAACTGTGATAGTATCACAACTCCTGCACCCTGTAAACTAAGTGATACATCACTGGAATCAGGTTCTCATGCTGATGACAGATTACATAGCAAAAACCTGCTGACAGATTCAATTTAATAATCGCTGGAGGACTGAACTCTGGGATTCTGAGAATGAAGAGACCACAGTACTAATTCAGTTCTGATTCCTGTTCACACTTCGTCCTCTGCATAGTAACGTTCAAAGCCATTCTGCTTCTGGTCGGCTTCATTCAAGTGAATGGTGCTGGCTGCGGTTTGCAGCATATCCCAGTGACCCTGAGCACCGATGTGCAGGGCAAAACTCCATGAGGGACTCCGTTTGTAATCAGCAGCTCCTTCATTCTCATTATCAGTGCATTTTCAAATTCATAACAATATCATATTGGCTTTCGTTGCAGCAGACTGGCATTGAGTGTTGCAGTTTAGCTCCTTTTCCTTATGGACCCCCTACGATAGTGATCCATTATTGTCCCAAAATGACTGCACATTTTCCCAGAATGTCATCTTCTTTTTCTCTTTTCTTTAGTGATGAAACATTCCGCACGTCATCTTCACCGCCCTCTGAGCTTCTAATACCAAGATATTTTGTGACTCCCTTTAACTCAAACCTTCGCCATCACAACTTTTCCGTGCCGACATCTTCTAGTAAAGTCGACGGTCTCCGTGCCGCTATTATGCAATGATACAATGTATAACTTTTGCCGACATCTTCTAGTAAAGTCGACGGTCTCCGTGCCGCTATTATGCAATGATACAATGTATCACTTTTGCCGACATCTTCTAGTAAAGTCGACGGTCTCCGTGCCGCTATTATGCAATGATACAATGTATCACTTTTGCTGACATCTTCTAGTAAAGTCGACGGTCTCCGTGCCGCCATTATGCAATGATACAATGTATCACTTTTGCCGACATCATCTAGTAAAGTCGACGGTCTCCATGCCGCTATTATGCAATGATACAATGTATCACTTTTGCTGACATCTTCTAGTAAAGTCGACGGTCTCCGTGCCGCTATTATGCAATGATACAATGTATCACTTTTGCCGACATCATCTAGTAAAGTCGACGGTCTCCATGCCGCTTTTATGCAATGATACAATGTATCACTTTTGCCGACATCTTCTAGTAAAGTCGACGGTCTCCATGCTGCTATTATGCAATGATACAATGTATCACTTTTGCCGACATCTTCTAGTAAAGTCGACGGTCTCCATGCCGCTATTATGCAATGATACAATGTATCACTTTTGCCGACATCTTCTAGTAAAGTCGACGGTCTCCATGCCTCTATTATGCAATGATACAATGTATCACTTTTGCTGGCATCTTCTAGTAAAGTCGACGGTCTCCATGCCGCTATTATGCAATGATACAATGTATCACTTTTGCCGACATCTTCTAGTAAAGTCGACGGTCTCCATGCCGCTATTATGCAATGATACAATGTATCACTTTTGCCGACATCTTCTAGTAAAGTCGACGGTCTCCATGCTGCTATTATGCAATGATACAATGTATCACTTTTGCCGACATCTTCTAGTAAAGTCGACGGTGTCTATGCCTCTATTATGCAATGATACAATGTATCACTTTTGCTGACATCTTCTAGTAAAGTCGACGGTCTCCATGCCTCTATTATGCAATGATACAATGTATCACTTTTGCTGGCATCTTCTAGTAAAGTCGACGGTCTCCATGCCGCTATTATGCAATGATACAATGTATCACTTTTGCCGACATCTTCTAGTAAAGTCGACGGTGTCCATGCCTCTATTATGCAATGATACAATGTATCACTTTTGCTGACATCTTCTAGTAAAGTCGACGGTCTCCATGCCGCTATTATGCAATGATACAATGTATCACTTTTGCCGACATCTTCTAGTAAAGTCGACGGTCTCCATGCCGCTATTATGCAATGATACAATGTATCACTTTTGCCGACATCTTCTAGTAAAGTCGACGGTGTCCATGCCTCTATTATGCAATGATACAATGTATCACTTTTGCTGACATCTTCTAGTAAAGTCGACGGTCTCCATGCCGCTATTATGCAATGATACAATGTATCACTTTTGTGTACATTCCGCCGTTATTCTCTGCACTTGATCGATATTGAGCCCAGCAGTCTCCTTGTCGCCCGGTCTCGCTGACTATTTGTGAGTGAGCCCAGGGAAAGGTTATTTCTAGTTCCTAGAAAAAAAAAAGTCGCTGGAGACTTCGCAAGGTTCTGTCACAACGTATTACAATCTCCTATGTAGCAAAGTGCTGAGGTCCAGGCGTCGCCGCGCTGCAGCTGCTGCCCTCCACTCCAACACTTATGTGCCGTCACCATGGCAACCAAACATCTTCATCATCGTTACTCTACTTGATCTATCTGTATCTCCACTAACACGTTTAACCCCTTCATTGCTTCTATTCTCTGACTCCGATCATCCGCCATCGGTTTCTTTCATCAACTCTAAAACTTTGTAGCCAATCAGATTTTACAATTCATTTTTTTTTTTTTTTCAGGTAGTAGGGGTTACAAAATATTACCTGGATTCTGATTGGCTGCCCAAAATTATAATATTATGGCAGGTCCCCTTTAAGGTTAACCCTTCAAATTATATCCGCCACCGAATTCACCCTTCCCTTATGACACCTCCTGGATGACTACGACTACGACCACCGCCTTTTTGAAACCTTTACTGGCATTGGGTGTGGGAAAAGTGATGCGATTGAGATTATTCTAGTCTGTAGTCTATGGGAAGAAGCAGAGCTGAAGTGTAAAGCACTGGGACAACAGCATATAATCTGGGCTAAAAAAAAAGTTTTGCAATTGGTTTTCATTAGAAATGTTGCGCCATTTGCCTCCTATGGCCTCTGACTTGCACTGTCTATTGCTGACCAATGGCGGGACCTGGCATTAAGTTGGTTGTAACATCCCCCTCAACATATGAATTCCCTTTCATGTCCACCTGGGGACATTTCTTTTTTCTTAAATGCATGTATTTGGGATAAAAATTATTTTTTTTGTAATTGTGAATGGTGGATCCTGGGTTATTTGTATATAGAGGTGTTATCAGTCATTGTACAGGAGGAGGAGGAGGTGAGCTGTGACATCACCTGTTGTGAATGGTGGATCCTGTGTTATCTACTGTATATAGAGGTGTTATCAGTCATTGTACAGGAGGGGGAGAAGGTGAGCTGTGACATCATCTATTGTGAATGGTGGATCCTGTGTTATCTACTGTATATAGAGGTGTTATCAGTCATTGTACAGGAGGGGGAGAAGGTGAGCTGTGACATCATCTATTGTGAATGGTGGATCCTGTGTTATCTACTGTATATAGAGGTGTTATCAGTCATTGTACAGGAGGAGGAGGTGAGCTGTGACATCACCTATTGTGAATGGTGGATCCTGTGCTATCTACTGTATATAGAGGTGTTATCAGTCATTGTACAGGAGGAGGAGGAGGTGAGCTGTGACATCACCTATTGTGAATGGTGGATCTTGTATTATCTACTGTATGTAGAGGTGTTATCAGTCATTGTACAGGAGGAGGAGGTGAGCTGCGACATCACCTATTGTGAATGGTGGATCCTGTGTTATCTACTGTATATAGAGGTGTTATCAGTCATTGTACAGGAGGAGGAGGAGGTGAGCTGTGACATCACCTATTGTGAATGGTGGATCATGTGCTATCTACTGTATATAGAGGTGTTATCAGTCATTGTACAGGAGGTGGAGGTGAGCTGTGATATCACCTATTGTGAATAGTGGATCATGTGCTATCTACTGTATATAGAGGTGTTATCAGTCATTGTACAGGAGGAGGAGGAGGTGAGCTGTGACATCACCTATTGTGAATGGTGGATCCTGTGCTATCTACTGTATATAGAGGTGTTATCAGTCATTGTACAGGAGGAGGAGGAGGTGAGCTGTGACATCACCTATTGTGAATGGTGGATCTTGTATTATCTACTGTATATAGAGGTGTTATCAGTCATTGTACAGGAGGGGGACATGAGCTGTGACATCACCTATTGTGAATGGTGGATCCTGTGTTATCTACTGTATATAGAGGTGTTATTAGTCATTGCACAGGAGGAGGAGGAGGTGAGCTGTGACATCACCTATTGTGAATGGTGGATCCTGTGTTATCTACTGTATATAGAGGTGTTATCAGTCATTGTACAGGAGGAGGAGGAGGTGAGCTGTGACATCACCTATTGTGAATGGTGGATCATGTGCTATCTACTGTATATAGAGGTGTTATCAGTCATTGTACAGGAGGAGGAGGAGGTGAGCTGTGACATCACCTATTGTGAATAGTGGATCATTTGCTATCTACTGTATATAGAGGTGTTATCAGTCATTGTACAGGAGGTGGAGGTGAGCTGTGATATCACCTATTGTGAATGGTGGATCCTGTGTTATCTACTGTATATAGAGGTGTTATCAGTCATTGTACAGGAGGAGGAGGAGGTGAGCTTTGATATCAACTATTGTGAATGGTGGATCCTGTGTTATCTACTGTATACAGAGGTGTTATCAGTCATTGTACAGGAGGAGGAGGAGGTGAGCTGTGATATCACCTATTGTGAATGGTGGATCCTGTGTTATCTACTGTATATAGAGTTGTTATCAGTCATTGTACAGGAGGAGGAGGAGGTGAGCTTTGATATCAACTATTGTGAATGGTGGATCCTGTGTTATCTACTGTATATAGAGGTGTTATCAGTCATTGTACAGGAGGAGGAGTAAGTGAGCTGTGACATTACCTATTGTGAATGGTGGATCCTGTGTTATCTACTGTATATAGAGGTGTTATCAGTCATTGTACAGGAGGAGGAGGAGGTGAGCTGTGACATCACCTATTGTGAATGGTGAATCCTGTGTTATCTACTGTATATAGAGGTGTTATCAGTCATTGTACAGGAGGAGGAGGAGGTGAGCTGTGACATCACCTATTGTGAATGACGGATTCTGTGGTATACTGTGTACAGTATATATATATATATATATATATATATATATATATATATATATATATGTAATCAGCCTTTGTAACCCTGCCTGTGATTATAATCAGCCCTCTGATAGGCCTTCTGCAAAAAAACCCCAAAAAGTACGAGTATAAAATAGCCCCAGTGGCCAGTGTGAAGACTGCAAGATTCCTGTTTTTTATACACATAGTGATGTGGAAAATAAACAAAATAAACAAAAAAAATCATTGCCAGCATTTAACATTTTTTTAATCTAACACAAAAATACCTTGATTTACATAGTAGGTCATTTTCTGACAATACATTCTCTTTAATGGGGGTCACGGGCTCGGCTTTCTACATAACTCCCTTACACTTCAGTACAGAGGGCCGAGCACTTTGCATGGCTGCCTTCCCATGCAATCTATATATATAATCGTCTTATCCCGTCTGTCTGTCTGTCTGTGTGTCTGTCTGTCTGTCTCTCCAGGAAATCCCACGTCGCTCATTGGTCCGGCAGCGGCCAATCAGCGCCGGGGGATTTCTAAAAAAAGATGGCGGCCGTTAGCGGCTCATCTGCGGGACGGAGCTGAGCAGCGATGCAGCCAGGAGATGACCGGCGCGAGGCGCTCATCTCCCGGCCGGCAACATCAGAAGGAACCCGACCGCCGGACCCATCTGCGGGACGGAGATGCAGCCGGGAGATGAGCGGCGCGAGGCGCTCATGTCCCGGCCGGTAGCAGCGGAAGTATCCGCACAGGCAGCGCCGCTCCCCGGTCCTCACCAAGACGATTCGAGGATTGGTCGCGGTCTTCGGACCCGACCAATCACTGATCTTAGCGCAAAACTTAAACACTATTGTGATGATTGGTCGCCGACGCTGCCTGCGACCAATCACCGATTTGGGCGCCAAATTTAAATATCGACCGCGACCAATCACCAGAGCGGGGTTTAAATGTGGAGCCAAGATCGGTGATTGGTCGCGGCCGATATTTAAATTTGGCGCCCAAATTGGTGATTGGTCGCGGCCGATATTTAAATTTGGCGCCCAAATCGGTGATTGGTCGCGGTCAGCGTCCGCGACCAATCAGCACAATAGTGTTTAACTTTGGCGCCAAGATCAGTCATTGGTCGCGGGCCAAGACAGCGACCAATCACCGATTTGTGCGACAATTTTAAATAGCGTCCGCGACCAATTGGATGTCAGCGCCGCTGCCTGTCCGGACACTTCCGCTGCAAGAACCAGGGACATGAGCGGGCGCTCGCAGCAGAAGTATCCCGACCCGCAGCGCCGCTCCCCGGTCCTCCCTTCACACCCTCGCCGCTGATGTCCCCACAGTATCCATATGGTGTTACAAAGGTCCGGACATTTGTGTTAAAAATCGCTGATTGGTCGCTGGCGCTGCCCGCGACCAATCACCTATTTGGGCGCCAAATTTAAATATCGGCCGCGACCAATCAGCACAGCGGTGTTTAAATGTGGAGCCAAGATCGGTGATTGGTCGCGGCCGATATTTAAATTTGGCGCCCAAATCGGTGATTGGTCGCGGGCAGCGTCCGCGACCAATCAGCACAGTAGTGTTTAACTTTGGCCGCAAGATCAGTGATTGGTCGCGGGCCAAGTCCGCGACCAATCAACGATTTGTGCGGCACATTTAAATAGCGGCCGCGACCAATTGGACCCGCAGCGCCGCTCCCCGGTCCTCCCTTCACGCCCTAGCCGCATGGATGTCAGCGGCGCTGCCTGTGCGGATACTTCCGCTCCGAGAAGCCGGGACATGAGCGGGCGCTCGGAGCAGAAGTATCCGGACCCGCAGCGCCGCTCCCCGGTCCTCCCTTCACACCCTAGCCGCTGATGTCCCCACAGTATCCGCATGATGTTACAAAGGTCCAGACATTTGTGTTAAAAAACGCTGATTGGTCGCTGGCGCTGCCCGCGACCAATCACCGATTTCGGCGCCAAATTTAAATATCGGCCGCGACCAATCACCGATCTTGGCTCAACATTTAAACACCGCTGTACTGATTGGTCGCGGCCGCTATTTAAATATGCCGCCCAAATCGGTGATTGGTCGCGCACAGCGTCGGCGACCAATCAGCACAGCGGTGTTTAACTTTAGCGCCAAGATCACTGATTGGTCGCGTGCGGAGAGCGCGACCAATCTGCGAATCGTATTGGTGAGTGGGGAGCGGAATCGTATTAGTGAGGACCGGGGAGCGCCGCTGCCTGTGCGGATACTTCCACTCCGAGAAGCCTGGAGATGAGCGACTGCTCGCAGCAGAAGTATCCCGACCCGCAGCACCGCTCCCCAGTCCTCCCTTCACACCCTAGCCGCTGATGTCCCCACAGTATCCGCATGGTGTTACAAAGGTCCGGACATTTGTGTGAAAAATCGCTGATTGGTCGCTGGCGCTGCCCGCGACCAATCACCGATTTGGGCGCCAAATTCAAATATCGGCCGCGACCAATCAGCACAGCGGTGTTTAAATGTGGAGCCAAGATCGGTGATTGGTCGCGGCCGATATTTAAATTTGGCGCCCAAATCGGTGATTGGTCGCGGGCAGCGCCAGCGACCAATCAGCGATTTTTCACACAAATGTCCGGACCTTTGTAACACCATGCGGATACTGTGGGGACATCAGCGGCTAGGGTGTGAAGGGAGGACTGGGGAGAGGTGCTGCGGGTCGGGATACTTCTGCTACGAGCAGTCGCTCATCTCCCGGCTTCTCGGAGTGGAAGTAGCCGCACAGGCAGCGGCACTCCCCGGTCCTCACCAATACGGTTCCGCTCCCCGCTCCTCACCAATACGATTCGCTGATTGGTCGCGCTCTCCGCACGAGACCAATCAGTGATCTTGGCGCTAAAGTTAAACACCGCTCTGCTGATTGGACGCGGCCGCTGCCCGCGACCAATCACCGATTTGGGCGCCACATTTAAATAGCGGCCGCGACCAATCACAGATCTTAGCGCCACATTTAAACACTGCTGTGCTGATTGGTCACGGACGCTGACCGTGACCAATCACCGATTTGGGCGCCACATTTAAATAGCGGCCGCGACCAATCACCGATCTTGCCGCGACATTTAAACACTGCTGTGTTAATTGGTCGCGGACGCCAGACGCGTCCAATCAGCGAGATTGGCGCCAAATTTAAACAACGCTCTGCTGATTGATCGCGGTCGCTGGCCGAGGTCAATCAGCAGTATTGGCGCAAAATTTAAACCCCACTCTGCTGATTGGTCGCGGTTGCCGGCCGCGACCAATCAGCAGTATTGGCGCCAAATTTAAACCTCACTCTGCTGATTGGTCGCGGCCGTCAGCCGCGAACAATCAGCGAGATTGGCGCCAAATTTAAACAACGCTCTGCTGATTGGTCGCCGGTCGCGACTAATCAGCGATTTTGGTTCCAAATTTAAACACGCTCCGCATTCCTCACTAACACGGTTCGCTGATTGGTCGTGGCCGCCGCCCGTGACCAATCAGCGATTTTGGCGCCAAATTTAAACACCGCTCTGCTGATTGGTCGCGGCCGCCATCCGCGACCAATCAGCCAGATTGGCGCCAAATTTAAACAACGCTCTGCTGATTGGTCGAGGTCGGCGACCGCGACCAATCAGCAGAGCGATGCAGAGCGGGGTTTAAATTTGGCCCCAAAGTCGCTGATTAGTCGCGGCTGACGGCCGCGACCAATCAGCAGAGCGTTGTTTAAATTTTGCGCCAAAATCGCTGATTTGTCACGGCCGGCGGCCTCGACCAATCAGCAGTATTGGCGCCAAATTTAAACACCGCTCTGCTGATTGGTCGTGACTAATCAGCGATTTTGGTGCCAAATTTAAACACGCCCTCCAGTCCTCACTAACACAGTTCGCTGATTGGTCGCGGCCGCCGCCCGCGACCAATCACCAATATTGCCGCCAAATTTAAACACCGCTTTGCTGATTGGTCGCTTTTGCCGAACGCGACCAATCAGCGATTTTGGCGCAAAATTTAAACACCGCTCTGCTAATTGCGCCCCGTCGGCCGCATACATATTCTAGAATACCCGATGCATTAGAATCGGGCCACCATCTAGTCTCCATATAATATCCAATTGATTTAATTGGGGATATGGACAGGAAATGTCTGGATGGGAAACCCCCTTTAAATCCTAATGGTCGGAATACCCCTTTTAATGCCTTTTCTCAGCGATGCACAGAAAGCCATAATTTCTTATTAGCTCAGGATGAAGACTCTCATCTTCCTCGTCTCCCATGTCAAATAATAAACGATCCGTTTAATAGATTTTTATTTGCGTTAGTTTATCGTCAGTTCGCGCGGCGCCATCATTTTGTCAGGCGTTGGCAAATGTATCTACAGGAAGCAAAGCAATCGCCAATTATTCATTTCAGAACCTGTCATCAGCCGCGTCACTCACCGGAGAAATTAATATATAGTGACAGGAGCTGCAAATCACTCATTATATTGTGAAATACGTACAATTTTCATAGTGAAGAAAATACAGAAAAATCTTTAAATGAGAAGGTGTGTCCAAACTTTTGGTCTGTACTGTATATATAACTACAATTATGTAAAAAAAAAAATTAAAAATCACTATTTATTTTTTATTTATTAATTTATATTTTTTTAATTGAAAAAGTTATTTGGATTTTTTTTTTACATATATACAATTAATAAAATTAATAGTTTCATTTTTTTTTTTTTAAATATCCCAGAGCAATTTTTTTTCTTTATTTAAAGGATTTGTTTATATGGTACTAGAGCGCCCACTGGTGGATATATGGAGTATTTTTGTTACAGAAATAGTGTCAAGTTACAGTAAAAAATACTATAGGCCCTATTCATCATTATGCTTTTTTGTCTTATGGTATATGTTGTCATGTTTTGTTCCAAATCCCTCAAAATGGTGCACGCTGGTTGATGAATTTTGCACAAAATCAAAGATGCTCTTTTTTTCCCCCCCTCATTTTCCTTTTTTTCTGCATCATTTAAGAGCGCAAAGTTGCATGTTCTGCAAAAGTGTCGCAAAAAAATAAATTGTGCAAAAAAATTTTACTCCAGGAGTGACTGGAGTACAGTTATTTAAAATATTTGCAACTTTTTAAAAAGTTGTAAATTATGAATTTTCAGCAAACATCTGAGTTACAATCCCCCTGTCCACAATGGCGAACAAAGAAAAAACGCAAACAAATGAGTAAAAAATTGAATTAAAAATGGGGGGCAACTTAAAAGAAGAATTTGGTGTAAATCAAAAATAAGCTAAAATCACAAAAAAAACCCGACATAAAAAGAGACGCAAATGCAATAATGAATCGGCCCATGATGTCATTGTATGGCTAGGTCACTGTCTCCTGCAAGAACAGCACATTCTGTTATATATCTTGCATTGAGGTTTTACCCAGGCCGGTTCCCCCGAGCTCACTAGTCACTGGTGGTCCACAACTTGAATACTTTGCCATTTTGACACTGGTCACTGAGCTCCCACAATAGGATGTCATTCCTTGCTACTTTTCCACATTTGCTGTGTGGTGGAGCTAGCAGTATTATGACAAAAGGAATTACAATGATCAGCAGGCTCGGACTGGCCCACTGAAAGACCGGAGAATTTCCCGGTGGGCCCCTGAGTTGTGGTATAACAATTGTGGTCACACATGACTCGACCATGATCCAGCCCAGGGTGAACAGGAGCCTGCAGATGCACATACAGATGAAAACTATTGCAGAGTATAGAGTCAATGGCTCCCTGACTCTTTATATCTTTGCACACCGCCGACCTAACAGAGGCCAGCAGGGCATCAGATGATATCACAGATGGTGCAATGAAGTCATTGCACTGCGCTGCCTATGACATGAATGCCCATTTTACAGGGTATTATTTAGTCACTGTGTGGTGGTAATATGTGGCCATGGTCATGGTGTGGCGGTATTTGTTATTTGTATGTGGTATTATTCGGTCACTATGTGGTGGTAATATGTGCTCTGGTCATGGTGTGGTGTATTTGTCCCCTGTATGTGGTATTATTCGGTCACCATGTGGCGGTAATAAGTGGTCTGGTCACGTTTTAGCCGCATTTGTCCTTTGTATGTGGTATTATTTCGTCACTATGTGGTGGTAATATGTGGTCTGGTGATGGTGTGGGGGTATTTTTCCCTTGTGTGTGGTATTATTTGGTCACTATGTGGTGGTAATATGTGATCTTGTCATGGGGTGGCCGCATTTATCCCTTGTATGTGCTATTATTCGGTCTCTATGTGGTGGTAATATGTGGTCTGGTCATGTTGTAGCTGTATTTGTTCCTTGTATGTGGTATTATTCGGTCATTATATGGTGGTAATATGTGGTCTGGTCATGGTGTGGCGGTATTTTGTTCCTTGTATGTGGTATTATTCAGTCACTATGCGGTGGTAATATGTAGTTTGGTCATGGTGTAGTGGTATTTGACCTTTCTATGTGGTACTATTAGGTCACTATCTAGTGGTAATATGTGGCCTGGTCATAGTGTGGCGGTATTTGTCCCTTGTATTTGACATTATATGGTCACTATGTGGTGGTAATATGTGGTCTGGTGATGGTGTGGCAGTATTTGTCCCTTGTGTGTGGTATTATTTGGTCACTATGTGGTGGTAATATGTGATCTGATCATGGTGTGGTGTATTTGTCCCCTGTATGTGGTATTATTCGGTCACCGCGTGGTGGTAATAAGTGGTCTGGTCAGTTTGTGGCCATATTTGTCCTTTGTATGTGGTGTTATTTGGTCACTGTGGTGGTAATATGTTGTCTGGTCATGGTATGACAGCATTTGTGCCTTGTATGTGGTATTATTCTGTCACTATCTGATTGGTAATATGTGATCTTGTCATGGTGGGGTGGTATTTGTCTCCTGTATGTGGTATTATTCGTCTCTATGTGGTGGTAATATGTAGTCTGGTCATAGTATGGCAATATTTGTCCCTTGTGTGCGGTACTATTTGGCCACCATGTGGTTGTAATAAGTGGTCTGGTCATAGTGTGGTGGTATTTGTTCCTTGTTTGCAGCATTATTTGGTCACTATGTGGTGCCACTTTGTGGTCCATTCATGGTGTGGCGGTATTTCTCCCTTATATGTGGTATTATTCGGCTGTTGCTCCATTTTGAAGCGGAGTTAAAAGTGTCCCTTCGGGGATTAGAATTCCTCATTCTTCCTATCTATGTGGATCCCAGTTGTTGGACCCCCATCGATCAATAAGTTATATATAACTTATTTTCACTGAAGGACCCCTTTAATGTAAACCAACGTAATTGAACATCCCAGTTATGGTGGGCACAGTAGATGTTCAGGAGCCATTTATGTTTTACAATCAATGCTCCACTCTAAAGGGGATAGCACATAACAGATACAGTTATATGAAAAAGTTTGGGCACCCCTATTAATCTTAAGCTTAATGTTTTATAAAAATTGGTGTTTTTGCAACAGCTATTTCAGTTTGATATATGTAATAACTGTTGGACACAGTAATGTTTCTGCCTTGAAATGCGGTTTATTGTACTAACAGAAAATGTGCAATTTGCATTCAAACAAAATTTGACAGGTGCATAAGTATGGGCACCCTTATCATTTTCTTGTTTTAAATACTCCTACCTAGTTTTTACTGACTTACTAAAGCACTTTTTTTGGTTTTGTAACCTCATTGAGCTTTGAACTTCATAGCCAGGTGTATGCAATCATGAGAAAAGCTACTTAAAGTGGCCACTTGCAAGTTGTTCTCTTGTTTGAATCTCCTCTGAAGAGTTGCATCATCGGCTCCTCAAAACAACTGTCAAATGATCTGAAAACAAAGATTATTCAACATAGTTGTTCAGGGGAAGGATACAAAAAGCTGTCTCAGAGATTTAACCTGTCAGTTTCCACTGTGAGGAACATAGTAAGGGAATGGAAGAACACAGGGACAGTTCTTGTTAAGGCCAGAAGTGGCAGGCCAAGAAAAACATCAGAAAGGCAGAGAAGAAGAATGGTGAGATCAGTCAAGTACAATCCTCAGACCACCTCCAGAGAGCTGCAGCATCAACTTGCTGCAGATGGTGTCACTGTGCATCGGTCAACTATACAACGCACTTTGCACAAGGAGAAGCTGTATGGGAGAGTGATGCGAAAGAAGCCGTTTCTGCAAGCACGCCACAAACAGAGTCGGCTGAGGTATGCAAAGGCACACTTGGAGAAGCCAATTTCTTTTTGGAAGAAGGTCCTGTGGACTGATGAAACCAAGATTAAGTCTTTTGGTCATACAAAAAGGCGTTATGCATGGCGGCAAAAAAACACAGCATTCCAAGAAAAACACTTGCTACCCACAGTAAAATTTGGTGGAGGTTCCATCATGCTTTGGGGCTGTGTGGCCAATGCCGGCACCGGGAATCTTGTTAAAGTTGAGGGACGCATGGATTCCACTCAGTATCAGCAGATTCTTGACAATAATGTTCAAGAATCAGTGATAAAGTTGAAGTTACGCAGGGGATGGATCTTTCAGCAAGACAATGATCCAAAACACCGCTCCAAATCTACTCAGGCATTCATGCAGAGGAACAATTACAATGTTCTGGAATGGCCATCCCAGTCCCCAGACCTGAATATCATTGAACATCTGTGAGATCATTTGAAGAGGGCAGTCCATGCTCGGCGACCATCAAACTTAACTGAACTGGAATTGTTTTGTAAAGAGGAATGGTCAAAAATACCTTCATCCAGGATCCAGGAACTCATTAAAAGCTACAGGAAGCGACTAGAGGCTGTTATTTTTGCAAAAGGAGGATCTACTAAATATTAATGTCACTTTTCTGGTGAGGTGCCCATACTTATGCACCTGTCAAATTTTGTTTGAATGCAGATTGCACATTTTCTGTTAGCACAATAAACCTCATTTCAAGGCAGAAACATTACTGTGTCCAACAGTTATTACATATATCAAACTGAAATAGCTGTTGCAAAAACACCATTTTTTATAAAACATTAAGCTTAAGATTAATAGGGGTGCCCAAACTTTTTCATATAACTGTATGCAGGGGCGGAACTACCGCCCGTGCAGCCGGTTCATTGAACGGGGGCCCCGAGGGAGAGGGGGCCCCTCCGGCCTCCAGCAGGGCCGCCATCAGGGCATCACTGCCCTGACTCCAGTATGGGGCCCGGCCAGTCGGGGCTCCCTCGGAGCCCCGTTGGGGGCCCCCCTCTTGTGCATCTCTCTCCTCATGGGGCCCCCGGCCCCATGCTAATCGCCGGGTCCGGGACATCTCAGCGCTGCGCTGCGCTGCGCTTCATGATTCCCCTGATTTCCGGTCATGTGACGGCGCCGTCACATGGCCGGAAGTCAGGAGAACCTGGTGTCAGCGACTTGAACGAGCGCCAGGATTCTTCAGGGAACGCATGGGGGTAAGTATAACAAGTTTTTTTTTTTTTTTTAAATACAATTAACTAGGAGTGGGGGGGGGGGGGGTGAGAGAGGTGCACATGTGGGGGAGGGGGATGAGAGAGGTGCACATGTGGGGGGGGTGAGAGCTGCACATGGGGGGATGAGAGCTGCAGGGGGGGTGAGAGCTGCACATGGGGGAATTGGGAGAAAATGAGCTGCACATGGGTGAATTGGGAGTAGGGTGATAATGAGCTGCACATAATGAATGTGGGGTGGGGGAGAGTAAATGATGATGGGGTGGGGAGAGCACGGACATGATATAATGAATTGGGGCAGGGGGTGCATGTAAGTAATGAATCCGAGGAGCAGGAAGTATAGAGTAGGGGAATGGGAGATGCACATGTGGGGGAGGGGGATGAGAGATGTGCACATGTGGGGGAGGGGGATGAGAGATGTGCACATGGGGGGGAGGGGGATGAGAGATGTGCAAATGTGGGGGAGGGGGATGAGAGATGTGCACATGTGGGGGAGGGGGATGAGAGATGTGCACATGTGGGGGAGGGGGATGAGTGATGTGCACATGTGGGGGAGGGGGATGAGTGATGTGCACATGTGGGGGAGGGGGATGAGAGATGTGCACATCGGGGTGGTGAGAGCTGCACATGGGGGGGTGGTGAGAGCTGCACATGGGGGGGTTTGAGAGCTGCACATGGGGGATTTGAGAGCTGCACATGGGGGGTTTGAGAGCTGCACATGGGGGGGATGAGAGCTGCACGGGGGGGTGAGAGCTGCACATGGGGGAATTGGGAGAAAATGAGCTGCACATGGGGGAATTGGGAGTAGGGGGATAATGAGCTGCACATAATGAATGTGGGGTGGGGGAGAGTAAATGATAAATGATGATGGGGTGGGGAGAGCACGGACATGATATAATGAATTGGGGCAGGGGGTGCATGTAAATAATGAATCCGAGGAGCAGGAAGTATAGAGTAGGGGGCGTTGCGGATGCAGGAGTGTGACTGGTAACAAATTGGTGGAAAGAGTAGAGGTTCTAATTAAATTATATATTAAGTGCCTATTTACAGTTAATGGGGGCACCGTGGTGGATTACAATTTATATTTGGAATGGTAGGTTGCATAATAACTAACCATATATTGATGGTGGATGCACGTCTGTATTCAGCTGCGTAATGTAGAAGTTGGGGAATGTGCTCTAGATAACTGTGTTATTTTATGCAGAGACGAGTCCTGGCTGGAAGACGTGATGGCAGTCTGTGCTGGATGAAGGAGAAAAGCGTAGCTGAAAGACTTCACCTAGAGACGTCACCAGTGAGTCAGTGTATTACATGTACACTTACACTATATACTATGTACCTTGCTCCTGTGTATAATGTCACTGGTGATCACTGTATTACCTGTACACTATATACAGAGCTCCTGTGTATAATGTCACTGGTGATCACTGTATTACCTGTACACTGACACTATATACAGAGCTCCTGTGTATAATGTCACTGGTGATCACTAGATTACCTGGACACTTACATTATAAGCTGTATACCATGTATAGAGCTCCCGTCCCGTGTATAATGACACTTATGGTAATATTAGTAATGTGGTGGTAATATGTGGTCTGGTCATGGTGTGGCAGTTTTTGTCCCTTCTGTGTGGTATTATTTGGTCACTATGTTGTGGTAATATGTGGTCTGGTCATGGTGTGGCAGTTTTTCTCCCTTCTGTGTGGTATTATTCGGTCACTATGTTGTGGTAATATGTGGTCTGGTCATGGTGTGGCGGTATTCCCTGTATGTGGTATTATTGGTCATTTTAAAAAAAAATGTATATGAAACATTCCCTTAAAGAAAACTAAATAAAAATATATCTAAAAAGAGTATTGGATATTTTAAGAAAATTTTAATAGGTTAGAGTAGGGCCCGGCCACCTTATCGTGGTGGCGGCTTTAAAAATCTTTTGGCCAAAACAAAAGCTGCTGGCTATGTATGTGATCTGGCGTTCACTGGGAACTGGTAATGTGTGATTACTGAGGATGTGGTGCAGAAGTGGACTTTTTCCAAGAGTAGGCGGTGGGACTGTAGAAGGTTTGAGGGATGGAGGCGGAGTCTCAAGGGGGCCCGAAAATTTTGCCAGTATGGGGCCCCGAAATTCCTGGTGGCAACCCTGGCCTCCAGCACCGCATGCCTAATTATTCACCTATTTTAAATTAGCCATACGGATCGCCACAGAGCCGAGGAGCAAGGAGGAGAGCAGCGTGGCGGGAGCGGGTCCTGAGAGACAAGTGCGACTGTACGAGCGCTGATACAGAGGAGCCAGCCCTGAGGTGAAAAAATTTTGAGACAGAGTTGTATGATTTATTAAGTACCTAAATGCTATGGACATGGTAAAAATACAATATGATCAATTTGTTTAGAATGGCACCTGGACCCAAAAAAAGCGGTGCTCAAAAGCGCAAACAAAGGAAAGAAGAGTTGGCACAGACAGCTAAACTTCCAAAAATTAGTTCATTTCTTAAACAATCTGACAAAGAACACAGTGAGATAGCACTCCCCTGTAGCAGCACTTCTGAAGACAGTGGCCAGATTAGTGCCCATCAGGGTGACGAGAATGAAAACTTGCCAAGTGTAAGTGCTGAATTTACACGGGAGGACACTTCTCACACTACTCATACAGAGAGCTCAGAGTCTGCAGTACATAAAGGATCCTGTGCAGCAGTTATTATACAGAGTGAAGAACATTCTATAGGAGATCTGGAAGAAATTGATGATGAACGCCTTGCTACAGATGCCAAAGAATTTCCAACAGACCGTGGCAACTTCCCAGCAGATATTACTGACAGCCGAACGAAGAGATTAATCATTTTTCAGGGGTCTTGTCGGCCATTTATAAAATTTCCACGAGATAAAAAACAGGGAGGACGTTGTTTCTCACAGATATATTACAACCAAAAATCACAAGCCGGAGTATTGATCCCACGTTCATGGTTGTGTTATTCGCCAATGCTAGACTGTGCCTACTGTGAACCATGCTGGCTTTTTGCTGATCGTAACTGTGGTGCTTACAATTCAGCATGGGTAAATGGTGTGAGAAATTGGTCTCACCTAACACACAAGCAGTGCATTCTCATGAAAGCTCCATACAGCACATTAATGCGTGCATGATGATGCAGCATTGGCGCAGTCATGGTACTGTAGATGAAGAAAACGAGAGGGAAATTAGAAAACAAAAAAACTTCTGGAGGCAAGTTCTTGACAGAGTGATTAATGTCACATTAACACTGGCAATGGCTAATCTTCCCTTTAGAGGTCACAAAGAAGTAATAGGCGAAGGAAACTGTGGTGTTTTTTTGTCCCTGATTCAGTTGCTAGCAAAGTATGACTCTACACTGCACCAGTTATTGGAAATGCCAAAGGGGTCAGTTCGTTATCTGAGCCACAGTATTCAGGATGAGATTATTGCTTTATTGTCCAAGAAGATAGAGCTTGAAATTGTTAGTGAAATCAAGAGAGCTACATTTTTTTCAATAATCATGGATACTACACAAGACATCTCAAAAACTGACCAACTTAGTCAGATTTTTCGTTATGTAACTGTTGAAACGAATGAACAGAATACCGTTACAGTGTTAAAGATCAATGAAGTTTTCCTTGGATTTCATCCAATAACCGATCAAACAGCTGCAAACCTTGAGAAAGAAATTGTTCAAAGTATTACTAATAAGGGCCTTGACATAAGTAGATGTCGTGGACAAGGGTATGATGGGGCCGCAAACATGAGCGGCATATATACGGGTGTTCAAGCCAGAATTTCAAAAAGGGAGCCTAGTGCGCAGTACATACATTGTGCTGCTCACAACTTAAACCTTGCTTTAAATGATTCTGTAAGATTCATCCCAGAACTAATCAAGTTTTATGATATCATTGAAAAATTGTATCAGTTTTTTGGTAACAGCATCAAACGCTGGGCTTTGCTGTCAGAGATATCATCTGCGTCTAAAATGGATAACATTACTCTGAAGAGATTGTGTCCAACTAGATGGTCTTCAAGGAATGATTCCATCATGGCACTGAGGTATCGTTATACAGATATCCTGAAGGCACTGACAAAAATTATCTTGAAGTCCGACAAAAATTCCAGTGATGTCAATGATGCCTCCAGCTTAAAGAAAAACATCAGCACTTTTCAATTTGTGATGACAGTTGTCCTGCAGTCTAGGATTCTAGATATTGTTGGACCAATTTCAAAGTGTTTGCAAGCTAAAGACCTAAATCTTGAAAAAGCAGCACAATTACTTCAGAATGCTGTTGAAGTTCTTCAAGAGTTCAGAAACAACTACCAGGATGCAAAAAACAGCGCCATACAATTGTCTGAGAAGTGGGGAATAGAAGTTGCATTTGAAAGAAAAAGAAATAAACGTGTAAAGAGACAGTACGATGAATTGTGTGAAGATGAACGGCTCTGTGATGCGGAGAAGTATTTCCAGGTTAACATCTTTAATACCTGCTTGGATACAGTTATCATGCAATTAAAACAAAGATTTCAGAGTCTTCATACAACAGTGCAAAAATTCAGAGCAATCCTTCCCAGCTCACTACAGTCCGCATCTGATGAAGAAGTGTATAAAGATGGAGAGAACCTTGTGAATCTTTTCCAAAAAGACTTTTCACCAGCTCTTCCTACACAGCTAGTTTCATTCAGAGCTTGCTTAAAATCAAAAATTGCACACATGACCACCGTAGAAGAAATTGCCAAGCTATTGATCGTTGAAAACAGTGTGCTAGTTCCAAGTTTTCCAGAAGTGTGTACAGCATATATTTTGTTTTTATCCTTGCCAGTAACAGTGGCTAGCGCTGAACGCTCATTCTCAAAACTAAAGTTAATTAAAAACTACCTCAGGTCTACAATGGGACGAGAAAGGCTAAGTGGACTGGCTATGTTGTCCATAGAAAATGAACGTGCCAGAATGATAGACTTAAATAAAATTATTGACGAATTTGCAGAAAAGAAGGCCAGAAGAATGGATTTTAAGTAAATTGGTCAAACCTCAATAGGATTTTGCTGTTTCAAATATCTTTTTCACTGAACATTTCTAAAATTCCAACATGTGTATGGCTGACTAATGCTTTGTTATCTTGATTTCATTTGGTAAAATGGTTTTTAATATTTTTCAAAAAAATGTTACACAGTATTGATTACAAATTATTATTATTAAAGGAATTGTCGGAGACTAGTTTATTATTTTCATGCTTGCCTGTATTGTTTGAAGTTTTGAATCTGCAATAAACCGCATTTCTTTAACGGAATCCGACTCACTGGATTTAACCATTTTCTTATGTGTCTACGCCCGGAAGCAGGGCTTGTCCGTGCAAACCCGACCCATTGGAGCCAGGAACCTCATTGTCGGTGAGTTGTTTCCATAATGTCCCCCTCCCTTCCTGCAATTATTTTCTTATAGGCCTAACAACTAACAGACAGGTAGTTTCTAACTACCAGCCAGTTCTGCCCAGATCTAGATCTCTGCTCAGAGTGGTCAATGACTGCTCCTGTGGCTTTCTCTGACATCACATCAACATTACAGCAGCTTCTTTTCCGCTCTGCTTTGTTGATGGAGCGTGGCTGCTGATGTCATGCTGATTAACAGACAGGTCCCACTACATAACTGTGTGGAGACAGCTGTTAAACAGCATGATGTTGGCAGTTACTCCCCTTCAACAGAGCAGCCTAGAAGATTAAGAGCTGTCTGTTGACATGAAGCAGCAGAATCACTGGCTGGAGAGGTTTGTGACTGACCTATGCAATTGGTAGGTAGAACAGGCAGGTAGGTAACAACTATCTTCCTATTAGTTTTTATGATCATATTAAAAAATGAAACAACTTTACTATTTAGATTTGATAGTTGCGTTCTAAATAAATATTACAATCTATATGTTTACATAACTTTGTTGCCCTATGAAAGGCAGGGGGGGGGCCCCCAAAAATTTCTTGCACAGGGGCCCACTACAGTCTGTGTCCGCCCCTGACTGTATGTGCATGTAGCTGTAGAGTGGGCCCCAGGCACACCAGTCTGACCCTGCTGACAGCTAATTCTTAGAAATTGTCAAACTGAAACAGTGCGCCCTCTGGTGGTCAGTGTAAAAAAATATAATATTCTAGAGTTTACTCATGGATTATTATATCTATTGATCAGAAAAACTAAACAAACCCTGTTACAATTCTATGTTTTTATGTATCAGAACTAGTGATGAGCGAGCATGCTCACCACTATTCGTTACTCGCCTGAGCATCACAGTGCTCGAAATGCTCAGGCGGGAGCTCGAGTCCACTCCCCACATGTTGGGCGCATTTTAGGCAGTCAATTACTATGCAGGGATTGCGTGAGGGTCACTGTAATGCCGTAGCCATATTGGTTGTGGCCAGGGGTGGATTAAGAGTAGCCAGGGCCCCGGGCAGTTTAGAAGGTGTGGGCCCCCCACAGGTACCCAATGTATCACGTGACATGTCACATGATCTCCTTTGATAAATAATGTGATAGGTCATGTGACTAACACAGATGCTTTGGTGACATCTGTAGACGGAAAATTATGGAAATTTTTTTCCATTATGTACACAGCCCTATACATAACATAGCGCTATACATAATAGAGCATGGGTGGGAGATTAATTTCCTTGAGGGGCCACATGAGAGACCGTGACTGTTGTGGAAGGTGAATCAATAGGCTGAAATTAATTCTGCTCAATATTAATAACATTAACAAAATAATAAAAAAATATATTAATTGTATGACTAAGGCTATGTGCCCACGATGCAGAAATGCTCCGGATTTTTCCTGAGCGTTTCTGCATCTCCCTGGCAGAAAAAACGCATGCGGATTGTACATGCGGATTGTACATGGGGATTGTACATGCAGATTGTACATGAGGATTGTACATGAGGATTGTACATGCGGATTGTACATGCGGATTGTACATGAGGATTGTACATGAGGATTGTACATGAGGATTGTACATGCAGATTGTACATGTGGATTGCACATGCGATTGTACATGCGGATTGTGCATGCGGATTGTACATGCGGATTGTACATGCGGATTGTGCATGCGGATTGTGCATGCGGATTGTACATGAGGATTGTACATGCGGATTGTACATGCGGATTGTGCATGAGGATTGTACATGCGGATTGTACATGCGGATTGTACATGCGGATTGTGCATGAGGATTGTACATGCGGATTGTACATGCGGATTGTACATGCGGATTGTACATGCGGATTGTGCATGCGGATTGTGCATGAGGATTGTACGTGCGGATTGTACATGCGGATTGTACATGCGTTTTCCTGCCAGGGACATGTGGATGTGAAGCGTTCTTCACTGACATTTCTGCATGCGGGTTGACAAGCGCTTTCCAAGAGATTTTAGCATCACTTGGAAAGTGCTTATCAACTTGGTCACACTATATAAATCCATGCAAACAGCATAGATTTATATAGTGTGACGAAAAGAATGTTTCAAAATAAAAAATAAATCTATACTTACCTTCCGATGGCCCCCGGAGTCTTGTTTCCCTCTGTCCTGGCTTGTCGGGAGATCGAGGTACACTGAAGGACCTGCCGACGTCAGCGTTGCGTGACCCGTCACATGACTATGACGTCAGCGCAGGTCCTCCAGTCCATCGCGATCTGCCGGCATGAGAGGAAGAGCGCACCGGGGGCCGCCAGTAGGTAAATATAACATTTATTTTTTATTTTATTCGTTTTTTTACAGGTTCTATGGTACCCGGGTCCGGGGGAGAGTCTCCTGTCCTCTAGACCTGGCTACCATCCTCACATTGAAACGCGTGGATTCCGCATCTACATATACAGTGATGCGGATTACATGCGTTCCAATGCAAGTCAATGGCGGCGAAAACGCAGCACTTCCGCAAAATAATTGGTAGTGCTGCTTTTTTTTCCGCAATGATAATCCGCAGCGGAAGTTTCCACAGCATGTGCACAGCACATCCGGATTATCATTGGGGAACATGGCAGACCTTCTACCAAGCGTTTTTTAAGCGTTTCTGCAGCGTCTTTGCCGCTGCGGAAACGCTTAAACGCATCATGGGCACACAGCCTTAATATTGAGCAGAATTAAGTATGCTGACATCCCCCTATATACAGTTTGAGCCCCCACATAACTCCCTAGATACAGTATGAGTCTGCACATAGGTCTCTAGATACAGTATGAGCCCTCACATAGTTCCCTAGATACAGTATGAGCCCCCACATAGCTCCCTAGATACAGTATGAGCCCGAACATAGCTCCCTAGATACAGTATGAGCCCGTACATAGCTCCCTAGATACAGTATGAGCCTGCACATAGCTCCCTAGATACAGTATGAGCCCCCACATAGCTCCCTAGATACAGTATAAGATCCCTCATAGCCCCTATATACAATATGAGCCCGCACATAGCCTTCTATATATAGTATGAGCCCCCACATAGCTCCCTATATACAGTATGAGCCCGTACATAGCTCCCTATATACAGTATGAGCCCCAAATAGCTCCCTATATACAGTATGAGCACCCACATAGCTCCCTACATACAATATGAGCCCGTACATAGCTCCCTTCTCTGATTGATTGTCGGTTCCACAGCCAGCTCAGAGAATGGTCGAATGCAAAATGCAGCTACCTGGGAGACACCTCTGTCCACCGCATGAGGTGGCCCGGAGGCACCCCCCTGACGGCTGTACCCAGGTCACATGCCCCCCCTGATTCCCCTAGGTATGGCCCTGTCTAGTTTATATGACAATACATGACTGGTATCTATAGTATAATCAGGGATGTGTCCTTCTGCCAGAAGCCTCTATAGATTGTGCAAGCGCAATACCTGCACAGTCTGGCCGCAGACAGAAAGACACATCCACATCCCAGACAGGGATGAGGAGTGTGGCGCCGGATATCGCGGTATGCATAAGCACTGAGCGCATACCGTGATCTCCGGCACCATAAACACATACACGTTCGGTCCTGTCATCTCTGGAGAGGCCGGGGGGAGGAGTGTGGCGCAGGCGCCGATTTCCGGCGCTATTTTAGTGAAGACAAATATGAACAGTGTCTTCGACAAAATGAACAGCGTGGTATGCGCATGCGCGTACTTTGGCGCCATTTTGTTGAAAACACTCTGCACATTTGTATTCATTCAAATGAAACCAGATATCGCGCTATGCGGACATGTGGAGCATGGACCAGAGTGAGGGGGGAGCATATACCAGGATGGGGGGAAGCATGTACCAGGATGGGGGAGCATATACCAGGATGGGGGAGCATATACCAAGATGGGGAGAAGCATGGACCAGGATGGGGGAGCATATACCATAATGGGGGGAAGCATTGACCAGGATGAAGGAGCATACACCAGGATGGGGAAGCATACACCAGGATGGGGGAGCATACACCAGGATGGGGGAGCATATACCAGGATGGGGGACCAGGATGGGGAAGCATACACCAGGATGGGGGACCAGGATGGGGGAGCATATACCAGGATGGGGAAGCATACACCAGGATGGGGAAGCATATACCAGGATGGGGGAGCATATACCAGGATGGGAGACCAGTATGGGGAAGCATACACCAGGATGGCAGACCAGGATGGGGGAGCATATACCAGGATGGGGGAGAATATACCAAGATGGGGGACCAGGATGGGGAAGCATATACCAGGATGGGGGAGCATATACCAGGGTGGGGGAGCATATACCAGGATGGGGAAGCATATACCAGGATGGGGGAGCATATACCAGGATGGGGGAGCAGGATGGGGAAGCATATACCAGGATGGGGGAGCATATACCAGGATGGGGGAGCATATACCAGGATACGGGGCCAGGATGGGAGAGCATATACCAATAAAAAAGCTTGCCACCCGGGCATAGAACAGGTTCAATAGCTAGTATGATATACTGTGATACAGACATTAGATGTTATATGCTATACACATTGTTATATCCCATCTGATGTCTGTACCACAGTATACCATACAGTAATCAATATACTGGATGACATTCTTTGTACAGGGTATACACTGTACTGATCACACTTGGACCTGCACACAGGACCTCACATATTATATATGGAGCAGTATAGTATGTGATGTCCTGTAGGTTCAGGGTTGATTAGTCAGTGCAGGATCCGCTCTGCTGATGTCTGTGGTCGCTCTGCTGGGGCTCAGTGTGATTTATTGCAGGACTCTGAATTTTCCTGCAGATCTGGTGACTCTGGAGCCGATGACCCAGAGTGACCTGATCTGCAGCAAAGGTCAGACTCCGGCCATAAGTCATACAGGGCCCCAGCAGAGCGGCCGCTGACCGGACACTAAGGGATCCATGTGAACTGATCAGGAGGGGAGCAGCGTCTTGCAGCCCTCACCTCACTCCAGACATCCTGCCCAGGGCCCGACCTCGACCTCGTATTTACCACCATCCACTGATGCACAAGCTCCTCTCCGGCAGGATGAAGTGAAGAAGCCCCAGGCGCTGCTGTGTGACGTCAGTGCTGGAGACGCAGCACACAGCGTGCAGGGGGCGTGTCTGTCTCCCTGATGCGGCTGGCCAGCGTCTAATGGTAATGTGCGGTCCCCCTGCCTCTGCCTCTCCAGAAAACATTAATATGAGGGCAATCTGGCAGTGGGCCCTGCCGGAGCCCAGGGCCCCGGGCGGTAGCCCAGATCGTCCTCAATATAATCCGCTTATGGTTGTGGCATTACAGTGATTAGCTCATTCTGAAGAAAATATTAATCCTGGTGATAGCACTAGTTAGGCAGTTTGTGGAGAGCTGGTATAGTACAGCATAGGGTCCATTGCTCGTTCTTTCTGCTGCTGGAACTTCTATCAATAGCCCTAGATATCAGGACTGATAATATTCTTTTTGCTCTTAATCCTGCTAATTTTGGTGAAAAGCAATATAATACACCATTTTACTGCTCCATCTGCTTGTTAGTAGCATACAGCCAGATTTGGTTGATTTGAATAGCATTGCTGTATTGTGGAAGCAGAGAAACTTGTCCATCATCCAAATATTTTAGCAACCACGGTCACACGAAGGCGACAGTGAGAAAGTGCAATTACTGTCGTAAAAGGTGGCCGATGATGATAAGACACAACAGCCAGCAAGTCAGGAGGAGGCCCAGGGTGCGTACGTGGAAGACAAGGTGGTGGACGAGGAAGTCACTGACCCAAACTGGCAAGGTGTCATGCACAGTGAGGACAGCATCACAACGGACAGGAAGAAGCAGTGGGGTGGCCACAGACACAAGGCGGGCAACTGCTACCCAAAACACCAATACAAGGGAAGTTGCCAGTCCAACTGCTAGGTCTTCTCGAGTCTGGATCTTTTTTAAAGACTGTCCAGTTAACCCAAAAAACGCCATTTGTTACAATTGACATGCCAGCATCAGCAGGGGCAGCAAAACTACCAGCCTGACCACCACCAGCATGCTCTGGTGTGGCGCCCTGCTGCAGTTGGAGCCACAGATCCTAGAGGGGTGCATTAACGGATTCCTCCACAAGAGGCCCTCACAGCACACACACACCTCCACCTTCCACCTCAGACCACCAGAGGGAGCCTGTTAGGGATATAAAAAGGGAAGGTGGAGCTAGGCAGTCAGTTCCTCTGAAGAGTTCCTGCAGTAGTTAAGCCTAAGAGAGGTCAGCCTGCAGTGGAGCACAGTCCAGACTCAGACGCAGCTCAGGTTAGCGAGCTAGGAGTGTTGCCGATGCTCAGAGAGAGGCAGAAGAGGCAGCCAGCTAACTGCTAGTGTGTATAGCCTAGTGAGGGCCTCGAGCGAGGCCGAAGGCTAGAGGAGTGAGTAGCATTGGGGGCAGAGGAGCTGTACAAGCTCACCCCAGAAAACATATACCGGACACCGGGTCCGCGTCTACAGGGCCATGTACCCCCCTGTAGAGACAACCGGAGACCCCTGGAAGACTTCAAGTCCCAGGATCACCCAAGAGCTGATACGTACCAGAGCCAGGAGTCACGGAGGCCCCGCAAGCTGGGAGCGCGTACTTCAAGAGAAGGCCCTACCACAAAGTCAGCAGGTGCAGGACAGAGACAAAGTTAGGCCTAGCTCCAGGCAGGTCAGAAACTTACTACACAAAGGCAAGAAACAGGAGGCCCTATACCCGCTCACTGGGGAGGATCCTTATATGCACCCTTCACCCTACAGTGCTCCGGGATGTGCCTGAATCTCCGTCAGTAAAAGGTACTGAAGTGACTATCGTGTCTGTCCCTGTTCTTGCTCTGACCCGGCTGGGTCCCATCTGTCCTGCATCTTTTCTTCCCCCGCTGCCCTGAGGCCTAGCTCCACCTGTGGGGAGCTATACCACGCAAGCTGCCTTAACACCGGCCTCAGTGGGCTGCTGCAGCGCTGGTGATTCTCACCAGACACCACAGGTGGCGTCACGAACTTTCATATAATTATCCACCCTTTTTAAAGAGAGGCCCAGAGTACAGGCCCGGGAGCCGACTACCGCGACATCCCCCAGGATCAGGCAACAAGGCCCGGACGCCGAGTCATCCCCATCCCCTGGGCTACACATCTCTTTCCTGGCGTCACGAACAGGATTGCGTGCCCGCTGCAATGACGGAGTGTTACGCCCGTTGCCACCGGGTACTGTGCGCCTTTAATCAAAAACTGTGTATTTGACTGTGGCGAAGATTGCTGCCATTGTTGGGTCGCCGAGCGGGAAGAAGGGCGTAACCGCGGGAAACTGAGGGGCACACCTGCTAAAGCGCGCGAAGCTCCGGACACGCCCCACGCCTCGACGTCAAACCAGGAAGCTCCAGGTCCTGGAAGGAGCATCGCTGAACGCTCTGACGTAGGACGCAAGCGGCGCAAGGTCCTGAAGGAGACCGTCACCTGCGGAGCTGCGGCCTACCGGAAGAAAAGAAAAGAAGGTAGGCCATGGTTAGCTAGGGGGGCGCCAGAATGTCCGAAGAGCAGCACAACGCCGGAATACTGGTTAACGGCCCTGATGTTCAACCCGAGCTCGTCGCCGAGCAGGCCGAAGCAGCCGCTCCACCAGCAGCGCCTGTAACACCCGTCATTCTTTGACTTTACCGTACATCCCTGGAGAGAAGTGGCTCCCCCAGTACAGTGGCAAACCAGATACCCTGTCTGGATTTAAACAGAAAATATGCGGTATACTGGACATGTAATCTATGACAGGCAAGCAAAGAGTCGCTGTTGTATTGGGACAATTGACTGGTGCTGCAGAACGGGAAGTGGAAACATGGTCGGCCGCAGATCAGGAGTCAGTGTCCGCCATCTTTAAAAAATTACAGACTGTCTTTGAGAACAGTACTGAGACAGACCTCCGGATGAGGTACTACAACTGCTCTCAGCAACCGGAAGACAGTGTTCGGGACTATGTCTGGCGTCTACAAGGGGCCCTGCGGGCTCTGAAACAGGTTAGTCCAACCAGCATCAATGATGAAAATAAAATGCTGAAAGAACAGTTTATCCGGGGACTGAGGAGAGCAGGACTGTGCGCTGGTGGTCCCTGGATCATCCAGATGCCACCTTTGACACCCTTAAGGACATGGCTATAAAAGGACTGCAGCCCCTGGAAACAACTGCTATCCAATGTTACCAGGGTGGGGCCACCCCAGAATCTGCAGCATCCACCTTTTCCCCGGTGGCTGCTGAAGCCAAGGTGCAAGCAACGTCCCCTAGTGAGCTGGACAGCCTGCGCTCTGAAGTGCATCAGTTGAGCAAAACCCTGACCACTGTACTGAGTGCCCTGCAGCTGCGGACGGAGCCCGAGGAGGAAGGAAGGATCCTGCTAGCCGACAGCCCTGAGGATGTCCCTTGGATGAGAAAGAGGAGGAAGACAACGCCACCCTCTGGGAGGATCAGTGGCCAACGCCGTCCACCAAGGGACCCTGTCTGCCACCGCTGCCACAAGTCCGGCCACATCATCCAGAGCTGTCCTTTAAACAAGAAAACCCTGGGGCCGAGGGCCGACACCCAGGAGTAAATTCCCCAGGCACCTCAGACTGGTACAACAGGTTTGTGGGAGGAAGACCTTTCCTGTCCATTGTGCTGGACGGCATCCTGACACAGGCTCTGCTAGACACAGGATCTCAGGTAACCATCATGCCTGATGTCCTCTACAGAAGGTTCTGGTCCATGGACGATCTACGCCCTCCAGCTCCAAATCTTTCCGTCTATGCCTCAAACGGCCTCCCCCTTAACCTAATCGGGGTTAAGAATGTGGCAGTGAAGGTGGGGAGAGTGGAACTGAAGGACCAGGGACTAATTGTAGTAGAGACTAATCAGATGATACCAATTTGTATATGGTACTCGGCACTAATATTGTTGGTAACTGTTTGGGAGAAGTTGTGTTCTTGCTCCAACAGATAGCTGACACCGCCAGACCAGGGCAGAGGAGGGCGCTGCAGAAGGAGATCCGAGCCCTGATGTACCAGCAGCAAGTGAAGCTGTCCGGTGGTGAGATTGGTAATGTGCGGGTAACAGACCCCATACCCATTGTGATTCCCCCAATGAGTGAAATGCTTATCTGGTGTAGAGCAGCAATAGGTCTTAAAGGACAGAGCTACCTGGCTGTAGTGGAACCCCTTAGCTCAGAGCACAGACCTACACTCTTAACTGCCAGAGGGGTAGTGGATGTACGCAATGGAAGGGTGCCCGTCCGTCTTCTCAACTATGGGGAAGACGAGGTAAGATTACCACGCTATGCCACTGTTGCCAAGTTACATGCTGTAAATAACAACTCCATTCACACGGCGGAGTCCTTAACCTCACCAGACGAAGTGGAGGATAATGACCCTGCAACCCAGGTGGAGGAATGGTGTCAACAGCTCCATCTTAGGACAGACACCACTCCTGCCCACCAGAAGCAGGGTGTACACCGGGTGGTTCAGGAATACGTGCAGGTATTCAGTAAGCACCCACTTGACTTTCGGAGGATTAAGGGGGTACAACATCACATCCCCACAGGTGACCATCCACCCATCAAAGAACGTTACAGGCCTATACCACCAGCACACTACCAGAAAGCCAAGGAGATGTTGCACGACATGAAGAAGGCAGGGGTAGTAAGGGATAGTTGTAGTCCCTGGGCAGCTCCCCTAGTGCTAGTCAGGAAAAAGGATGGAAGCATGAGAATGTGTGTAGATTACAGACAAATAAATCGCATTACACATAAAGATGCATACCCTTTACCACGTATTGAGGAATCCCTGGCTGCCTTAAAGTCTGCAAATTACTTTTCCACCCTTGACCTCACTAGTGGGTACTGGCAAGTAGCTGTGGCTGAGGAGGATCGGGAGAAGACGGCCTTCACCACCCCGGTGGGACTCTGCGAGTTCAATAGTATGCTGTTTGGACTCTGCAACACCCCTGGAACGTTCCAGAGATTGATGGAGTGCTGCCTGGGACACAGCAATTTCAAGACTGTGTTACTATACCTGGATGACGTGATAGTGTACTCCAAGACGTATGGGGACCACTTGAAGCATCTGGCAGAGGTATTTGAGTCACTGTCCCGATAGGGGATGAAGCTGAAGCCCTCAAAGTGCCACCTGCTCAAGAGAAAGGTACAGTACCTGGGGCATATTGTCAGTCCAGAAGGGGTAGCACCAGACCCAGAGAAGGTCACAACCATCCAGAAATGGCCGGAGCCGAAGAACCTCAAGGAGGTGCGTCAGTTCCTCGGACTAATAGGATACTACCGGAGGTTTGTAAAAGACTACACTAAGAAAGCAGCCCCTCTGCAAGATCTCCTGGTAGGACAGTCCCCCAAAGGCAGAAATCCCCCGTTCCACTGGTGTAAGGAGCAAGCCGAGTCATTTCAGGAGATGAAGGAGATCCTGACAGGCGACGAGATCCTAGCCTATCCTGACTACAGCCAACCGTTCCTGCTGTATATGTAGCACCCTGAGGATTCGGCTGCTACAGGGGTATTACACCTCAAGCCAGAGGTGTGGTATTCCACTCCCGGGTAAGGATGGAGTGTGGAACTGAGCTCAGTTAGCTGCATACACTACATACATCCCATTTCCGGGGGACAGACCAACGGTACTCCCACCAGTTTATGTGCAGGTACGATAGTGTCTGTCCCTGGCTGGAGTGGGAGGGGGGTGGAACATCCCAGTAGTGTAGGGGCAGATAGGGGGAGCAGTCTGGGTAAGGCTAGGAGCTCATTGGGTGCTGGTCACCTGAGCTCACACATAGAGGGAGTATATAAGGTGGGCACCATCTTAGATCAGGGTCAGTCTGTCAGAGTTTAGCCTGAGGAGCAGAGCAGAGAAGCTCAGCCAGAAGGGCTGACAGGGAGTTGTGGTTCCGGCTGGGCCCAGCTCCAAGGCCAAGAGAGAGAGAGGAGTCAGAAGGACCCAGAGAGAAGGAGAAGGAACCCCAAGACCCCAGAATACAAGCAACAGGGTGAAGGGTTGGCACCTAGGGTACCGGATCCCAAGCTGGCAGAGAGAAAAGCACACCTTAGCCAGAGACCGGAGGTCGTGGGCAGGATCTGCCACGACCCTCACCAAATCCACCAGGAAGGCAGACCAAGTATAGGGTCAGGGAACCCAGAAGAGGTGTACCCACCAAGAGACCCGAGGGAGCCGGACATAGGTGGATCCCTGGTGAGAACGGCCAGAAGAGAGGGAAAGTCAGAAAGGGAGCTCAGGACCACGCTCCAGAATTACTTGGGGGTTGGCCGAGTCCAGGACCTGGTGGACGCAGCACGGCTCGGGTGGTCGCTTCAGGCCAGAGTGACCATAAGAACACCCGTAAGTAAAAACCCCTGAACTGCACAGCCCGACTCTGAGTCTTCTTGCTTGATCATCCTGCACCTTCACTACCACCATCCTCTACACCTGACCCCCTGAGGCTATACCCCTCCCGTTGGGGATTATACTACCAGAGCTGCACACACACCACCAGCCTCAGCGGACCCTTCTGCAGCGGCGGCCTTGTGACCGCAAATCAACGGGTGGCGTAGTCGACATTAAGGACCTTTAACAACATCTGTAAAGACTGCCACACACTGAGTTTGACACCCTGGGCACGGACCGGGTCACCGCCACTCGGAGACTACAACCCCCATCTGATCCGGCTCCGGGTAATCCCCAAACAGCACTGGCCCAGGGGGTGCGTCAACTTTGGCGTAGTCGGCAGGATTACGTGCCCGCAACCACCGGGTACTGCGTGCCTGAAGAAAGTCCACATTTACCTTAAGAAGAAGTCTCCCGCCGGTTCCAGAGGGTCCCCGCCATGGGACGCCATCACGGATCGTTTCCCGCCGGTTGCCCGCCATCTGCAGCTTTTTCCCGCCATCCACGGAGTTTCCCGCCACTGGGAGACGATTCCCGCCATTTCCAGAAGATTTCCCGCCTTGGAAGAGCGGACGCCATTATGGGCGTGCCAGAGGGTGGCAAGAGGTCACCTCCCATCGTGGGCCAGGTCAAGAAATGGCGCCAAAAGTGGAAACCGCCCCCACCAGCAGAGACTGTGATGATTGATATGTCCATCAGCGTGAGAGAACTGCCCCTGGAACTGACAATCACAAAGTTGCCCCGGGACCACCTTCAATGTGGGCGGAGACAGAAGAAAAGAGCGAAGATGGGTGCAGCCTGGAGGAGTCTGGAGAGAGCGCACCCGGAGACAAGAAGTCTGGAGAGGGCTCCGGAGAAGTCGTACCCGGAGATGGAAGGAGAGTCAGGCAGCACCGACCCAGTGGTCAGGAGCCTGCTGCAAGCAACAACCCCACTAGGCTTAGTGGAGGTCCTGGCACAGCTCCCCCGAGACCGGGAGTGTGCGCAGACCGCGCTGGAGCGCCTCGCATGGAGGATGGCCCAGGTGCAGCGAGAGACGCTGACGGAGTGGAGCCGAGAGATGGCCCTGCAGGCAAGAACCCGCCAGTGGAGCACGCCACCCGAGACGAGGAGACAGACCGCCTCTGAGGATGGTGCAGGAGGAGTGAAGGCCGGAGACGGCGCCGAGGAGGGAGCTGAACAGACGGAGGCAGGTAAAGGGGACGTCACTACCCCGAGCCGAGAAGCCGCGTGCCTGCCCCAGCTCCCCGTCGCAGAGCCCGAAATTCCCCCTGCCGTGCCCGTCGCTGCATCGTCACCGCTCCAGACAAGGCCTCAAGCAGAAGCCGCGGCCGCGACCCCTGTGACGTCACGCGCCTCAACCCTGAGCGCGGCAAAGCAGGAAACACCACCGGCCTGGTCGCAAGGTCTAGTACCCCCGGGCGCCGCAGGACCAACAGCGCCCTCTACCTCCACTGAGCCACCGGCCTGGTCGCTGGGCCAAGTTACCCCGGGCGCCGCCGTCTTCACGGTGCCCTTTATGTTCAGGGTACCCCAGGCCTGGTCGCAAGGCCTGGCGAACCCGGGCGCCGCTTCCACCACCGCGCCCTCAACATCTAGAGTGCCGCACCTGGGTGAAGACTTGTTTGCCCAGCACACGTGCCCGGATGGGCAGCCCTTTGTGTGGCCACCGGAGTTCCACCATCCCCGACTCCGGAAAGAAAGACCCATAGATGAGCCCCTGATTCCGGTTCCGAAGCCCGTTAAGATCACCCCACTCTCGTTGGAGGAAGCGCAGTTTGCGTGGGACCCCACCGGAGGAGACCTCATGGGATTCACCCAAGAGACTCGGGCAGCCGCAGCTGAGCGTGCGGAGTGCTGCCGGCAGCAGTTAGAGGTCTTCGACCGGGAGAGAAGAGAGAGGCGGGTCCGAGAGCAGCGGCTGCAGGAACAGAGTGCAGAGCAGAAGAGCCGGACCAGGAGGAACCCCCGTGCAGCTCATGGTCCCCGTGCCACCGGGACTGTAATTAAATTCCAGCTGCAGCACGGTTGGGGTTTCATCAGGGATCATCACACCCCCGGTGACGTCTTTGTCACCCGCAGAGACGTGGAGTCCCATCTGCCGGAGGGACACAGAGGACGTGACCTATATGTAGGGGACGAGGTCACGTTCACCCGGCACAAGTGTGCCAAAGGACCCTATGCCCTCCATGTACACCGGCTGACGGAGGAGGAGCTACGGTGTGAAGAGGAGCAAGAGGATCCGGACGGGTCTGAAGGAGGAGCAGGAGTACGCTGTCATTAAAGTACGGTAAAGAGACTGTACATAGTTACCCGTCAGGGTATAAGAACTGTTACTGCTGCTAGTTAAAATATAGTCCCCGTTGGGACCAGCAAATTGAACTGAAACCCGTGTGTCCCTATTCCCACTGACCGAGGACTGAGAGCAGTCATTCCTTTCCTAATACCTTCCCTTGTATATAGTTGCGCTTCCTAAGACGCCCCCTACCGGTTTTATAGGAAACTGTTGTTTTTCTTGAAGAGACTGTCGCACTTTACCCGGTCACAAGTTGCACCGTGGCCGGAAGAACAAGAGTGTTATTTATGAAAAGTTTATGCTGATATATATATTGTTTTATATGTTTATGTTTTATGAAAAAAAAAAAATGTATGTTTGTGGATGTTTTTGTTCTCTTACAGCCCGAGGACGTGCTGTGATTTACCAGGGGGGAATGTAGCACCCTGAGGATTCGGCTGCTACAGGGGTATTACACCTCAAGCCAGAGGTGTGGTATTCCACTCCCGGGTAAGGATGGAGTGTGGAACTGAGCTCAGTTAGCTGCATACACTACATACATCCCATTTCCGGGGGACAGACCAACGGTACTCCCACCAGTTTATGTGCAGGTACGATAGTGTCTGTCCCTGGCTGGAGTGGGAGGGGGGTGGAACATCCCAGTAGTGTAGGGGCAGATAGGGGGAGCAGTCTGGGTAAGGCTAGGAGCTCATTGGGTGCTGGTCACCTGAGCTCACACATAGAGGGAGTATATAAGGTGGGCACCATCTTAGATCAGGGTCAGTCTGTCAGAGTTTAGCCTGAGGAGCAGAGCAGAGAAGCTCAGCCAGAAGGGCTGACAGGGAGTTGTGGTTCCGGCTGGGCCCAGCTCCAAGGCCAAGAGAGAGAGAGGAG
This sequence comes from Phyllobates terribilis, assembly GCF_046119375.1. NCBI lineage: Eukaryota > Metazoa > Chordata > Amphibia > Anura > Dendrobatidae > Phyllobates > Phyllobates terribilis. Next base: position 757,595,388 of record NW_027362764.1, read on the forward strand.
TCAGAAGGACCCAGAGAGAAGGAGAAGGAACCCCAAGACCCCAGAATACAAGCAACAGGGTGAAGGGTTGGCACCTAGGGTACCGGATCCCAAGCTGGCAGAGAGAAAAGCACACCTTAGCCAGAGACCGGAGGTCGTGGGCAGGATCTGCCACGACCCTCACCAAATCCACCAGGAAGGCAGACCAAGTATAGGGTCAGGGAACCCAGAAGAGGTGTACCCACCAAGAGACCCGAGGGAGCCGGACATAGGTGGATCCCTGGTGAGAACGGCCAGAAGAGAGGGAAAGTCAGAAAGGGAGCTCAGGACCACGCTCCAGAATTACTTGGGGGTTGGCCGAGTCCAGGACCTGGTGGACGCAGCTCGGCTCGGGTGGTCGCTTCAGGCCAGAGTGACCATAAGAACACCCGTAAGTAAAAACCCCTGAACTGCACAGCCCGACTCTGAGTCTTCTTGCTTGATCATCCTGCACCTTCACTACCACCATCCTCTACACCTGACCCCCTGAGGCTATACCCCTCCCGTTGGGGGTTATACTACCAGAGCTGCACACACACCACCAGCCTCAGCGGACCCTTCTGCAGCGGCGGCCTTGTGACCGCAAATCAACGGGTGGCGTAGTCGACATTAAGGACCTTTAACAACATCTGTAAAGACTGCCACACACTGAGTTTGACACCCTGGGCACGGACCGGGTCACCGCCACTCGGAGACTACAACCCCCATCTGATCCGGCTCCGGGTAATCCCCAAACAGCACTGGCCCAGGGGGTGCATCATATACTGATGCCAGCAACGAAGGACTGGGAGCTGTCCTAAGTCAGAAGCAGAATGGCCAAGAGAAAGTGATCGCATACGCAAGCATGAAGCTCCGCCTGACCGAGAGGAACCCAGGAAACTATAGCAGCTTCAAGTTAGAGTTCCTGGCCTTGGTCTGGGCCATCACTGAAAGGTTCAAGCACTATCTAGTCTCCAGTAAGTTCACTGCCTTCACTGATAACAACCCCTTGACCCATCTTGAGACAGCCAAGTTAGGAGCCTTGGAGCAACGATGGATGGCTCGGCTGTCAAACTACCAATCCACAATTAAATACTGGGTGGGCCGCAAGAACGCCAACGCCGATGCCCTGTCCAGGATGCCTCACCAGTCAGACACAGAAGAAGAAGTGGATGACCTGGAAGAGATTGAGCTACCTGCCTTTCACCGGAATGGGATGATTCACGAGCAACGAGCCTCCAGGAAGCAGCGTGGGATGACGTTAAACCCTTTGCCTCACCACAGCTGGAAAGAGACCCAGGACAGTGACCCGGTTGTCAGCCGTATTAAGGAGCTGATAACCCAAGAAGGTTCCTCCCTGGAGAAGGAAGCGCCTCTCCAAGCCAAGCAGCTGTGGAATGAGAGGAGCCGGCTGTTTATCTACCGTGAGAAGCTGTGCCGGAGGTACGTCAATCCAAAAACCCATGAGATGGTATGGCAGATAGTGGTTCCCAAGACAGACATCCAAATGGTGTTGGAGGCCTACCACGATCAGGTGGGGCACTTTGGCTGGAAGAAGCTAGAGACCCTGCTGAAGTGTTGATTCTACTGGGTAGGAATGAGCAGCTCCATTGAGAGGTGGTGCCGAAACTGTGGACCCTGTAGCCTCAGAAGAAAAGACTATAGCAGCCAGAAGGCACCCCTGCAACCCATCAAGACGACTCGACCCCTGGAGATCGTGGCCCTGGACCATGTCAAGCTGTCACCCAGCAGGTCAGGGTACTCCTATGCCCTGACCATGGTGGATCAATACTCCAGGTTCCTGGTGGTCGCCCCCGTCAAAGACCTGACGGCAGAGACAGCAGCAAAGACGTTCCAAGCGTATTTCTGTAGACCCCATGGATACCCTGAGCAGGTGCTGACGGACCAAGGCCTGGCCTTTGAGGCTGAGTTGTTCAAGAAATTCTGCCATTTGTACAGGTGTAAGAAGATAAGAACTACACCGTACCACCCACAAACCAACGGTCTCTGTGAAAAGATGAATAACATAATCATCGACCTGCTGAAGACCATACCACTAGAGGAGAGAAACCAGTGGCCAGAACTACTACCTGACCTAGTAGATCTGTACAATCAAATACCAGTAAGTTCCACCAACTGCACTCCTGCATATCTCATGCGGGCAAGGCCAGGAAAGCTGCCCATGGACCTGGAGCTTGGTGTTGTAGAACCAGAAGCGGATGTGACCACTGAGGACTGGGACACGACCAGACAGGAGCAGTACAGAAGAGTACAGGCCTGTGTCAAAGACAGTCTCACTCGGGTGAGAGACAAGCAGGAGACCCACTACAACAAAAGTGCGCCAGCAGAACCTTTCACACCTGGTGAAGTAGTGTTAAAAAGGAAGAGAAGAAACCACAAACTTGATGACCAGTGGGAGAGAGAACCCTACACTGTGTTAAACTCAAGGTTTGATAATAGGAAGACCTGCCTAATTAGTAGAGACGGAGGAAGAACGACTGCAACAGTATCCAGGGACCATCTGAAGTTGTGTCCAGGTCTGCTAAAGCCCCAAGAAGAAGTGCCTCTCACCCTACTGGAGGAGCCTAAAGAAGCAGTACTCCATACTGACTTAGGAGATTTCCCGGCAGATTGGCCTCAACTAGGAGGAGCAGTAATCATACCTGTAATCACCTTCTATCCACAGCAAGAAGAACCTGTAGGTGCCCCAGAAGAGCCTGCTCAAGAAGGATCCCCGGCTGGAGCAGAGCAAGAAGGCCCAGCTAATGGTATACTTGCCAGTCCCGCAGAGAGGCCAAGGCAGTCTTGCAGCCCCTCCACACCTAGTACTGACAGAATGGGAGGTAGTGCAAGTGCTAGTGCCTCACGCATTCCAGTACCACGCAGGTCCATACGTAGTACTAAAGGTCAACCCCCTGTCAGATACACTGAGTAAAGTAGTTAAACTTCTGACAGTGTAAATAGTTACCCCTGGGGTATTATATAGCATTGTGTTGTATTGTACTGTATTATATTATGTATTTTATGGGTATGCATTTAACTTATATTTTTGCCTTTATTAATGGACAATTTAAGTGAAATGGACACTTCCCTTGACACATACAGAACTTTGAGGCTGAGGACTATGTTCATCCCAAAAACTATTCCTTGTAAATAATTGCACTCCCTGGAGTGCCCCCTTTAGGTGACCTCAGAAGTAAAACCTGTCTGGAGTGGCTCTCCTGGAGATCCAGCTCGGGATCTTCATGCCCTGCAGCCACCCCAGGGCCTACGTTGAGGGTTTGGGACAGGTCCCTCAAGCTACCAAGTACTCTGCCCTGTGAGATGGACATCCTTTTGGGGAACCTCACCAAAGGAGACTTAAATTCTGAGGTTGCTTATGGTCTATATCAGGGGTCCTCAAACTTTTTAAACGCGGGGCCAGTTCACTGTCCCTCAGACCATTGGAGGGCCGGAATATAGTTTTTTTTTAAAAACTATGAACAAATTCCTATGCACACTGCACATATCTTATTTTGACGTAAAAAAAACAATACAGGAACAAATACAATATTTAAAATGAAGAACAAGTAAAGTTAGATAAACCGGTATTTCAATAGGCAAGTAAATGTCCCCAATAGGCAGCATAGGTCCCCAATAGGCAGGTAAATATCCCCAATAGGCAGCATAGGTCCCAAATAGGCAGGTAAATGTCCCCAATAGGCAGGTAAATATCCCCAATAGGCAGCATAGGTCCCCAATAGGCAGGTAAATGTCCCCAATAGGCAGGTAAATGTCCCCAATAGGCAGCATAGGTCCCCAATAGGCAGGTAAATGTCCCCAATAGGCAGCATAGGTCCTCAATGGGGAGGTAAATGTCCCCAATAGGCAGGTAAATGTCCCCAATAGGCAGGTAAATATCCCCAATAGGTAGCATAGGTCCCCAATAGGCAGGTAAATGTCCCCAATAGGCAGGTAAATGTCCCCAATAGGCAGCATAGGTCCCCAATAGGCAGGTAAATGTCCCCAATAGGCAGGTAAATGTCCCCAATAGGCAGCATAGGTCCCCAATAGGCAGGTAAATGTCCCCAATAGGCAGCATAGGTCCCCAATAGGCAGGTAAATGTCCCCAATAGGCAGGTAAATGTCCCCAATAGGCAGCATAGGTCCTCAATGGGGAGGTAAATGTCCACAATAGGCAGCATAGGTCCTCAATAGGCAGGCTATTTCCCCCTTATAATGCCCCATGCAGGCTGTTCCCCCCTTATAATGCCCCATGCAGGATGTCACCCCCCATATAAAGCCCCATGCAGGATGTCCCTTTCTCCCACCATATAATGCCCCATGCAAGATATCACTCCCCTGTCTTTATAATGCCCCATGCAGGATGTCACCCCCCAATATAATGCCCCATGCAGGATGTCACTCCCCTGTCATAATGCCCCATTCAGGATGTCACCCCCCCCCCCATATAATGCGCCACGCAGGATATCACTCCCCTGTCGTTATAATGCCCCTTTCAGTATGTCACCCCCCCATATAATACCCCATGCAGCATGTCACTCCCCCATATAATGCCCCATGCAGGATATCACTTCCCAGTCGTTATAATGCCCCATTCAGGATGTCACCCCCCCATATAATGCCCCATGCAGCATGTCACCCCCCCATATAATGCCCCATGCAGCATGTCACCCCTAATATTATGTCCCATGCCTCCATACATTAAAAAAAAAATGCAATACTCACCTCCCTCCTCCTCACCTGCTGCCGCTGCTCAGGTCTGTACTCCAGCGTCGCCCCGCTCTGCGCTGCCTGTGATGGCTCAGGGGAGGGCGCGGTGTAAAGAAGTCACCGCACCCTCTGACCTGACACGTCACAGGGAGCGCGCACCAGGAAGACAGCGGATCTGCGGAGGCACGGGGAGAGGTAAGTATCCGGCTGCCGGGACCCTGAGGGAGCGGGAGGGAGCAGGCGCTGACACCGCTCTCCTCCGCCCACAGCCCGGCGGGCCGGATAAAAATCCTCCGCGGGCCGCATGTGGCCTGCGGGCCGTAGTTTGAGGACCGCTGGTCTATATGTATATATCTGTTATTTATAATGTTATATGCAGCGTTCAAGAATGTGCCTCTCATAAAGGGAAGATTGTTATTGTTCATGTTTATTCAAAATGTACCTCAGGAGTGCTGAGCTTTGCTAGGGGGGAATGTGGCACCTTGCTGCGCTTGGAGCCACAGATTCTAGAGGGGTGCATTAACTTATTCCTCCACAAGAGGCCCTCACAGCACACACACACCTCCACCTTCCACCTCAGACCACCAGAGGGAGCCCGTTAGGGATATAAAAAGGGAAGGTGGAGCTAGGCAGTCAGTTCCTCTGAAGAGTTCCTGCAGTAGTTAAGCCTGAGAGAGGTCAGCCTGCAGTGGAGCACAGTCCAGACTCAGACGCAGCTCAGCTTAGCGAGCTAGGAGCGTTGCCGATGCTCAGAGAAAGGCAGAAAAGGCAGCCAGCTAACTGCTAGTGTGTATAGCCTAGTGAGGGCCTCGAGCGAGGCCGAAGGCTAGAGGAGTGAGTAGCACTGGGGGCAGAGGAGCTGTACAAGCTCACCCCAGAAAACATATACCGAACACCGGGTCCGCGTCTACAGGGCCGTATATCCCCCTGTAGAGACAACCGGAGACCCCTGGAAGACTTCAAGTCCCAGGATCACCCAAGAGCTGATACGTACCAGAGCCAGGAGTCACGGAGGCCCCGCAAGCTGGGAGCGCGTACTCCAAGAGAAGGCCCTACCACAAAGTCAGCCGGTGCAGGACAGAGACAAAGTTAGGCCTAGCTCCAGGCAGGTCAGAAACTTACTACACAAAGGCAAGAAACAGGAGGCCCTATACCCGCTCACTGGGGAGGATCCTGATATGCACCCTTCACTAGTGTTGAGCATTCCGATACTGAAATATCGGGTATCGGCCGATATTCGCGGTATCGGAATTCCGATACTTAATTCCGATACTTTTACAATATCGAATACCGGAATCGGAAGTTCCCATAATGCCTGCGCTCTGCAGTGTCTCTGAAGGATGACAAGCTGGATGGCAGCGCTCAGCTGCGATCCAGCCTGTCATCAGAATGCCATCCCAGCGTGAGAGAATTCTCCTGATTGTTTAAAAGCCGGCGGGCGGTAAAAAGCCGCCGGCTTTTAAACAATCACACAGCCTCATACTGCTTCCCCACAGCCTCCCACCCCGATCCTCCGCTCCCCTCGCCACCTCCCATCCCGATCGTAAGTTAGGACCGGGCGGGGAGCACAGCACCAAGGAGCGGGGAGCGAAGGACCCGGGCGGGCAAGCCGGCAGTGAAAGGACTTCACCGCCGGCTTTCCCGTTCTGTGCTGCGCTTTCCCGCCGGTTATTTCAAATGAATAGCTGAGGTATCAGGTGATGCTGATCAGCTGTTCATTTGAAGTCGCCGCGGTGCCCTCAGAGGGTTCATGTGAGTTCATGCTTGACTGCATGAACTCACATAAACTTTCCCACAGCCGCACAGGTCAGCCACACCTCGCAGACCATCAGCCCGTCATGATTAGTGTGTGCGCGGTGTCTGTGCGATGTCTGCGGGTGTGTGCGGTGTCTGTGCGATGTCTGCGGGTGTGTGCGGTGTCTGTGCGATGTCTGCGAGTGTGTGCGGTGTCTGTGCGATGTCTGCGAGTGTGTGCGGTGTCTGTGCGATGTCTGCGAGTGTGTGCGGTGTCTGTGCGATGTCTGCGAGTGTGTGCGGTGTCTGTGCGATGTCTGCGGGTGTGTGCGCGGTGTCTGTGCGATGTCTGCGAGTGTGTGCGGCTGTGCGCGGTGTCTGTGCGATGTCTAGGGGGTGTGTGCGTGCAGGCAGACATAGGCCGATGTGACACTACTACTCCCATCGGCCTATGTCTGTCCCCCGTCCACTCGTGCCAGCAGGATCAGCTCGATGGGAGCAGTAGTTCCCATCAGCCTGATCCTGCTATTTAAATTGCCCTACTGTGTCCCCAATGAATTTTAAATACATGTCATTGGTGGCCAGTGGTTACCTACAATAAATTAGTTCATACATTACCTGTCCCCGCCGATCGCCACCTAAAATAAAGTAAAAAATTAAAAAATACACCTATACTCACCTAGACACCTAATTCCCCGAAGCCATCGATCTCCTGTAATAAAATCTAAAATAATAAACCACAATCTTATCCTTACCCCTCCATAGTAGTCCACGAGTGTCCCACGATGATCTCCAGTTTAGAGCAGCCACATAGAATGTGACCGCTCTGAACCGCTGCCGCCGCTAGAATGACGGGGCCGTAAAGCAGCCCCGTCATTGCATAAGCGGGTTCGCCGGAGTTCAGGCAGCGCTGCTCCGGTTAGCTCCTTTACGGCCCTGCTGTATCGTGAGAAATTCCCACCGTACAGCAGTGCCGTAAAGGAGGTCTCCGGAGCTGCGCTGCCTGAATGCACTCCGGTGACCTCAGTCAGGGGCTCCCGCTGCCGGGAGCGGACGTGTTCCCGGCAGCGTGAGCTTACAGCAGCCATGCACAGCTGTCACCATCTCCAGATGTGACAGCTGTGCATGGGAGATCAGCGCAGGAACGTGGACAGGTAACTATTTTTTTTAGTAAACTAAGAATTAAATAAAATGGTGTATTTTATTCCAAATAAATTATTTTTTTCTGGGTGTAGTGTGTGTTTTTCTTTTTAACACTTTGTAGATTAGTAATGGGGGTGTCTTATAGACGCCCATCATTACTAACCTGGGCTTCATGGCAGCTGGCGCTGACATGAACCCCAACCCTATTACCCCCTGCCACCGCACCAGGGCAGCGTGGAAGAGCGAGGCTAAGTGCCAGAATTGGATGCGCCATTTCTGGGGCGGCTGACGGCTGGTATTTTTAGCCTGGGAGGGGGCCAATATTCATGGCACCCTTCCTGGGCTATTAATATCAGCCCGCAGCTGTCTGCCTAGCCTTTGCTAGCTATTAAAATAGGGGGGACCCCACGTCATTTTTTTGGGGGGGGTCTCCCATTTTAATAGCTAGTAAAGGCTAGGTATTCAGCTGGGGGCTGATATTAGTAGCCTGGGAAGCTCCATGGGTATTACCCCCTTCCCAGGCTTCAAACATCTGCCCCAGCCGTCGGCTTAACCTCCGCTAGAGACTAAAATTATGGGGGATCCCACGCCAATTTTTTTTTAAATAAATCCTTTATTTTAACACTAAATGACATTTGAGGAGTTAATAAAGATGCAGTCCCTAAATTATTATTTATTTTTTAATTAATTTTTCCCAAAAATGTTGACGTGGGCTTTGCCATATTTTTGTATGCCAGCCAGGTACAGCATCCAGCTTCTATGAACGCGCCATTTCCCGGGGTGGCTGCAGACTGCAATTTGCACCGCGGGGGGGGGGCAGAAAGCTTGGGCCTCCCTGCGCTGCAGATTCCATCCCCCAGCTGCCTAGTTGTACCTGGCTGGACACACAAATAGGGAGAAGCCCCACGTATTTTTTTTTTTAATTATTTCATGAAATTCATGAAATAATAAAGAAAAAAAGGGCTTCCCTATATTGCTGTGTCCAACCAGGTACAAATAGGCAGCTGGTGGTTGGGGGCAGCCCGTTCCTGCCTGCTGTACCTGGCTGGACACAAATATAGTGCGAAGCCCCATGTCAATTTTTTTTAAATTATTTCAGGAAATTCATGAAATAATTAAAAAAAATTGATGTGGGGCTTCGCCCTATATTTGTGTCCAGCCAGGTACAGCAGGCAGGAACGGGCTGCCCCCAACCACCAGCTGCCTATTTGTACCTGGTTGGACACAACAATATAGGGAAGCCCTTTTTTTTTTAAATTATTTCATGAATTTCATGAAATAATTAAAAAAAAAAAATACGTGGGGCTTCGCCCTATTTTTGTGTCCAGCCAGGTACAACTAGGCAGCTGGGGGCTGGAATCCGCAGCGCAGGGAGGCCCAAGCTTTCTGGGTCCCCCTCCGCTGCAAATTGCAGTCCGCAGCCACCCCGGAAAATGGCGCGTTCATAGAAGCGCCATCTTCTGGCGCTGTACCCAACTCATCCAGGGCCCTGGTGCGGTGGCTCACTGGGTAATAAAGGGGTTAAGGCCAGCTTGGCATTATCAGCTGGCCCTAAGCCCGAAATTCATGGGGACACGCCAATATTAGACATGACCACCATGAATTTCTAGTAAAGTATTTAAAAAAAAACACAACACCCAGAAAAAAGTCCTTTAATTGAAATAAACACACAATTCTTTATTGTTCTAAATTAAACCATACTTACCATCACGCCCATTCCAGCTGAAGCCAACGATCTCCTGCAATAAAAGAAAAATAATAAAGCAACCTCATCCTTACCTTTCCATGGTTCCCAGGACAGCTTCAGCTCTGCTACATCGAGATGACAGGCTGGACCGCAGCAGAACGCCGCCATCCAGCCTGTCATCCCGCAGACACTGAGAAGCGCAGGCATGCTTGCGCTCCTCAGTGTCAGGCTGTGACGGCATCCAGATGAGCCGAGTCTCTCACGGTCACCGCATGCGCAGGAGAATTCTCCCACGCTGTCAGTGACGTGCATGAGGTGAGCTGAGTTCATTGTCGGTTCATCTGGATGCCGTCACAGCCTGACACTGAGGAGCGCAAGCATGCCTGCGCTTCTCAGTGTCTGCGGGATGACAGGCTGGATGGCGGCGTTCTGCTGCGGTCCAGCCTGTCATCTCGATGTAGCAGAGCTGAAGCTGTCCTGGGAACCATGGAAAGGTAAGGATGAGGTTGCTTTATTATTTTTCTTTTATTGCAGGAGATTGTTGGCTTCAGCTGGAATGGGCGTGATGGTAAGTATGGTTTAATTTAGAACAATAAAGAATTGTGTGTTTATTTCAATTAAAGGACTTTATTCTGGGTGTTTGTGTTTTTTTTAACTTTCACTATGAGGTTAGTAATGGGGGTGTCTTATAGACGCCTCTCCATTACTAACCTGGGCTTGATGTCAGCTGGCATTATAAGTTGACATCAACCCCAACCCTATTACCCCACTGCCACCGCTACAGGGCAGTGGGAAGAGCGAGGCTAAGTGCCAGAATTGGCGCATCCTATGGATGCGCCATTTCTGGGGTGGCTGACGGCTGGTGTTTCTAGCCTGGGAGGGGGCCAATATTCATGGCACCCTTCCTGGGCTATTAATATCAGCCCCCAGCTGTCTGCCTAGCCTTTGCTAGCTATTAAAATAGGGGGGACCCCACGTCATTTTTTGGGGGGGTCCCCCATTTTAATAGCTAGTAAAGGCTAGGTATTCAGCTGGGGGCTGATATTAGTAGCCTGGGAAGCTCCGTGAGTATTACCCCCTTCCCAGGCTTCAAACATCTGCCCCAGCCGTCTGCTTAACCTCCGCTAGAGACTAAAATTAGGGGGAACCCCACGCCAATTTTTTTTTTAATAAATCCCTTATTTTAACACTAAATGACAAGTACAGTAATCAACACTTCACTGTACTTCTTATATATGTGACTGACATGTTTCTATCTATCTAATCTATGTGTGATTCTCTATTCTTTCTATTCTAAATTGTCGGGTACCGGTGTATGCCGCTGCTGAATTGCCGGCCGGCTTTTTTAAAGAGACGGTGCATGAAAACACTAATATTTTTTTTAAATAAATCCTTTGCACTAAATGACAAGTACAGTCAGCAACACTGTCACTGTACTTCATATATATGTGACTGACATGTTTCTATCTATCTAATCTATGTGTGATTCTCTATTCTTTCTATTCTAAATTGTCGGGTACCGCTGCTGAATTGCCGGCCGGCTTTTTTAAAGAGACGGTGCATGAAAACACTAATATTTTTTTAAATAAATCCTTTACACTAAATGACAAGTACAGTAAGCAACACTGTCACTGTACTTATTATATATGTGACTGACATGTTTCTATCTATATAATCTATGTGTGAAGCTCTATTCTTTCTGTTATAAATTGTCGGGTACCTGTGTATGCCGCTGCTGAATTGCCGGCTTTTCATGTTTCACTGTGAGCACTGTTCCCATCGATTTAGGCAACCACCTCCCCCAATACATTCTACATTATTGTTAGTTGTTTTCCTTCATGTAGAATTAACCTACATGGAAAGAAAGGGTTTATTTTCATTCTGATATTTGTGTCCCATTGACTTGCATTGGTTTCCGGTATCGGAATCGGCGATATCCGATACTTTTTGGGTATCGGCCCGATCCAATCCGATCCGATATTTCCTGATATCGGCAGGTATCGCTCAACACTACCCTTCACACTACAGTGCTCCGGGATGTGCCTGAATCTCCATCAGTAAAAGGTACTGAAGTGACTATCGTGTCTGTCCCTGTTCTTGCTCTGACCCGGCTGGGTCCCATCTGTCCTGCATCCTTTCTTTCCCCGCTGCCCTGAGGCCTAGCTCCACCCGTGGGGAGCTATACCACGCAAGCTGCCTTAACACCGGCCTCAGTGGGCTGCCGCAGCGCTGGTGATTCTCACCAGACACCACAGGTGGCGTCACGAACTTTCATATAATTATCCACCCTTTTTAAAGAGAGGCCCAGAGTACAGGCCCGGGAGCCGACTACCGCGACATCCCCCAGGATCAGGCAACAAGGTCTGGGCACCGAGTCATCCCCATCCCCTGGACTACACACAGGCACATGACAGCAAAGCACTAAACTAGTTGGGCTGAACGCCAGGGTCCAGAAACAGTGTCTGCAGGTGACACCACTGCTTCTTCCCCTGTTGTACGTGCACGCCAAGCCTCCGTCCATGATGCAGGCGAAGATGCCTCCCACCCTGCACCTGTCGTTGCACACTTGCATCTATCACCATCGTCCACGTCCTTGTCCCAGCGCAGCATTCAGTTGCCCCTACCCCAGTCCTTTGAGCGCAAATACGCAGCCAACCACCCACAGTCCACAGCACTAAACTGCCACATTTCTCAACTGCTTGCACTGAAAATGTTACCTTTTAGGCAAGCTTTCCGCAACCTCATGGTGGTGGCCGTCCCTCGGTACTTAGTCCCCAGCCGCCACTATTTCTCCCGGTGTGCCATCCCCGCATTACACTAGCACGTGTCCCAGAACATTAGCCAGGCCTTCAACAACGCAGTTACTGGGAAGGTCCACCTAATCATGGACACGTGTACAAGTGCTTGTGGCCAGGGACGGTACATCTCACTGACAACACATTGGGTTAATATTGTGGAAGCCGGGACCTAGTCAGACCCTGGGATGGAACACGTCCTCCCGACACTGAGAATTGTGGGCCCTGGGTCAATCAGGGTTGCCCCCACATTCTACAGCTCCTGCACCTCCTCCTCCTCCTTTCAGCCTCCATCTCCAAAATGACCACATTAGTCGGAAACTGGAAGCACTACATCACTGCCTCGGCCAAGCGTCAACAGGCTGTGCTGAAGCTAATATGCTTAGGTGACAAACCGCACACTGCTGCAGAAAGCTGTAACAGAGCAGGCAGATCTGTGGCTCTCACTGCTGAACCTACAGCCAGACATGGTCATGTGTGACAATGGCCAGAACCTGGTGGCGGCTCTGAAGCTTGGCAACCTTGCACACGTACCATGCCTGGCCCATATGCTCAACCTAGTGGTTCATCGGTCTCTCAAAACATACCCGGATCTGCCTGAGCTGCTTGTGAAAGTATGCCGCGTGTGTGCCTATTTCAGAAAGTCAGCTATAGCTTCCGCCGCCCTCACCGTGCTTCAGCATCGTTTGCAGCATCCAGCTCACTGACTGGTGTTCGATATCACCATGCATTGGAACTCAATGTTGCATATGTTGGGAAGGATTTGTGAGCAGCAGAGGGCAGTTATGAAGTACCAGCTTCAACATGCCCATCGGTATTCAGGTCAGCCTCCGCACATATGAGCTGATGAGTGGGCATGGATGTCTGACATCTGTGCCATCATCCAAAACTTTGAGGACTCCACCAAGATGGTGAGCGGCGATGATGCCATAATTAGTGTCACCATCCCGCTTCTCTGTTTACTGAAACGCTTGCTGCTCACAATTAAAGAAGAGGCATTGCAGGCGGAGCATGATGAGATGGAGCAAGGAACTCCAGGGTGAGGCTAGACAGCCCAGCCTCATCTCATCTCATCTCATCTCAACGCGGATTGGGTGATAAAGAGGAGGATGAAGAAGAAGAGGAAGAGGAGGATCAGGAGCTGCTTTCCTGCGCTACAGATGGCACTACCCACACAACATTTATACCGTCTGTTGAGCATGGGTGCCCTGAGGAGAGGGAGAATGAGGAGGAGGACCAGGAGGAGGATGAGGAGGAGAACATGGACAATTGTTCTCTTGGCGGGGACAGGGAAGTCTTGGCTGTTAGCAGTCTGGCACACATGGCTGAGTTTATGTTCCGCTGCCTTTCCCATGACCCTTGCATTGTTCGCATTTTGGGCAACAATAATTACTGGTTGGTCACACTTCTAAACCCGCGCTGCAAGGAAAACTTTCTATCTCTCCTCCCCATGGTGGAGAGGTCTAATAAAATGTTGCACTACCAGAAGGCCCTTGTTGAAGAATTATTAAAAAAATTCACATCTGACAACGCTGGCAGCAGAGGTCACAGTTCCTTGGACAACCAAGGAGTACAGTTGAGGGAGACACAAACCAGATGCAGTAGAGGCAGGGGAACACTGTCAAAGGTCTAGGATAGTTTTCTCAGACCCTCCCAGCACCAAGGCCCTGATGCGCGGGGTACTCTGACAAGGAGGGAAACCTTTTGGAAGATGCTGAAGGAGTACCTTGCCGACCATATCAGCATCCTCTGTGATTCTTCTGTGCCTTGTAACTATTGGGTATCCAAGCTGGACACGTGGCACGAACTGTGTCTCTATGCCTTGGTGGTCCTTGCCTGCCCTGCCACTAGCATTTTTTCAGAGCGGGTTCTTAGTGCCGCCGGGGGAATTATAGCTGATAGGCGCATCTGCCTGTCAACTGAAAATGCTGACAGGCTGACTCTTATAAAAATGAACAAGGGCTGAATTGGGCCAGACTTCTCAACACCACTGGATAATATCAGCGGAACATAAAGTCAAATCCAGTGGTTATTTTTGGGTGGTCTATTCCCATGAACCTCTTAACACCTAGACATGTGTATACGCTTCATGATTTTGTCTATTTTATGTCACCCTCCTCCTTCTCCTCATCCTCCCCCACGATATCAACAGGGTGACCATCATGCAACACCCACAGAATTTTTTTAAGGGTGTTTATGATGCCCGTAGGAACTATATTTCGAGGCTTACCTCTAACATTCTGTATGTTATACAGTATGTTCATGTAAACAGTATGTCCATATTGTAGGGGGTTGGTACTCACTCAGCCATTTTCAAGGTAGTCACAGAAGCCAGTTTCTTTAAAAATGTCCAAGGTGGGTTTATTCGTACTACATAAACCGCACTCTCCAGGTAAATGAAACACAGCCTTGTCCGGCACAAAGTAACAAAACAAGAAAAACAGTCCATACAGTGCTGTGGGTTCGCCCGCTACTAGTCAGTGTCCTGTAGCACAGAGACGCTAGAGGTCTCCACACCTCCAGCCACAGACACTGAATAAGACACTCGGTCTCTATTTTATACACACGCCCTGGGGTGGGGATATGTGAGCAGCCTATCCCACCCGTCTCTTATGACTGCTCTTAAAAACCGGCCCTGATACGCCCAATTAACCCTTTCAGCACTAAGTGTGTGGGAGCATGCTTTCCAAGTTTTACATCACTGAAGCTGCCAACCTCATGAAGCCCTCTACGTCTCTTCCAAGGGGCATTGGGCGGTACGGTGGCGCAGTGGTTAGCACTTGCTGCGCTGAGGTCCTGGGTTCAAATCCCACCAAGGACAACATCTGCAAGGAGTTTGTATGTTCTCCCCGTGTTTGCGTGGGTTTCCTCCAGGTTCTCCGGTTTCCTCCCACACTCCAAAGACATACTGATAGGGAATCTAGATTGTAAGCCCCGATGGGGACAGCGACGATAATGTATGTAAAGCGCTGCGGAATATGTTAGCGCTATATAAAAATAAAGATTATTATCATTATTATTATTATTGGAGTGCCTCCCAATTTTCGGCAGCCCTTGCATTCACTGCATAGACCAACACTATGGGAGACCCACTTCCTAATAATGGGAACATTGTTTTCAGGAGGCCCTCTGACCTCCACGTCTCTTCCAAGGGTCATTGGAGTGCCTCCAAATTTTTGGCAACCCTTGCATTCACTGCATAGGCCAACACTATGGGAGACCCACTTCCTAATAATGGGAACATTTTTTCATGAGGCCCTCCTCTACGTGTCTTCAAAGGAGTATTGGAGTATGTCATAATTTTTGGCAGTCCTTGCAGTCACTGCCCAAGCAATAGCAGTATAGGAGACCCACTCCTTTATAAAGGGAACATATTTTAAATAAGGCTCTCCACTATGTGTCTTCAAATGTGTATTGGAGTGCGTCCTTATTTTTGGCAGCCCTTGAATTTGCTGCATACGCAATAACAGTATAGGAGATCCACTCCTTAAGAAGGGGAAGAAAAACACTGAGGACCTTCACTACGTCTATTCAAAGTGGCATTGGAGTGCGTCCTAATTTTGAGCAGCCCTTGAAAAGGCTGCATATGCAATAACAGTATAGGAAGCTCACTCCTATGTTGTATGTTGCAGTACCAGGTGACCCTTGTTGAAGAATTATTTAAAAAAATCCCATCGGACAACGCTGGCGGCAGAGGTCACAGTTTTTTGCAAAACCAAGCAGTTCAGGCGAGGGAGAAACAAAGCAGATACAGTAGAGGCAAGGGAATGATGTCAAAGGTCTGAGACAGTTTTCTAAGACCCTCCCAGTGCCCCGGCCCTGATGCACTGGTTACTCTGACAAGGAGGGAAAAGTTTTCGAAGATGCTGAAGGGCTACCCTGGCGACTGTACCAGCGTCCTCCGTGATTCCTCTGTGCCTTACAACTATTGGGTAACCAAGCTGGACACGTGGCATGAGCTGTCTCTCTATGCCTTGGAGGTCCTGGCCTCTAGCGTTTTGTCAGAGATGGTTTTTAGTGCCACCGGGGGTATTATAACATATACGCAATAACAGTATAGAAGACCCACTCCTTAATAATGTGAAGGCCAATTCAAATCGATTCAATATTCTACAATATTACCTCTCTTATCTGAAATTCATTTACGGATGAGCTATCACAGTATGGATAGCGTATTACACCAATCCAGCCAGGTATTATTGCCTTACACTGCGTACTGCTGCTGCAAAAAAAATACCGCTGTTGGCTGCATTTACAATAGGGATAGGTGCAAGGTATCATCAGCTGGAGATGAGTTTTGTTCATTGTCGTCGAATACATCTCTTCCACAGTGCATTACTTGATATTTTCCATGCACTCGTTGACCGATTCATAATTTTTAACGGTAATCTGTAATAATTAGAAATTGATGAAAGCAGACAGGGTTGCTTGCGTTCCTTCACAGTTTGGTGGTGCAACGTACCAAAAAAACCTCTTCAGAGCTGGTTAAATTCTATTTTCTATTGTACTATATTTCCTCTCATATCTGAGATTCATGTACAGGTGACCTATAGCAATTGGGATAGCGTCTTACAGGCATCAAGTCAGGGATTATTGTATTATACTCCATGCTGAAAAAAAATCTATTCCCTATTGATATGTGTTCATTCTGGATGTGTCTGATCATGTCTCACATACCACATGGCCAGATAAGGTAGTAAAATGTTAAAATTACATTTACTGGTGAATGTATTTTTCACTGTTGAAAGAAATGCAAAAGTGCAAAAACGGAACAAAAACTGTATGTGTGAACATAGCCCAAGGTGTGGAGGAGCATTTTTGGTTTTGGTTATTTATTTTGCCTTATACAGTACAGACCAAAAGTTTGGACACACCTTCTCATTTAAAGATTTTTCTGTATTTTCATGACTATAAAAATTGTACATTCACACAGAAGGCATCAAAACGATGAATTAACACATGTGGAATTATATACTGAACAAAAAAGTGTGAAACAACTGAAAATATGTCTTATATTCTAGGTTCTTCAAAGTAGCCACCTTTTGCTTTGATGACTGCTTTGCACACTCTTGGCATTCTCTTGATGAGCTTCAAGAGGTAGTCACCGGAAATGGTCTTCCAACAATCTTGAAGGAGTTCCCAGAGATGCTTAGCACTTGTTGGCCCTTTTGCCTTCACTCTGCGGTCCAGCTCACCCCAAACCATCTCGATTGGGTTCAGGTCTGGTGACTGTGGAGGCCAGGTCATCTGGCGTAGCACCCCATCACTCTCCTTCTTGGTGAAATAGCCCTTACAGCCTGGAGGTGTGTTTGGGGTCATTGTCCTATTGAAAAATAAATGATGGTTCAACTAAACGCAAAACGGATGGAATAGCATGCCGCTGCAAGATGCTGTGGTAGCCATGCTGGTTCAGTATGCCTTAAATTTTGAATAAATCCCCAACAGTGTTACCAGCAAAGCACCCCCACACCATCACACCTCCTCCTCCATGCTTCACGGTGGGAACCAGGCATGTAGAGTCCATCCGTTTACCTTTTCTGCGTTGCACAAAGACACGGTGGATGGAACCAAAGATCTCAAATTTGGAGTCATCAGACCAAAGCACAGATTTCCACTGGTCTAATGTCCATTCCTTGTGTTCTTTAGCCCAAACAAGTCTCTTCTGCTTGTTGCCTGTCCTTAGCAGTGGTTTCCTAGCAGCTATTTTACCATGAAGGCCTGCTGCACAAAGTCTCCTCTTAACAGTTGTTGAAGAGATGTGTCTTCTGCTAGAACTCTGTGTGGCATTGACCTCGTCTCTAATCTGAGCTGCTGCTAACCTGCAATTTCTGAGGCTGGTGACTCGGATAAACTTATCCTCAGAAGTAGAGGTGACTCTTGGTCTTCCTTTCCTGGGGCGGTCCTCATGTGAGCCAGTTTCTTCGTAGCGCTTGATGGTTTTTGCAACTGCACTTGGGGACACCTTCAAAGTTTTCCCAATTTTTCGCACTGACTGACCTTCATTTCTTAAAGTAATGATGGCCACTCGTTTTTCTTTACTTAGCTGCTTTTTTCTTGCCATAATACAAATTCTAACAGTCTATTCAGTAGGACTATCGGCTGTGTATCCACCAGACTTTTGCACAACACAACTGATGGTCCCAACCCCATTTATAAGGCAAGAAATCCCACTTATTAAACCTGACAGGGCACCCCTGTGAAGTGAAAACCATTTCCGGTGACTACCTCTTGAAGCTCCTCAAGAGAAAGCAAAGAGTGTGCAAAGCAGTCATCAAAGCAAAAGGTGGCTACTTTGAAGAACCTAGAATATAAGACATATTTTCAGTTGTTTCACACTTTTTTGTTAAGTATATAATTCCACATGTGTTAATTCATAGTTTTGATGCCTTCAGTGTGAATGTACAATTTTCATAGTCATGAAAATACAGAAAAATCTTTAAATGAGAAGGTGTGTCCAAACTTTTGGTCTGTACTGTATATGTCATACCCCGGAAAGAATGTTTCTTAGCATTTTTCCAGGAAAATTCATTTTGGTTTAGTTTTTGTTTGTGTTATTGTGAGGCTGTAAAAGTCGCGTAATACCTCTGACAACGTTGTTCACAGCAGTGACCTGGGAGTTAGAGATTCCAGGGGTCTTCCCCATGCAGTTTACATATTGTTTGAGCACGGTTTCTATTGATTTGACCAATTTTTAGGCCCCCTCCAGACCCCTGGTGGAGCTGCTGGAAAAATGCTCAAGTTTCCCATAGACTTACAGTGGGCATTACGATTTGCTTGACCCGAGCAACGAGCACCTGAGCATTTTAGTGCTCGCTCATCACTAATCAGAACATATTAAAAAAAAATCTGTTTTTTTATAAGGTCTTCAAATTAGATAAATACAACCTCTGATGAACAACACATGACAAATTACTCTGGTGTCATTATTTATTTTCCCAAACTTTGGCCAAAATACAGAAGTAGAGGGTGAAAAATTAAGTACACCCTTACTGCTACCATAGGAATTAAAAGAGTAAATATCAGGCAGGTGCTGCTAATCAAATGCCCTTGCTAAATTGTCCATCAGCAAGTGTGGCTGCTTTTATAAAAGCAGAAGTTTTGTCAGTTTGCTGGTTTGGAGGATTCACGAATGTGTTCAAATAAGGAGATACACCAGCATCGATCTTAGAGAAGCAATTGTTGCTGTCCATCAATCTGGGAAGGGTTATAATTAGTGATGGGCGAACCCGAACAGTAAAGTTTGGGGTCCGTACCGAACACCTAGTAATTGGGCACGGACGCCAAACATGGACCTCCTCAGGAAGTCCATGTTACTGTTCAGGTTTGGCAGCCCGAACATCGGATGTTTCCCACGCTGTCAACTGTGTGACAGTGCGAGAAACACCGGTGGCTCTGATCGGCGATAACGATAAGAGAGCTGCAGTTCCCACGCTGTGAGATGACATTGTGTGAGCCAGCAGCTCTGACAGGAGTCGGCTGATGAGATTGCACTGGTCTCATCAGCTACGCCTGTTGTCGTTGATAACAGTGACAGCAGGCGCCGCTGATGGGAGTATTGAGCAAGAAAGATATAAGTATATAAAGTGGCTTTGAGTATAGCAGCGATTTTCATGGAAAAAACATGTTAGTGATGCACTAACTGGGGACAGTTTAAATTATACAAATGACTTGACAGGTTCTTTTTAATGTTGTTGCAGTCTCTATGGCCTTTCAGAAAAGGTAAAGTGTATATACTGACAGACATGTGACACTTAGAGAAAACGCAACGCATCAAAAACGCACAGTGTACACATAGCCTTAAGGTCATCACATGCACTGTAGAGACTCAGCTCATGTGGAGTATGTCTGCTCCACACAATGAATTAATCCATATGATCGCATTGAAATTATGTCTGCATAATACATGATACCTGCCATCCAGGTCTGGTCAGAATATGTTAGAATATATATACACTGCTCAAAAAAATAAAGGAAACACTCAAATAACACATCCTAGATCTGAATGAATGAAATATTCTCATTGAATACTTTGTTCTGTAGAAAGTTGAATGTGCTGACAACAAAATCACACAAAATTCATCAATGGAAATCAAATTTATTAACCAATGGAGGCCTGGATTTGGAGTCACCCCCAAAATTAAAGTGGAAAAACACACTACAGACTGATCCAACTTTGATGTAATGTCAAGTCAAAATGCATCTCAGTATTGTGTGTGGCCTCCACGTGCCTGTATGACCTCCCTACAACGCCTGGGCATGCTACTGATGAGGCTGAGTATTGTGTGTGGCCTCCACGTGCCTGTATGACCTCCCTACAACGCCTGGCCATGCTCCTGATGAGGCTGAGTATTGTGTGTGGTCTCCACGTGCCTGTATGACCTCCCTACAATGCCTGGGCATGCTCCTGATGAGTCTCAGTATTGTGTGTGGCCTCCACGTGCCTGTATGACCTCCCTACAACGCCTGGGCATGCTCCTGATGAGGCTCAGTATTGTGTGTGGCCTCCACGTGCCTGTATGACCTCCCTACAACGCCTGGGCATGCTCCTGATGAGGTTGCGGATGGTCTCCTGTGGGATCTCCTCCCAGACCTGGACTAAAGCATCCGCCAACTCCTGGACAGTCTGTGGTGCAACGTGATGTTGGTGGATGGAGCGAGACATGATGTCCCAGATGTGCTCAATCGGATTCAGGTCTGGGGAACGGGCGGACCAGTCCATAGCTTCAATGCCTTCATCTTGCAGGAACTGCTGACACACTCCAGCCACATGAGGTCTGGCATTGTCCTGCATTAGGAGGAACCCAGGGCTAACCGCACCAGCATATGGTCTCACAAGGGGTCGGAGGATCTTATCTCGTTACCTAATAGCAGTCAGGCTACCTCTGGCGAGCACATGGAGGGCTGTGCGGACCTCCAAAGAAATGCCACCCCACACCATTACTGACCCACTGCCAAACCTGTCATGCTGAAGGATGTTGCAGGCAGCAGATCGCTCTCCACGGCGTCTCCAGACTCTGTCACGTCTGTCACATGTGCTCAGTGTGAACCTGCTTTCATCTGTGAAGAGCACAGGGCGCCAGTAGCGACTTTGCCAATCCTGGTGTTCTGTGGAAAATGCCAAGCGTCCTGCACGGTGTTGGGCTGTGAGCACAACCCCCATCTGTGGATGTCGGGCCCTTATACCACCCTCATGGAGTCGGTTTCTAACCGTTTGTGCAGACACATGCACATTTGTGGCCTGCTGGAGGTCATTTTGCATATCCATTGAGTTACAAGATACATTTCTGTCTGCCTACAGCAACCACTAGGGGGAGCTCACTATATACAAATTTATACAGCCACCACTAGGAGGAGCTCAATACATGCACATTTATACCGTCACCACTAAGGGGAGCTCATTACATACACATTTACAGTATATCACAAAAGTGAGTACACCCCTCACATTTTTGTAAATATTTTATTATATCTTTTCATGGGACAACACTGAAGATGTAACATCCCTGGCAGTGTGCTTGCATGGCTTACCACCTCCCACCATGCAAGACCGCAATCTTACCTATCAGGCCAGGCTGCACACTTTGCTCCAGTACCTGCTGTTTGTATGTCTCTTGTCTGCTGGCTTAGGTCGGCGGCGCTGTTACTTTCTGATTCTTAAAGCTACAGTGTGCGCAGTCCTAATGCGTCCCCAGCCTATTGCTGTGAGTCACTGGATACTTAAATCCCCTCCACCCAGTAGGAGGTACCTGAGCAACACTTTCCATCTGTGTGTTCCTTGCAACTGAGTTGCCAGGTCCTGTCCTGTATCTAGTCTGTTTCTGCCACCCTGGGGGCTGTATACCCAGGCCTGTTACTGTACCTGTGACTTCTAGTCAGTTTCTGCCACCCTGGGGGCTGAGTTCCTAGGCTCGTTCCTGTATCTTGTTCCTGGTTGGATCCTATCTGAACAGTGTCCTAGTCCATTACTTGTTTGTCTCTATGTCTGTACCTTCCCCTTTTCCTGCAGTATCTGAACCTGCACCTAACTCCAACTCGTTGTCTCTGTACTTCTGTTTGTGAGTTTTGTGTCCACTCGCTACTTCATTGCAAGTACCTTATGTGTATCTGGTTCTGCTCGTTCTGTTTCCCTGCCTCCGTATTTAACTCTTGTGTTCCACCTATCTTCTTGTGTTTTCCAGTCTGTTCCATGTGAACAGATCCCTGTCCTGTCTACCGCATCTGCGGGTTTTCCTCTGCTCTGCTTGTTCACCGCACCTGCGGTTTTGCTCTGCTCTGCTTGTTCACTGCATCTACGGGTTTTGCTCTGCTCTGCTTGTTTACCGCACCTGGGGTTTTGCTCTGCTCTGCTTGTTCACCGCACCTGCGGTTTTGCTCTGCTTTGCTTGTTCACCACATCTGCGGTTTTGCTCTGCTCTGCTTGTTCACCGCATCTGCGGGTTTTGCTCTGCTCTGCATGCTTACCGCACCTGCGGTTTTGCTCTGCTCTGCTTGTTCACCACATCTGCGGGTTTTGCTTTGCTCTGCTTGTTTACCGCACTTGCGGCTTTGCTCTGCTCTGCTTGTTCACCACATCTGCAGTTTTGCTCTGCTCTGCTTGTTCACTGCATCTGCGGGTTTTGCTCTGCTCTGCTTGTTAACGCACCAGCGGTTTTGCTCTGCTCTGCTTGTTCACTGCATCTGCGGGTTTTGCTCTGCTCTGCTTGTTCACCGCATCTGCGGGTTTTGCTTTGCTCTGCTTGTTCACCGCACCTGCGGTTTTGCTCTGCTCTGCTTGTTCACTGCATCTGCGGGTTTTGCTTTGCTCTGCTTGTTCACCGCACCTGCGGTTTTGCTCTGCTCTGCTTGTTCACCGCATCTGCGGGTTTTGCTCTGCTTTGCTTGTTCACCGCATCTGCGGTTTTGCTCTGCTCTGCTTCTTCACCGCATCTGCGGGTTTTTGCTCTGCTCTGCTTGTTTACCGCATCTGCAGTTTAACTCTGCTCTACTTGTTCACCGCATCTGCGGGTTTTGATTTGCTCTGCTTGTTTGCCAAACTTGCGGCTTTGCTCTGCTTGTTCACCGCACCTGTGGGTTTTGCTCTGCTCCGCTTGTCTACCGCACTTGCGGGTTTTGCTCTGCTCTGCTTGTCTGCTGGCTTAGGGCGGCGGCGCTGTTACTTTCTGATTCTTAAAGCTACAGTGTGCGCAGTCCTAATGCATCCCCAGCCTATTGCTGTGAGTCACTGGATACTTAAATCCCCTCCACCCAGTAGGAGGTACCTGAGCAACACTTTCCATCTGTGTGTTCCTTGCAACTGAGTGTCCAGGTCCTGTCCTGTATCTAGTCTGTTTCTGCCACCCTGGGGGCTGTATACCCAGGCCTGTTACTTGTACCTGTGACTTCTAGTCAGTTTCTGCCTCCCTGGGGGCTGAGTTCCTAGGCTCGTTCCTGTATCTTGTTCCTGGTTGGATCCTGTCTGAACAGTGTCCTAGTCCATTACTTGTTTGTCTCTATGTCTGTACCTTCCCCTTTTCCTGCAGTATCTGAACCTGCACCTAACTCCAACTCGTTGTCTCTGTACTTCTGTTTGTGTGTTTTGTGTCCACTCGCTACTTCATTGCAAGTACCTTGTGTGTATCTGGTTCTGCTCGTTCTGTTTCCCTGCCTCCGTATTTAACTCTTGTGTTCCACCTATCTTCTTGTGTTTTCCAGTCTGTTCCATGTGAACAGATCCCTGTCCTGTCTACCGCATCTGTGGGTTTTCCTCTGCTCTGCTTGTCTACCACATCTGCGGGTTTTGCTTTGCTCTGCTTGTTCACCGCACCTGCGGTTTTGCTCTGCTCTGCTTGTTCACTGCATCTGCGGGTTTTGCTCTGCTCTGCTTGTTCACCGCACCTGCGGTTTTGCTCTGCTCTGCTTGTTCACCACATCTGCGGGTTTGCTCTGCTCTGCTTGTTCACCGCATCTGCGGGTTTTGCTCTGCTCTGCTTGCTTACCGCACCTGCGGTTTTGCTCTGCTCTGCTTGTTCACCACATCTGCGGGTTTTGCTTTGCTCTGCTTGTTTACCGCACTTGCGGCTTTGCTCTGCTCTGCTTGTTCACCACATCTGCAGTTTTGCTCTGCTCTGCTTGTTCACTGCATCTGCGGGTTTTGCTCTGCTCTGCTTGTTAACGCACCAGCGGTTTTGCTCTGCTCTGCTTGTTCACTGCATCTGCGGGTTTTGCTCTGCTTTGCTTGTTCACCGCATCTGCGGGTTTTGCTTTGCTCTGCTTGCTCACCGCACCTGCAGTTTTGCTCTGCTCTGCTTGTTCACCCCATCTGCGGGTTTTGCTCTGCTTCGCTTGTTCACCGCATCTGCAGTTTTGCTCTGCTCTGCTTGTTCACCGCATCTGCGGGTTTTTGCTCTGCTCTGCTTGTTTACCGCATCTGCAGTTTTGCTCTGCTCTACTTGTTCACCGCATGTGCGGGTTTTGATTTGCTCTGCTTGTTTGCCAAACTTGCGGCTTTGCTCTGCTCTGCTTGTTCACCGCACCTGTGGGTTTTGCTCTGCTCCGCTTGTCTACCGCACTTGTGGGTTTTGCTCTGCTCCGCTTGTCTACCGCACTTGCGGGTTTTGCTCTGCTCCGCTTGTCTACCGCACTTGCGAGTTTTGCTTTGCTCTGCTTGTCTACCGCACCTGCGGGTTATGCTCCGCTCTGCTTGTCTACCGCACTTTCGGCTCTGTTCCTGTATCCCAGTCTGTACTGGTCCCTATCTTGCCAGCGGTGCCTGCCAGTGCCCACCTGTCTGCATACCAGCTGTGCCTGTCAATATCCACCTGTCTGCATACCAGCCGTGCCTGCCAGTACCCACCTGTCAATATGCCAGTCTAACCTGCCTGTTCGTGCATTCCCCGGTGTGGGTCAACAGCTGTGACTGGGGTCTGACCTGGAGTAGCACCTGGTCCCTCTGCTCGGTTCCTCCCTGGTTCACGGAGTCGACTGAGCCGCCGTGTGACCTTGGTCGGACTGAGTTGATACTTAGTTACGCCCCTCCAGGTACTCCTCGGTTCATGGTCCAGTGGGATCACTAATCATGCTCACGCCAGTCAGTCCGGGCGTATGCGTAACAGAAGATATTACACTTTGATACAATGTAAAGTAGTCAGTGTGAAGCTTGTATAATGGTGTAAATTCAACACATAGCCATTAATGTATAAATCGCTTGCAATAAAAGTGAGTACACCTCTAAGTGAAAATGAACAAATTGTGCCGAAAGTGTCAATATTTTGTGTGGCCACCATTATTGTCAAGCACTGTTTTGGGCATTGAGGTCACTAGAGCGGCATATGTTGACCCTGGAATCCTCTTCCACTCCTCCATGATGATATCATGGAGCTGGTGGATGTTAGAGACCTTGCGCTCCTCCACCTTCCGTTTGAGGATGCCCCACAGATGTGCAATAGCTGTCACGCACAGTGTGGGAAAGACTAAGTGCAACACTAAGGGATGAGGGGAGAGTATCCCAAACGCTAGGGATCTAATATCATCTTACTTGTCCTACCGTCCCTATATAGGTTCCGCACCTATCGCCGAACAGGAAACCTAATCTCTGTATATTCCTAGAGCTAGGCCCTAGATAGGGAGGGGGTGAGCACTGGTCAGTCCCCACTATAAACTAAAGACAACAAGGGAGACAAACAAAGGAGGAAAACTTAGCTTGAGTAGACACCAGAGAGATAACACCAAACATCCTCCAAGGGCACCAGAGAGGAAACGAGCCAACTGCCACTGCTCCAAGCCTTCACAAGGGAAAATGAGAATATCACCAGCGACTCACTGAAGCAGACTAAGAGTTTATAAACACCCAGAACAAGATGTGTAATCAGACCAGGAGGGAAGTTGCCGCTGGGTCCAAAATTCAGAATGATTAAGAAGGCATCTGCAATGCCAAACACAGTGACCTTCTGCAACCAGATCAAAAGCGACCGTCTATTACATCTGACACACCCGCGACAGTACTCCCCCCCCTCTACGAGTGGCCTCCAGACAGTCAGGACCAGGTTTCTCAGGATAAGAGGTGTGGAATGAACGAACCAGCCTGGGGACATTGACCCCTGATGCTGAAACTCACATCCTTTCCTCTGGACCATAACCCTTCCAGTGCACCAAGTATTGTAGTGAACGACGTTGGAGATGAGAATCTACAATCCTTGAAATCTGAAACTCCAAATTACCATCAACCATTATTGGGGGCGGCAGTAGGGGTGAGGACTCAAGAGATTCCACATATTTCTTGAGCAGAGACCCGTGAAAGACATTGTGGATTTTAAAGGCCTGAGGTAGCTCAAGACAAAACACTGCCAAGAAGGAACCGTCAACTTGATATTCCTGGTAGACAACCACACAAAGTCATTCATAATTAGGTCCAGACCTGGCGAGCGTTTCCTGTCAGCCATACATTTGTAACTGTCTCCCATGATCTTCAAATTACTCAGAACCCCCCTGCCACACCTAGGAGAGTGACGAAGCAAAATGTTCCTCCTCAGGAACTCCCAAAGCCCCTCCCCCCACTAAAAGTACCAAACTGTGCATGGAAACAATATGCACCAAAGAACAGTGACCTGCCGGTAGATTCTTGGCGATGATTATTAATAGCAAATTCTGCCAGAGGTATGAAGGATGCCCAATAGTGATCAGCGAGCACTAAAATGCTGGGGTACTCGTTGCTTGGGTCGAGCAAATTGGAATACGAGGGTGCTCGACCCGAGCAACGAGCCCAATGTAAGTCAATGGGAAACTCGAGCATTTTTCAGGCGGCTCCCCCCGGCGGTCTGCAGAGGGCCTAAAAATTGCCCAAATCGATGGGAACAGTGCTCAAATGACATGGGAACAGCATAGGGAAGACCCCTGGAAGCATTTCTGACTCCAAGGTCACTGCTGTCAACAACGTTGTCAGAGGTATTAAGCCACTTTTACGGACTCACAATAAAACATACCAAAACAAAACCAAAATGGATTTTCCTGGGAAATATGTTAAGGAACATCCTTTCCATGACATGTACAATATATATAAAGCAAAATAAATAACCAAAAACAAAAATACTCCTCCACACCTTGGGCTATGTTCACACGTAGCGTTTTGGATGCATTTTTGCACTTTTGCATTGCTTTCAACCAAGACAAATGCATTCACCAGGAAATGTAATTTTAACATTTTACAACCTTATCTGGCCATGTGGTGTGTGACACATCATCAGACACATGCATACAGTGCTGAAAAGTCATGGCAACAGCATGGGGAAGACCTCTGGAAGCATCTTTGACTCCCAGGTCACTGCCTAAAAGTGTTCCCATCATAAGTGATCCTTGGCGCATGCGAAGATGCCTCCCGCCATGAACCTGTCATTGCAGACTTGCAACAATCACCGTCCATGTCCTTGTCCCACTGCAGCGCTCAGTTGTCCCAACCCCATTCCTTGGAATGCAAGCGCAAGTATGCAGCCAGCCACCCACCCACAGGCTACAATACTATACTGCCAAATTTTTGACAGCTGCTTGCACTTGAAATGTAGCCTTTTAGGCTCGTGGAGGCAGAAGCTTTTCATAACCTTATGCCGGCGGCAGCCGTGTGTCCATACTCGGTCCCCAGCCGCCACTATATTTCCCGGTATTGCCTCCGCCTTCCACAAGCACAGGTTCTACAACATTACCCGTGCCCTCCCCAGTGCACTTACTGGGAAGGACCGCCTAACCACAAACACGTGGACAGGTGAATGTGGCCAGGGACGGTACGGAGCCAGTCCACAACTTTTTTTGCTAAGAGCTCGGTGAAAGGACTGGCATAGAGGGAAACCCTATCTACCCTGCATGTCATTTCCCACAGGAAGTCCTGTAATACAGCTTGTTGCAGAAGCAATGGCAGCCCGTCCAACATCAACTCGCCCTTGTCGGTGGTGTTTTGACACACACACATCTTTCTTTGCGCATTTAATTTCTTGAATACAGAGTTGGACAATGGCCTGTTCCCATTATAAAGGAGCGGATCTCCTATAGAGGTAATGCCCATGCTGTGACCGCAAGGGCTGCCAAAATTTGGGAAAAAACCCACTAAGAATTTAAAGACACATAGAGCAGGGCCACAGTAACAAGGTACGACATGTTCCCATTAGAAAGGAGAGGGTCTGCTATACAGTTATAGGGTATGCAGTGAGTCAAACGGCTGACAATTTTAGGAAAAACCCCACTAAGAATTTAAAGACACATGAAGCAGGGCCACAGTAACAAGTACGACATGTTCCCATTAGAAAGGAGAGGGTCTGCTATACAGTTATAGGGTATGCAGTGAGTCCAACGGCTGACAATTTTAGGAAAACATCACTAAGAATTTAAAGACACATGGAGCAGGGCCACAGTAACAAGTACGACATGTTCCCATTAGAAAGGAGAGGATCTGCTATACAGTTATAGGGTATGCAGTGAGTCCAACGGCTGACAATTTTAGGAAAAACCCCACTAAGAATTTAAAGACACACAGAGCAGGGCCACTGTAACAAGTACGATATGTTCCCATTAGAAAGGAGAGGGTCTGCTATACAGTTATAGGGTATGCAGTGAGTCCAACGGCTGACAATTTTAGGAAAACATCGCTAAGAATTTAAAGACACATGGAGCAGGGCCACAGTAACAAGTACGACATGTTCCCATTAGAAGGGAGAGGGTCTGCTATACAGTTATAGGGTATGCAGTGAGTCCAACGACTGACCAATTTTAGGAAAAACCCCACTAAGAATTTAAAGACACACGGAGCAGGGCCACAGTAACAAGTACGACATGTTCCCATTAGAAAGAGAGGGTCTGCTATACAGTTATAGGGTATGCAGTGAGTCCAATGGCTGACAATTTTAGGAAAAACCCCACTAAGAATTTAAAGACACACAGAGGAGGGCCACAGTAACAAGGTACGACATGTTCCCATTAGAAAGGAGAGGGTCTGCTATACAGTTATAGGGTATGCAGTGAGTCCAACGGCTGACCAATTTTAGGAAAAACCCCACTAAGAATTTAAAGACACACAGAGGAGGGCCACAGTAACGACAAATTCCCATTAGAAAGGAGAGAGTCTCCCATAGTGTTGGCCTATGCAGTGAATGCAAGGGCTGCCAAAAATTTGGAGGCACTTCAATGCCCCTTGGAAGAGATGTGGAGGAGGGCCTCATAAAAAAATGTTCCCTTTAGAAAGGAGCGGGCCTCCTATACTTGTAATGCCCATGCACTAAGTGTATGGGCTGACAAACATTTACCCCTGGGGGGTATACATGAACATACTGTATAAAATTTTTTTTTTATGGGCATCATAAACACCCTTTACAAAAATTATGTGGGTGTTGCATCACGGACCACGGTCACCCTGGTGATATGGTGGTGGAGGATGAGGAGAAGGAGGAGGATAAGAGCAAATAGCCAAAATCAGGAAGCGTATACCCATGTGTGTGTGTGAAAAGGTGCATGGGAATACACCTCCCAAGAAAAGACACTGGATTGGAGTTTATGTTACGCTGCTATCATTCGGTGGTGTTGAGAAGTCTGGCCCAATCCAGCCCTTGTTCATTTTTATAAGAGTCAGCCTGTCAGCATTTTCAGTTGACAGGTGGATGCTCTTATCAGTTATAATTCCACCAGCGGCACTAAAAACCCGCTTTGATAAAACGCTGGCGGCAGGGCAGGCCAGGACCTCCAAGGCATAGAGAGACAGTTCATTCCACGTATCCATCTTGGATACCCAATAATTATAAGGCACAGCGGAATCATGGAGGATGTTGGTACGGTTGGCAAGGTACTCCCTCAGCATCTTCCCAAACTTTGCACTCCTTGTGAGAGTACCCCGCGCCTCAGGGCCTGTCCGATGGGAGGGTCTGAGAAAACTATCCCAGAACTTTGACAGGGTTCCCCTGCCTCTGCTGGATTAAAGTTGTGTCTCTCTCGCCTGTACTCCTTGGTTGTCCAACGAAGTGTGCCCTCTGCCGCCAGGGTTTTCAGATGGAAATTTTTTTAATAGTTCCGCAACAAGGGCCTTCTGGTACAGCCCCATTTTTGTAGACCTGTCTGCCTCAGGAATAAGAGATATAAAGTTCTCCTTGTAGCGTGGGTCTAGAAGTGTCACCAACCAGAAATGACTGTCACCCAAAATTTTGAGAATGCGAGGGTCATGGGAAAAGCAGCGCAACATAAACTCTGCCATGCGTGCGAGACTACTAACAGGCAAGACTTCCATGTCCTCACCAAGAGGATGACTGACCATGCTCTCCTCCTCCTCCTCTCTGTCCTCTGGCCATCCACGCTGAACAGATGGTATGACAGCTGTGCAGGTAGTACCGTCTATAATGCATGAAACTAGCTCCTGTCCTTCCTCCTTCTTCTCCTCCTCTTCCTCATTGTCACCCAATCCACGTTGGGCTGAAATGAGGTTTGGCTGTGTGTAATCACCCTGTATGGTTCCTAGCTCCATCTCATCGTGCTCCGCCTGCAATGCATCCATGCATCCTCTTTGATTGTGAGCGGAGAGCATTTCAGAAGACAGAGAAGCGGGATGGTGACGCTAATTATAGCGTCATCGCCGCTCACCATCTTGGTGGAGTCCTCAAAGTTTTGGAGGATGGTACATATGTCTGACATCCATGTCCACTCCTGAGGTCTTATGTGTGGAGTTTGAACTGAATACCGACGGCCTTGTTGATGCTGGTACTCAACAACTGCCCTCTTCTGCTCACAAATCCTTCCCAACATCTGCAGTGTAGAGTTCCAATGCGTGGGGACATCACACACCAGTCTGTGAGCCGGAAGCTGCAAACGCTGCTGAAACACTGCAAGGGCGGCGGAAGCTGTAGCTGACTTTCTAAAATGGGCACACAGGCGGTGTACTTTAACAAGCAGATCCGGCAGCTCCAGGTAGGATTTGAGAAACGCTGAACCACGAGGTTAAGCACATGGGCCAGGCATGGTATGTGTGTGAGCTCGCTTCGCCTCAGAGCCGCCACCAGGTTCCGGCCATTGTCACACACGACAATGCCTGGCTGTAGGTTCAGAGGTGTGAGCCACAGATCTGCCTGCTCTTTCAGAGCTGTCCACAACTCTTCAGCATTGTGCGGTTTTTCACCTAAGCATATTAGCTTCAGCACAGCCTGTTGCCGCTTGGCCGAGGCAGTGCTGCAGGGCTTCCAGCTTGTGACTGATGTGGTCATTTCGGAGATGGAGGTTGAAGAGGAGGCGGAGGCTGAGGAGGATGAGGTGCAGGAGCTGTAGACTGTGGGGGCAACCCTGAGTGACCTAGGGCCCGCAATCCTTGGCGTTGGGAGGACATGTTCCGTCCCAAGGTCCGACTGGGTCCCGGCTTCCACTATGTTAACCCAGTGTGTCGTCAGCGAGATGTACCGTCCCTGCTCACAAGCACTTGTCCACGTGTCCGCGGTTAGGTGGACTTTACCGGTAACTGCGTTGTTGAGAGCACGGCTAATGTTTTGGGACACGTGCTTGTGTAATGCGGGGACGGCACGCCGGGAGAAATAGTGGCAGCTGGGGACCGAGTACCGAGGGACGACCGCCGCCATCAGGTTGCGGAATGCTTCCGTCTCCACGAGCCTAAAAGGCAACATTTTGAGCGCAAGCAGTCGTGAAATGTGAGAATTTAGTAGTGTGGCCTGTGGGGCATTGGCTGCATATTTGCGCTTGCGTTCCAAGGACTGGGGTATGGACAACTGAACGCTGCGCTGGGACAAGGACATGGACGTGCTTCCTGATGCTGCTACTTGAGAGTGTGCAATGACAGGTGCAGGGCAGGAGGCATCTTCGCATGCACCATGGACAGCAATGGTGCCACCCGCAGACACTGTTCCTGGACCCTGGGTTTCGGCCCACAAAGTCGGGTGCTTTGCTGCCATGTGCCTGATCATGCTGGTGGTGGTCAGGCTGGTCGTTTTGCCACCCCTGCAGAGTCTTTAAAAAACAACCAAACTCGGGAAGACCTAACAGTTGTACTGGCAACTTCCTTCGTGTTGGTGTTATGGGGAAGAGTTGCCTGCCTTCTGTCTGCGGCAACCACACTGCTTCTTCCTGCCTGTTGGGGTGCTCTGCCTCCCTCCCCCTGTGTGCTGCTGTCCTCACTCTGCATGTCCTCCTGCCAGGTTGGGTCAGTTACTATATCATCCACCACCTCGTCTTCCTCTTCCGCACCCTGGTCCTCCTCCTGACTTTCTGGCAATTGTGTCTCACCATCGTCCACCTCTTGTGACACTTTCCCACCGTCGCCTTCGTGTGACCGTGGTTGCTCAAATATTTGGGCATCGCTACACGCGATATCCTCTTGCCCCGCTTCAAGTGGACGGGGCGAGAGGCCCGAATCTATAAATGGAAAAGTGAACAGCTCTTCAGAGTGTCCAAGTGTGGGATCAGTTGTCTCTGGGTACTCGGCATGATGGGAGGAAGGAGGATCAGGGTGAGGAATATGCGGTCCAGACACATGGCTACTGAGACTTGACCGTGTGGAAGACAGGGTGGTGGTGGTGGCTAAGTGACTGGAAGCATTATCCGCTATCCAACCAACAACCTTTTGACACTGCTCTGGGTTCAATAGTGGTGTGCTGCGGTCCCCTAGAAATTGGGACAGGAAGGTCAGGCGAGAAGATGTGGGTGTTTGTTGTGGCACAATTTCGGCTTGCCCACGGCCTTGTCCTCGGCCTCAGCATGCACCATTACCATCATGTCCAGTTCCCCGTCCCTTGCCATGTGCCTTGCCCATTTTAAATGGAGGACAGTATCTTCCACGCTCACTACAAATGACTGAGTTTGGAGCGAATTTATATGTGATCCGTGTGACGGAGAAAACAGAGTTTTAAATACCTGGCCTGTAGGTAACTATTTTGAACACAAAACCAAGCAATGTGAACTGAGGTCTAAGATGGTAGACATGCAAGAAATAGGAGCATGTTCACACTAGCAAAAAGAAGCAAAACCTACAAAAGACAAAAATATATCTCATACCCTACCATCATTATATATAAATGTAAAGCAAAGTTGCATAATAAATATAGGGTACTTAGTGAACTATTTTTGATCAAAAAAAGTATACAAGCCGTCCCACCAGCGGCAAGGTGACCCTAAATTGGGACGGTACCTATACTGCCTATATTAAAAACCTTACTGTATATCAAAGTTGAAGTAATGCATATAAAAGGGTAGACAAATAGGACCGGGTCCCAACTCCAGACCACCTAGGCCCGTGGTAAGCTACACATATACTAATCAGCTCAACAAAGGGGATGCCACACCCTTAAATTGCACAGAATGCAAACAAGACAAAAAACCAAGCAATGTGAACTGAGGTCTAAGATGGTAGACATGCAAGAAATAGGAGCATGTTCACACTAGCAAAAAGAAGCAAAACCTACAAAAGACAAAAATATATCTCATACCCTACCATCATTATATATAAATGTAAAGCAAAGTTGCACAATAAATATAGGGTACTTAGTGAACTATTTTTGATCAAAAAAAGTATACAAGCCGTCCCACCAGCGGCAAGGTGACCCTAAATTGGGACGGTACCTATACTGCCTATATTAAAAACCTTACTGTATATCAAAGTTGAAGTAATGCATATAAAAGGGTAGACAAATAGGACCGGGTCCCAACTCCAGACCACCTAGGCCCGTGGTAAGCTACACATATACTAATCAGCTCAACAAAGGGGATGCCACACCCTTAAATTGCACAGAATGCAAACAAGACAAAAAACCAAGCAATGTGAACTGAGGTCTAAGATGGTAGACATGCAAGAAATAGGAGCATGTTCACACTAGCAAAAAGAAGCAAAACCTACAAAAGACAAAAATATATCTCATACCCTACCATCATTATATATAAATGTAAAGCAAAGTTGCATAATAAATATAGGGTACTTAGTGAACTATTTTTGATCAAAAAAAGTATACAAGCCGTCCCACCAGCGGCAAGGTGACCCTAAATTGGGAACAGCAATCTGGTGTCAATTGCTTCACTGAGACACTGAAATTTTTTTTTAATGGAGGCCAGAAATGGCAGTATTTTCAGAAAACGTATATGTGATCCGTGTGACGGAGAAAACACAGTTTTAAATAGATGGATTTTTAGCGCTGTAACATGGAAAGGACCTGGCTGTATTCTGCAGTGCCAACAAGCAAATGGCGCAGAAAAAACGTGTTCTCTGGATTGCTTTTTAAGCAAATTATGAGGATTAAGATGTAAAAAAAATTATTCCTGGCCCCTGAGACCTGGGCCTATTTCTAGAAATATCTAACAGCAGCAGCCGACAGAACAGGACTGGAGCCTCTTGTGCTATGTGCACTGCAGTCTGCTATATAGACTGCCTGCCTATACACCCTGCCTGCCTGATATCTCTGCAGATGGATTAGTTAGTCCTCAGAAGGACTGTTTGTTAAGATGGATATGTGTAATGTACGGTTTTTCTCCCTACACTACCTAATACACAAGCAAATCTCTCCCTGACACAGCAGCAGCTCTCCCTACACTGTCTGATCCGGAGTGACGAGCATGGCAGCGCCAGGTCTGATATAGACCCGATGACGCTGTGCGGCCAGCCAATCACAATCAACATGGCTGCGGCATTACAGTGAGTGGCAGGCAATCCCTGCATGTTCATTGGCTCTCTAAAGAGCACCAAACATGCAGGGAGGACACATGAGTTCCTGCCCGAGCAACCCAGTAATACTCGCCGAGCTTGTCGAGCACCATAATGCTCGGGCGAGTACTGAGTAATGGCGAGCACGTTCACTCCTCACTAATGTCCAATCCTCCTGGTTTTTGGAGACAAAACACCTGAGGTAAGTCTCCAGATTCTGGTTAATGTGTTCGGTCTGCCGGTTTGACTGAGGATGGAAGGCAGAGGAAAAGGATAGTTGCACCTCCAGTCGAGAGCAGAAAGCTTTCCAGAACTTGGAAACAAACGGGGTCCCCCGATCTGACACCACAACGGAGGGAACCCTGTGAAGTTTCATGATCTAATTTTTAAACACCTGAGCTAGAGTCTTGGCATTCGGAAGTGCCGGTAATGCGAAGAAGTGAACCATTTTACAACCACCAAAACCACAGTTTTGCTTGCAGATATCAATAGGTCAGTAATAAAATCCATGGACAAGTGTGTCCATGGCCTGCTAGGAATAGGTAGCGGAAAAAAAGTACCAGGCAGACGGGTATGCGATACTTTAGAATGCGCAAATAATACAAGCAGATATGTGCTCAACCACATCCCGATGCAACCCCGGTCACCAAAAACGACGAGAAAGGAGGTCCACAGTTGCCTTACCACCTGGATGACCAGCAAGCACAGAGTTGTGATGTTCCTTAATTACTTTGCGGCGTCCCCCTAAGCCTCCAACACCTCACCCTCCAGTTCAGGGTATAATGCCAAAATGACTACCCCCTTCTGTAATATCGGGGCAGGGTTCTCATGTTCACCACCAACAGGGAAGCTCCGGGACAAAGCATCAGCCTTGACATTTTTGACCCCTGGATGGAAAGTGACAACAAAATTGAACCTATTAAAAAACAGGGACCATCTAGCCTGCCTAGGGTTGAGACGTTTAGCCGATTGAAGATATGACAGGTTCTTATGGTCTGTGATTACAGTAATATGGTGGAGAGCCCCCTCCAACCAATGTCGCCACTCTTCAAATGCCAATTTAATCACCAAAAGCTCCCTATTACCTACGTCCTAAATTTCTCTCAGCCGAAGATAATTTCTTAGAAAAGAAAGCGCATGGACGCCATTTACCAGGGGACGGACCCTGACACAACACAGTCCCAACACCCACCTCCGATGCATCAACTTCCACAATAAAGGATTGGGAAACATCGGGTTGACTGAGTATAGGTGTAGTGGCAAAACAGCTCTTTAGGGAGGAAAAAGCCTGCAGGGCGGCATCCGACCATTTGGAAAAATCAGATCCCTTCCTTGTCATGTCAGTGAGGGGTTTCACAATTACTGAATAATTTTGGATGAATTTCCAGTAAAAATTAGTAAAGCCAAGAAAACTTTGTAGAGCCTTCAGATTCTCGGGACGGTCTCAAACAAGGACAGCACGGATCTTCTCCGGATCCATCCGAAAACACGAAGATGACAACAGGTACCCCAAAAACTGCACCTGCTGGATGGCGAAAACACACTTTTCTAGTTTGACATATAGTTTGTAATCCCTTAATATCTGAAGCACCTGTTTAACATGCCCCCGATGTGTCTCAAAATCAGGTGAGTAAACCAAAATATCGTCCAGATAGACCACCACAAATCTTCCCACCAAATGATGGAAAATATCATTTATGAAATGCTGGAACACCGCAGGTGCATTGGTCAGACCGAAAGGCATAACCAGACTCTTGAAATGCCCTTCAGGGGTGTTGAACGCTGTTTTCCATTTATCCCCTCTCTGATTCTAACCAGATTGTAGTCTCCCCTTAAATCCAACTTGAAGAAAACCTTAGCTCCCACAGCCTGGCTGAACAAATCTGGAATCAGAGGAAGAGGGTATGGATCCCGGATGGTAATTTGATTTAATTCTCAGAAATCTAAACAGGGATCTAGACCACCATCTTTTTTCTCCATGAAGAAGAACCCTGCCGCCACGAGCGATGATGAGGGTCTGATATGTCCCTTTTCCAGACTTTTCGCAATGAAATCCTTCATGACTTGTCTCTCAGGGCCAGAAAGATTATACAGTCTGGACTTTGGTAGTTTAGCTCCGGGGGTCAGGTTAATAGGACAGTCATATGTCCACTGTATATATGTGCACCCCACATAGCCATACAAACAGTATAATGGCCTCGATATAGCCCTCCAAACAGTATAATGGCCCCCATATAGCCCTCCAAACACTATAATGCCACTCAAAGCCCTCCAAACAGTGTAACGGCCCCCACATACATCTCCAGACAGTATAATGGCCCCCACATAGCCCTCCAACAGTATAATGGCCCCCCACACATGTAATGGCACCCACATAGCCCTCAAAGTGTATATAGGTTCCCAGATAGCCCTCTAAATATTATAATGGTCCCTACATAGCTCTCCAAACAATTAAATGACACTTATAGCCCTCCAGACAGGATAATGGCCCCCACATTGCCCTGCCAAACAATATAATGGCCTCACAC
This sequence comes from Phyllobates terribilis, assembly GCF_046119375.1. NCBI lineage: Eukaryota > Metazoa > Chordata > Amphibia > Anura > Dendrobatidae > Phyllobates > Phyllobates terribilis. The sequence goes on from NW_027362764.1 coordinate 757,632,615, forward strand.
AGGATGCAGATACAGTTGAAAGTATGATGCTGGGTGGGGCCCCATAGCGGCCGCGAGGTCTGCTGCTATTAGTGGTATGCCACTGCCTGGACCATCTCTTACAAGGTGAAACTCTTGACTGTATCTCTGGATCTGTTTTCTGCTGTTTGTTCCTTAGACCTCCTCTAGGTGTCAGTGTGGTACCGGCTCCTGTAAAAATCCAGCAAAACAAGTCCCATGAAATGGACGGGAACATTCACAGTCGCTAATAAGGGCAAAATGCTATTATTTAACATCGCTGCTCTTTATTTAACATCTAGATGAATATTTTGGCAGTATCACAGCATTGTCAGAACAAATGGGATTTTTGCAGGAGAATGACGGAGGTCTTTCTATTTTTATTTTTATTTTTTGGGTGGGGAAACTGCTGTCACTATTCAATTGAGGGCGATGAAAACCTTGAATATTTTGTCCTAAGACACAAATGTGCAGCATGCATTGTAATTCTCCTTAGGAGGATCGATGTTTATCATAAGGGGTTAAGGACACATCATAAGGGGGAGTCAATATTTTTGCAACGGAATTGAGAGACGACAGATTAGGATTTTGCATAGTTTTCTTTGCCCCTCTAGTAATCAAGGCTTTATATGGGGGTCATAGGAAGGGTTATGATGGGGACAATTGCCCATTTGCCTTTGGCTAAGCCATTTTTTTTTTATAGAGACATAATAATGTCATCCGGCCCCAGATATCAGCTCCTTGCACGGCCAGAAAATGTTTGCAGCTGCGATTAGTCTCCCGGAGCATGCAAACATATGACATTTATTCTTGTAACAGTCAATTACCATAGACACGTAGCCGGAGCTATGGAAACCCGGACCGCTCAATTCAGCTTGCCCACCTGAAAAATATGGCTGCTTTCTTCCAAATGAATCCCTAAGGCATGCCCAAGCAGCAGTATGTGACATGCCTTTCTCTAACCCGCCAGAGAGGAGCGCTCTGCCCTGCCAGATACCGGTGTGTCTGTGGTAGTAGAGAATCAGGGTAAGCGGTGGGCAGCGTTAGGACTGCAAGGGATAAGCAGCATCAGCACCTACTTCCTGCTTACCCTGAGGCAGCGCCCTAGGCAGGTGCCTACATCTGCCTATACTTCATCCCAGCCCTGATCCTGTAGTGGGGGTGTGATGAATTGTACCAGAGGTGGGCAATTAATTTTCCCAAGGGGCCGCATGAGAGACCGTGACTGTTGTGGAGGCCGAACCAATAGGCTGAAATTAATTCTGCTCAATATTAATATTAGCATATTAATTATATTATTAATTTATATTAATATTAATTGTATCACTTAATGTTGAGCAGAATTAGGTATGCTGACATCCCTACACAGCCCTCCTAGATACAGTATGAGCCCCACATAGTCCCCTATATATAGTGTGAGCACCCACATAGACTCCCTATATACAGTATTAGCCCCCACATATCCTCCCTATATATAGTATGAGCCTCCACATAGCCTCCCTATATACAGTATGAGCACCCACACAACCCCCTATGGACAGTATGAGCCACCAGGGCAGCCCATTATACAGTATGAGCCCCAAGAAAGCCTCCAATATACAATATGAGCAACACATAGCCTCCCTATATACAGTATGAGCCCTGACATAGCCTCCCCATATAAAGTATGAGCACCCACACAACCCATATACACAGTATGAGCTGTCACATAGCCTCCCTATATACTGTATGAGCCCCATACTGCACCCCCTGTATACAGTATGAGCCTCCAAACTTCCCTCCTATATACAGTATGAGCACTCACACAACCCCCTATATACAGTATGAACCCCCATACAGCATCTCCTATATACAATATGATCCCTCACATAGCCTCATATATACAGTGTGAGCCCCTACATCGTCTCCTATATACAGTATGAGCCCACACATAGCATCCTATATACAGTATGAGCCCTCGCATAGCCTCCTATATACAGTATGAGCCCTCGCATAGCCTCCTATTGTTAGAACCCTCCTGTTTGTTTTTTCCATCTTGTGTTTTGCGGTCACGTGACCATCTGCCTTTATATTCCAGATCCGCCTTTTTGGCTGTGCTGGACTTCAGTGTTTGAGCTTCGGTGCCTTTCTCTGTCAGTTCGCTTGGTCCTTCTGGGACCTCTAGTACCTTTTGTCAGTTTGTCTTTTTGTGTTCTGCAACAACTTCTCTGTTTAGGAGGTGTCCCATTTTTGTCCCAGTCCTTAGTTCTTTTAGGGACCCCTCCCTTAATGCTATAGGTCTTCGTTCAGATTAGCCGAGGACTAAGGCGGGTCTGTTCACTAGGAACAGGCAGCCCGCTACATCATAGGGATTCAGCTTAGTCTTACTGTAGGGACAGCTTTCCCCTATCTTTCCTTAGTACATGTTGCAGATCATAACACCTATATACAGTATGAGCTCTCACGTAGCCTCCTATATACAAGATGAGCCCTCACATAGCCTCCTATATACATACAAACATCCCATACACATATGAAAAAATAACTAAACAACAACACATACTCCCTTCGCTCACGTTCCCCTGGCGCTTTGCTCCAGATTCTGATGAACTGACTCTCCTCACAGCAGATGTGATGTAGTGACGTCTCAGTCGCACACGCTGATTGCTAAAAGTAGGAGCCGGCAGCTCTGTCCTCCCCAACTTAATCACTGCTGTCATCCTGAGGATGTGAATAGCGGTGACAGTGGGTGGCGCTGGACGGGCGATGAGTGAGGGCATGACGCGGTCTGTAGGTCACTGTGTTCAGTTATCTTGGTCCATGGGCCGGACTAGAAAAAACAAGGGGGTCGGATGTGGCCTGCAGGCTACACTTTGCCCAGGTCTGAGTTATACAAAGTGGGAGTAATTATAGCAAGGACTATAAGTCATATTCTGGAGAGGAGATCGATACTGCAAAGGGGGTATGTCATTATATTACAGATGTTATTACAATGGGTGGAAGGGAGACATAAAACTACCAGGGAAGTATTTGGTTATCTGCCCACATAGCAGATTTGATGCAGAGCGTTTTTGCCTCTCTCTGGCAGAAAAAAACGCATGCAGAGTTACATGCGTTTTTTCTGCCAGAGAGAAGCATTTTTTCAAGCACTTTTCCAAGCGATTTTGAGCATCATTTGGAAAAGTGCTTGACAAGTTGGTCACACAATATAAATCCATGCAACCGACATGAGTTTGACGTGCCCCCTGGGCCGTGGGGTACTCGGTAGCCGGGCCGGTCGATGCTGGGGGATGTCACAGTGGCAGTGACCCCGTCCATGACCCAGGGCGGTCAATAAAAAGGGGAAAAGTAAAAGGAATAAAGTTTTTATATAGATAATGTTCGTGACGCCACCTGTGGTATGCAGCTATTTTGAGCTGCTGCTGCGGTGCAGATCCTCTGGAGCTGATGGTGACGCAGCAGAGTTGGTTCAGCTCTCCACAGGCAGAGCTTAGCTCCAGGGCAGGATGTAGTGATGTTATGAGGTAGATGTTGCTGGTGCTGTGTAGTGCAGGGCTGGTGATGTTGCAGCAATAATTCCAGGACACAGTGGGGTGCAGTCTTCAAGGTTTACTCACAGTTGTTCAAGACTCCAGGTTACCAGTGCTAGTGTTTAACCTCCCACGTCGCCCTGCGTTCACCAAGGAAGGCGTTCAGCAATCCCTCAGGTATTTCAGGAGTACTTAAACGCAACCCCGTTCTATGGCCTTCCTCGGTCGTCTTCCTGCGCTGGCTCTCACCCTCCTGCCCTGCGCATCGCAACCAGTGTCCTAAGACGGTAACCTCGGATTTTGGCGGGCAATCTGCAGTTTCCTGAATCCTATGTGGCTTTTTAGCGATGTAGTTGCAGTTGTGAGCAGCTGCACCCTGAAAGTGCAGCAGCCTCCGGTTTCTAGCTGAGCCTTGTAATTCTCCACTAGTTAGCGACCAGTCCGCTCTGCGGCCTGATCCCTCCACATCCTGGTAGATTTGCCCCTGGGATCACCTCTGTTCCTCTTGGAGCCTTCCCTCTGCTCCCGTCCTCTTCCAGCCTGTCCTCCTCGGCCTCTCAATCTAGGCCCTCTCCTCTGAGCAGAGCTCCTACAGAGCTCCTGCTCCCACTCCTTCTCCTCTCAGACTGTCTGCTTCTAGATGGTTCCCTACTTTCTTATACTCTTACTGAAGTGCTCCCCTAAACTACTTCCTCCACCCACACCCACTACATGGTTCCACACTCCAGCCAGGGACCAGGGACTGTGCTCTCCCTTAGGAGCAATCTAGCCCTTCCCTCTGAAGTGGAGTGTAATGGATGCAAGTGTGTGGGTCCCGGGAAGTACTCCCTCCTTACCTGAGAGTGGAGTACCACACCTCTGGGTGAAATGCAGTACCTCTGTGGCGACTGAACCCGCAGGGGCGCCACAGATTTATATTGTGTGACCAACTTAGATGCTTTAAATGCTGCATCTGTAGTAAAAAAAAAAAATAATTAAAAAGTTAAAAATAAAAAAACTTGTATACTCACCTCTCCAGTCTCCTCCCGGCAGTGATCCTCTCTCCTCAGTGTCCCGCGGTGTACTTGCAGGACCTGTGGTGATGTCATTTAGTCAGCTGATGGTCACGCGGCCATCACCTGACCGCTGATGTCAGCGGTCGCGTGACCATCAGCTGACTAAATGACGTCACCGCAGGTCCTGCAAGTACACCGCGGGATGCCGAGGAGAGAGGACGCCACCGGGAACAGACCGGAGAGGTGAATATACAGGTTTTTTTTATTTTTAACTTTTTTATTTCTTTTTTTCACCACATGGTAGCCGGGATGAAGAGGAGTTGTAGTCTCCTCTTCATCCCGGGTACCACACGCACCACGATTACACCGCAAATTTGCGGCCATTGAATTTAATTGAAATGCAGCAAATCCAGATATACCTGCGGGTTTGCTGCATTTCAATGTTACTCAATGGCCGCGAATTTGCAGCGTAATCGCGGTAGAAATGGTCATGCTGCGTTTTGCAACCCAATGCAAATTTGGCGCGCTAATTAGCGCATCATGTTCACAGCACATCCAAATTCACATTGCTTTGCATGGCAGACGGTTTTACAAGCATTTTCGCTGCCGTAAAAACGCTACAAAAATGCTACGTGGGCACATGGCCTTTGATTATGTTACATAGAGGGTAATTATATTGCAGCGCGTACCCTACAAGGGGTGATTGATACGACAGGAGGGGCTTCTATATCTGATTATACTACAGGAGGAGCCTTGAGTGCAACATGAGACCCAAGCCTAAGGACGGGACACACCACTCATGGGCCAGTGCAATGTGCTTGTCCCTCAGGCTAAAATTTGCCATGCAGCCCTTGCATATAGTGTTAATAAAACACCGTCATGTTTTACTGCTTTTTAATGCAGAAATAGAACTGCCATTCAGAGTGTGAATAATGCTGCCATACCTTGCAATTATTTACCAGTCATGCCACAAAAACACTCTGATCTGTTGGAGCATTGACTCCACGAGAACTCTAAGGATGTTCTATGGTTTCTGGTACCAAGACCTGGGTCCACATCATCTTGCGATCTAATACGCACATGCCTTTGCGCCAGGCCGGTTAATAAAAAGTAGAGCCACTTTAATCCCTCAGGGGTGGGCAATTCATTTTCCCGAGGGGCCACATGAGAGACCATGACTGTTGTGGAGGGCCGAACCAATAGGCTGAAATTAATTCTGCTCAATATTAATATGAATATATTTATGATACTTATATTATTAATAATTATATTAATATTAATTGCATCACTTAATATTGAGCAGAATTAAGCATGCTGACATTTCCCTATATACTGTACCGTTTGAACCTGAATACAGCCCCTTGTATATACAGCATGAGCCCCACACAGCCTTCCTATGTACAGCATGAGCCCCACATAGCCTCCCCCATATACAGCATGAGGCCCACATAGCCTCCTGTATACAACATGAGCCCCCACATAGCCTTCTATATACAACATGAGCCCCCACACAGCCTCCTATATACAGCATGAGCACCACATAGCCTCCTATATAATGCATGAGCCCCCACACAGCCTACTATATACAGCATGAGCCCCACACAGCCTCCCTATATACAGCATGAGCACCACATAGCCTCCCATATACAGCATGAGCCCCCACACAGCCTCCTATATACAGCATGATCTCCACACAGCCTCCCTATTTACAGCATGAGTCCCACACAACCTCCCTATCTACAGCATGAGCCCCCACACAACCTCCCGTATACAGCATGAGCCCCCACACAGCCACCTATATACAGCATTATCCCCACACAGCATCCCTATCTACAGCATGAGCCCCACATAGCCTCCCATATACAGCATTAGCCCAACACAGCCTCCTATAAAAAGCATGAGCCCCCACATAGCCTCCTATATACAGCATGAGCCTGACACAACCGCCCTAAATACAGCATGAACCCCACATAGCCTCCCATATACAGCATGAGCCCCACATAGCCTCCTATATACAGCATGAGCCCCCACACAGCCTCCTATATACAGCAAGAGCCCCCACACAGCCTCATATATACAGCATGATACCCACACAGCCTCCCTATCTACAGCATGATCCCCCACACAGCCTCCCTATATACAGCATGAGCCCCACATAGCCTCCCATGTACAGCATGAGCCCCACATAGCCTCCTATATACAGCATGAGCCCACACACAGCCTCCTATCTTTTTATTCCACTGCGACCTCCACCGCTCTTCCCAGGGGCATTGATATTGTCTTTTTATTCCACTGGGACCTCCACCACTCTTCCAAGGGGCATTGATATTGTCTTTTTATTCCACTGGGACCTCCACGTCTCTTCCAAGGGCATTAAAACCGTCTTGTTAAGCTACTGTGACCTCCACGTCTCTTCAAAGGGGCATTAAAATCATCTTGTTAAGCTACTGTAACCTCAACGTCTCTTCCAAGGGTCATTGATATTGTCTATTGATTCCACTGCGACCTCCACCACTCTTTCAAGGGGCATTGATATTGTCTTTTTATTCCACTGCGACCTCCACCACTTTTCCAAGGGGCATTGATATTGTCTTTTCATTCTACTGCGACCTCCACCACTCTTCCAAGGGGCATTGATATTGTACAGTACAACCTCCTATCTACAGCATGAGCCCCACACAGCATCCCCATCTACAGCATGAGCCCCACACAGTCTCCCCATCTACAGCATGAGCCCCACACAGCCTCCCCCATGTCCAGCATTAGATCCCCACAGTCCCTCCATGTCCAGCATGAGAGCCCCAAAGCCTCCCCATGTCCAGGATGAGAGCCCCACAGCCTCCCCATGTCCAGGATCAGAGTCCCACAGCCTCCCCATGTCCAGGATCAGAGCCCCATAGCCTCCCCTGTCCAGCATGTGAGCCCCATAGCCTCATTCATGTTCAGCATGAGACCCCTATAGCCTCCCCATTTCCAGCATGATAGCCCCATAGCCTCCTCATTTCCAGGATGAGAGCCCCATAGCTTCCACATGTCCAGAATTAGAGCCCCATAGCCTCCCCCATGTCCAGCATAAGAGCCCCATAGCCTTCCGATGTCCAGCATTAGAGCCCCATAGCCTCCCCATGTTCAGCATGAGAGTCCCATAGCCTCCCCATGTCCAGCATGAGACCCCCATAGCCTCCCCCTTGTTCAGCCACAGACCCCCATAGCCTCTCCATGTCCAGCAACAGACCCCCAGCTGTTTGACATGCTGATTTGTAAAGGAAGGGACTGAAGGCCTTTCCTCCACCAATGCGGTCATTGTGGATGGAGACAGCAGATGGACGGCGAGCGGGCGGCGGGGGAGGGCACGGTGTTTTCCACCCCCCTCGGCTGTCTCGGTCCGCACTTTGCCCAGGTCTGCTATAAGTTATGAAGTGGGCCCTCCATGAATCAGACACTTGTTGAACTTTGGGAACTCATGACCCTGTTTAATGGTTTATTTCCTTGGACCACTCCTAACCCTGGCAAACTGGGAATACCCCCCAGAGCTTTCCATTTTTAGGAGACTGTAGAAACTCATTGAGTTGAACGAAGTGTAGAAGCTTTTGACCAGCCCAGGGGATGGGGATGACTCGGTACCCGGGCCTTTGCCTGGCCTTGGGGATGTCGCGGTGGTTGTGTGGCACCCCAGGGGTCTGGTTTCCCACAGTAATGTAATGTTATGTCTGAGAGCAGGTGGGAGGTCCTTTGGTCAGGGATCCTGTGCATGCCACACCTCCTGCCCAGTCTTGGGAGGGGAAGAACTTCCCCTATATAAACCCGGGGCTGAGGCAGGGTGAGGAGTCAAGGAAAGTAGAGACGAGAAACAGTCATAGGAAGAAACAGCAGAAGCTCAGTGGGATCAAGACTACTTAGAGTCAGGGGCTGGCAGCTGCAGAGCTCGCCCTGACTGAGAAGCTTTCTTACCGGACCCGGCGTCCGAGGCTGTGGGGACTAACTCTTACCCAGCAGCAGAAGCCGACCGGCAGGGGATTTCAGGTCCTCAGGCCCAGAAACCCGAAGGCAAGGTCACACGCGTGGGACCAGCACCGCCATCGTGGAGCGGAAGCCATTAGAAGGCCCCGAGTCACCGGCCATACGGGTGAGCACCACACGGCACACTCAGGGACGTGGGCTACTTATATCCGCTTCTAGCAAGGTAGCCAGAAGAGTACAGTCAGTTTGGGAGGCCTACAACTCCGCCTGGCCAGGGGAGATCCCATCTGCTCAAGGACTGACCAGGCCCCGTTCGCTAGCAAGTACTCCGGGAGGGTCTATCGTTGTTACCAGTAAAGACCCTGAATTACACCGCACCGTCTCTGAGTGGTTCCTGCTACCCCCATCTTCCACGTCGGCTGCCCTGAGGCCATACCCCTCCCGTTGGGGGTTATACTATCACGCTGCACAATTCTACACCGGCCTCAGCGGTCTGCCCTGCAGCGGCAGCTCCATAGCTGCAAATCAACGGGTGGCGTAGTCGACACTCAAATAACACCTATCAAGACTGCCACACACTGAGTTTGACTCCCTGGGCACGGACCGGGTCCCCGCCACTCGGAGACTACAACCCTCATCTGATCCGGTTCCGGGTAAGCCCCCGTGCGCGAGACGCTGCGCAACACAGCAGGCCCAGGGGCGCGTCAACTTTGGCGTAGTCGGCAGGATTTCGTGCCCGCAACCACCGGGTACTGCGTGCCTGAAAAAGACTGTTCAAACTTACCAGTGGTGAAGATTCCCGCCATCCGGCGCCATCTTCTGCCTTCTTCCCGCCATCCGTGGAGTTTTCCCGCCGTTGGACGCCATCTTGAAGACGCCGCGCGGGAAGAAGAGGGGCGTGGACTCCGAAAGCGCGCGAGAACTGAAGCCCCGCCTCACGTCCGGACGTTGCGTAAGGTCCTGGAAGGAGCCCAGCAGACGCCAACGTCACAGGAGCGCGACGGAAGGTCCTCAACCCTGACGATCCACTGCGGAGCCGCGGCCTACGGAAGAGGATCATCGCAAGGTAGGCCACGGTCCACTAGGGGGGAGAAGGATGTCGGATACGGAGGAGAGCTTCACCGCTTCAACCCCCGCCAGCGCCACCGCTGTCGCGGTCATGCCTTTCACCATGCCCTATATCCCGGGGGCAGCCTGGCTACCCCAGTACTCAGGGGAGTCACATACCCTGCAGGACTTTAGAGAAAGGCTGGATAGCCTCTTCCAGGTGTACCCCCTCACAGAAGAGCAAAAAGTGAGCATCCTGGTGGCCCAATTAACCGGAGCAGCCCGAAGGGAGGTAAAGTCCTGGCCACCTGGGGGGAGGACTGTCGCAGGGATACTAACCCGGCTGAGGGACACCTTTGATACCCGCACCTCAGCCGAGATCAAGCTTAGATTCTACGGGTGCAAACAGCGGGCCCATGAGAGTATAAGGGACTATGCCCTGAACCTACAAGAGGCCCTGAGAGCCGTTAAGCAGACCGACCCTGACGGCGTGGGAGACGAGGACAGGCTGTTGACTGAACAATTTATAGAGGGTTTATATTGCAATGCCCACCGAACCCAGTTGCGGGCAATGCCCCTACAGGACCCTCATCTGGGATTTGCACAGTTCAAGGACAGAGCCATCCGGGTGCTCCGAGAACCGGCACCGGATGGCGTTGTGACCCACAGGCGCCCAGCTATCACTTACCACCAAGAGGCGGCGCCCTTGTCGGCAGGGCCTGTAGGGGCTGATGCGCAGGCTTTGAACAATGACCCGGCTCCAGACCTGCACCATCAGGTCCAAGAGCTAGCTAAAAGCGTTGCCGCGTTAACCCGAACTGTGCAGTCTTTACAGGCTTCCACTCCAGGGAAGATCCAGCTGGCATCCGGACCGGAGAACATCCCGTGGCGTCGACCAAGGAGGACCCCACCGGCCAGAGGAAGACCCAGTGACCGGTACCACGAGGACGGACGACCCATCTGCCGCCGCTGCAATCAACCCGGACATATGGCAAGGTACTGTCCTTTAGACTGGCACAGCCTGGGGGTGGAGGGCCAACCCCCAGGAAAAAGATCACCAGGCCCATCGAACTGGCGCGACAAATATGTCGGAGGACGTCCAGTCTTGCCTGTGGTACTGGATGGCATCCCTATGCGTGCCCTACTGGACACCGGGTCACAGGTCACCACCATCCCGTACGTGCTCTTCAAGCAGTACTGGAATGACTCGGATATAACCCGCTACCCTGACGACGACTTGAGTATCATCGTCAGCAATGGTCAGCCCGTGCCACAGATCGGATTTAAAGAGGCGACCATTAAAATTGGTAGAGTCGAACTAGCAGCACAGGGACTGATTATTGTAGACATTGACAAACACGAGAGTCACCCAAAGATAACGCTAGGAACTAATGTAATTGAAAATTGTCTTGCAGAGGTGATTTTCCTTTTACAACAGGTTGCCAAGAACGTCAGCTCCGGCGAGCAGCGGGTGCTCCAGAAAGAGATCCGGGCACTGATGCGACGGCAACAGGTGGAACTCTCCGGCGGTGAGATTGGTAGCGTAAGAATGTGTGACCCTTTTCCTATTGCCATGCCCCCAAAAAGTGAAATGATGATTTGGTGCCGGGCAGCTATTGGTCTGAGAGGTAGAGATTACCAGGCAATGGTAGAACCAGTTTACTCAGACAGTAGGCCCACCATCTTGACAGCACGGGGGGTGGTTAATGTATGCCATGGGAGGGTGCCCGTTCGCATAATCAATATCGGGAAGAGGGAAGTGTACCTGCCCCGGTATGCCACGCAAGCCAAATTATATACCATTAACCAAAATGCTATACAATCTGTGGAACCCTTGCCTCCATCTCACCCGGAGGAAGGTAACGGCTCTAAGAAAACAATGGAGGACTGGTGTCAGCAACTACATTTGGGTACTGACTCCACTCCCTCACATCAGAAACAGGGAGTCTATCCGGTGGTTCAAGAGTACGAGAGAGTGTTTAGTAAGCACCCGTTAGACTTCGGGCGAGTCAAGGGGGTAGAACACCACATCCCCACGGGAGACCATCCTCCCATAAAAGAGAGGTATCGACCCATACCCCCTGCACACTACCAACACGCCAAGGGGATGCTTAGAGACATGAAGGAGGCTGGGGTGATCAGGGATAGCTGTAGCCCCTGGGCAGCTCCACTAGTCTTAGTCAGAAAAAAAGACAACACCATGAGGATGTGTGTAGATTACCGGAAAATCAACCGTATCACACACAAGGATGCGTACCCCTTACCAAGGATAGAGGAGTCATTGGCTGCTTTAAGATCTGCTAACTTCTTCTCTACCTTGGATCTCACTAGCGTGTACTGGCAGGTTCCTGTAGCAGAGGCGGACCGGGAGAAGACCACATTCACCACCCCGATGGGACTTAGCGAGTTCACCTGCATGCCGTTCGGACTCTGCAACGCACCAGGAACCTTCCAACAACTAATGGAGTGTTGTCTGGGCCACAGAAACTTCGAGACGGTCCTGTTGTACCTGGACGATGTCATCGTATATTCCAAGACGTATGAGGACCACCTGAAACACCTGGCGGAAGTGATCGAAGCTCTGGCGAGTTACGGCCTAAAGGTGAAACCCTCCAAGTGTCACCTCCTGAAACCAAAGGTGCAGTACCTGGGACACGTGGTGAGCGCTGACGGAGTGGCTCCCGACCCTGATAAGATCACCGCAATTAAGGAATGGCCAAGCCCCTCCAGCGTAAAAGAAGTGCGGCAGTTCCTCGGGCTGGTAGGCTACTACCGAAGGTTTATTCCCGGTTTCACCAAAAAGGCAGCACCTATGCAGGACCTCCTGATAGGCCAGTCCCGGAAGGCCAAGAACCAGAAGCCGCCCTTCAAATGGGAGGAGCTGGAAGAAGAGTCCTTCCGCCAGCTGAAGATGGCCCTCACGGGGGACGAAATCCTGGCGTACCCGGATTATAGCCAGCCCTTTATCCTCTACACCGACGCCAGTAACATCGGGCTAGGAGCCGTACTGTCCCAGATCCAGCAGGGGAAGGAACGAGTAATCGCCTACGCCAGCCGAAAGCTGCGACCCACCGAAAGGAACCCCGAGAATTACAGCTCATTTAAGCTAGAGTTCCTGGCCGTAGTATGGGCAGTCACCGAGCGCTTTAAGCATTACCTCGCTTCTTCCCGGTTCACCGTGTACACGGATAACAACCCGTTGACACACCTGGACACGGCAAGACTCGGTGCCCTGGAGCAGAGGTGGATGGCCCGTCTGTCCAACTACGAGTTCACAATCAAATACCGGGCCGGACGCTCCAATACCAACGCGGACGCCCTGTCCAGGATGCCCAACCTGCCGGACGAAGGAGAAGATCCGGAGGGACTGGAAGAAGTTGAACTCCCTGCGTTCCACCGTCATGGGACTATCCAGTATTCCCACCGGGTAAGGAGTAAGCAGGCTGCTACGTTGAACCCCTTACCTCACTACAACTGGGCGGAAACGCAAGACAGCGACCCTGCCGTCCGACTGGTGAAGGAGATGCTGACTCGCCCGGAGGCTTGCCTTGAACCAGACGCTCCGGAGGAAGCCAAACAACTATGGGCAGAGAGGAGTCGACTGTTCCTTTACAAGGTGAAGTTGTGCCGCAGAATGGTTAACTCCCGGACGCATGAACTACTCTGGCAAGTAGTGGTGCCACGAAGAGACGCAGCCATGGTGATGGAGGCATACCACGACGGAGCTGGACACTTCGGGTGGAAGAAGCTGGAGTTCCTGCTGCGCGAGCGATTCCACTGGGTAGGCATGAGGGGAACCATTGAGAAGTGGTGCAGAGACTGTGGCCCGTGCAACCTAAGAAGGAAGGACCGTGCCAGCCAGAAGACTCCCCTGCAGTCCATCGTCACCCGGCAGCCGTTGGAACTGGTAGCCTTGGATCATGTAAAACTGACCCCAAGCAGAAGTGGCTACGTCTACGCACTAACCATCGTGGATCACTACTCCCGGTTCTTGGTTGTCGTCCCCGTCAAGGACTTAACAGCTCGGACAGCAGCGAGAGCCTTCCAGCAGCATTTCTGCCGTCCACACGGGTACCCGGACCAAGTGTTGACAGACCAGGGACCTGCCTTTGAAGCGGAGGTCTTCCAAGAATTCTGCACTCTGTATGGCTGCCGGAAGATAAGGACGACACCCTATCATCCGCAAACTAATGGACTTTGTGAGAAAATGAACCAGGTGGTAATGGATCTTCTGAAAACGTTGCCCCTGGAAGAACGCAGTCTGTGGCCTGAGAAGCTGCCCGATCTGGTGGACCTATACAACCACATCCCGGTAGGTTCCACCAACTGTACCCCGGCTTACCTAATGAGGGCAAGACCTGGTAAGTTACCTGTTGACCTGGAAATGGGAGTCCTGACACCCGAGGACACTTCACCAGAAGCAGACTGGGACACAGAGAGGCAGCAGCAGTACCGGAGAGTACAGGAGAGCGTGGAGCGAAGTCTCTGTCAGGCTAGGGAAAGACAAGAGAAAACTTACAACCAGTATGCTCCCGCTGTTCCCCTGGTACCCGGAGAGCAGGTCTTGAAGAGGAAGAGACGGCTCCACAAGTTGGACGACCAGTGGGAGAAGGACCCGTACACCGTACTGCCCTCAAGCCACGAGAACCCGAAGGTTTGTACCATCAGTAAAGACGGAGGGGAAACCACAGCCATTGTATCCCGGGACCACCTGAAGAAGTGTCCCGAACAACTGAGGAACCCTGAAGAGGAACAAGAAGACCATCGACCCGTAGAGGAAAGGGAAGATATGGTTAGTACTGTGCTTGGGGGACTTCCCTCGGTCTTGGACTCAAGTCAATGGTGCAGTTGTGGTACCCGTACTCACCTTCCTCCAACCAGCATCCCAAGCACCTACGGAGCAACAGGTAGAGCTGGAAGAACAGCCGGTCCAGGAGGCAGAAGACCCCACACCCGCAGACCAGGAGGATCAACCCTCTGCTTGCAGTGAGCCTGCCATATCCCTAGTGAGCCAAAGAGCCGGTAGACAGCTGCCCAGTTTACCCTTGACAGCTCCTACACCCTGTAGTTCAGGGCTAGACAGTCAGCTCCGTAGGTCCACTAGGGCCACTAGAGGCCAGTTACCCGCACGTTGGAGGATTTGAAGTGTATAAATTGTTTTATTTATGTTTACCTGTGTATTGTTGCTTGTGTATAATTTTGTGTTTCTAGTTATTTGTAGGAGTCCTTGGTGGATTTACCGGGAATCCTTTGTACATAGTTGGAGCGTAACCCAGGACGGACTAAAGACTGTTAAGGACTCGGGGCAGGACAAACCCCTACCTGGTTACGTCTCCCTGTTTTGGTGAAATGGACACCTTGCTTTTCTTCAAAGACTACACCCGGTTACGGACATGCCGTGACCACCTTTATGTGTTTCTTCTTATTGTACTATTATTGTTGTTATATCTTGTTATGTTTTTCTAAGATATGTTTAGTCCCGGAGTACTAAATTTCACTAGGGGGGAATGTGGCACCCCAGGGGTCTGGTTTCCCACAGTAATGTAATGTTATGTCTGAGAGCAGGTGGGAGGTCCTTTGGTCAGGGATCCTGTGCATGCCACACCTCCTGCCCAGTCTTGGGAGGGGAAGAACTTCCCCTATATAAACCCGGGGCTGAGGCAGGGTGAGGAGTCAAGGAAAGTAGAGACGAGAAACAGTCATAGGAAGAAACAGCAGAAGCTCAGTGGGAGCAAGACTACTTCGAGTCAGGGGCTGGCAGCTGCAGAGCTCGCCCTGACTGAGAAGCTTTCTTACCGGACCCGGCGTCCGAGGCTGTGGGGACTAACTCTTACCCAGCAGCAGAAGCCGACCGGCAGGGGATTTCAGGTCCTCAGGCCCAGAAACCCGAAGGCAAGGTCACACGCGTGGGACCAGCACCGCCATCGTGGAGCGGAAGCCATTAGAAGGCCTCGAGTCACCGGCCATACGGGTGAGCACCACACGGCACACTCAGGGACGTGGGCTACTTATATCCGCTTCTAGCAAGGTAGCCAGAAGAGTACAGTCAGTTTGGGAGGCCTACAACTCCGCCTGGCCAGGGGAGATCCCATCTGCTCAAGGACTGACCAGGCCCCGTTCGCTAGCAAGTACTCCGGGAGGGTCTATTGTTGTTACCAGTAAAGACCCTGAATTACACCGCACCGTCTCTGAGTGGTTCCTGCTACCCCCATCTTCCACGTCGGCTGCCCTGAGGCCATACCCCTCCCGTTGGGGGTTATACTATCACGCTGCACAATTCTACACCGGCCTCAGCGGTCTGCCCTGCAGCGGCAGCTCCATAGCTGCAAATGAACGGGTGGCGTAGTCGACACTCAAATAACACCTATCAAGACTGCCACACACTGAGTTTGACTCCCTGGGCACGGACCGGGTCCCCGCCACTCGGAGACTACAACCCTCATCTGATCCGGTTCCGGGTAAGCCCCCGTGCGCGAGAGTTGGCTGCCGGGCCCGTACCCTGGGGTCACTCTTTAAAAGGGTAGTTGTTTGTTAATTTTATGAAAGTTCGTGACGCCACCTGTGGTTTCTGATGATAATCACCAGCGCTGCGGCAGTCCACTGAGGCCGGTGATAAGGCAGCTCGATGGCATAGCTCCCCACAGGTGGAGCTAGGCCTCAGGGCAGCGTATGCAAGGGGAATGCAGGACAGGCGAGACCCAGCCGGGTCAGAGCAAGAACGGGGACGGACACGGTAGTCACTTCAGTACCTTTTACTGATGGAAAGTCAGGCACATCCTGGAGCACTGTAGTGTGAAGGGTGCATATCAGGATCCTCCCCAATGAGCGGGTGTAGGGCCTCCTGTTTCTTGCCTCTGCGTAGTAAGTTTCTGACCAGCCTGGAGCTAGGCCTAACTTTGTCTCTGTCCTGCGCTGGCTGACCTTGTGGTAGGGCCTTTTCTTGGAGTACACGCTCCTCAGCTTGCGGGGCCTATGTGTCTCCCGACTCTGTTACGTATCAGCACTCTAGCGATCCTGGGACCTGTAGTTCTCCAGGGATTCCGGTTATGCCTTACTGGGTCGTAGAGATCCCGGTAAGCTTCGGACCCGGTGTCCGGTAAATTCTTCGGGGTGAGCTAATTAAGCTCCTCTGCCCCCTATGTACTCACTCTCCACTCGCCTTCGGCCCCGCTCAGGGCCCTCACTAGGCTACACACACTGCAGCCGGGACACTGCTCTTCTTCGCCGCTCTCAGAGTGTCGGCACACTCCTAGCTCTCTATCCTGAGCTCTGTGAGTTCTAGTCTGGAATCACTCTACAGACTGTACTGAACTCTTTCTGCAGGAACTGCTAGGCTCTGGCTCGACTGCACTGAGTCCTTCTGTTTCTGAGCAGGAAACTGCTGAATCACTTTCTGGGCTGCCTGGCTCCACCTTCCCTTGATATATCCCTAACGGGCTCCCTCTGGTGGTCTGAGGTGGAAGGTGGAGGTGTGTGAATGCTTATGAGGGCCTTTTGTGGAGGAATCCATCAATGCACACTTCTAGGATCTGTGATACCAAGCGCAGCTGGGCGTCACATTCCCCCCTAGCAAAGCTCAGCACTCCAGGGCTGAAGTACATTTTTATAACAACAATTAAAAGTAACAATCTTCCCTTTATGGGAGGCACTTTGACTTAAACGTTGCATAACAAAAACATTATAACATATAAAACATTTTCAGCATTTCAATAATGGTGCTCCTTCCGGGGAAGCACCTGTCCAAGATAGGCTGGCCCAGCCGAGTCATCAGCCGTGGATGGCGGGGGTTTGCTCTCCTCCCCCACCTTGTGGACATTCAGGGTCATGTGTATGACAGGAGATACGGGTACTGCTGACGGGGCGGCTGCTTCGCCCTGCTCGGCGCCGAGCGCGGGTTGATCATCAGGGCGGTGAACCGGCATGTCGGCGTTGTGCTGTTCGTCGGACATTCTGGCGCCCCCCTAGCTAACCTGTGGCCTACCTTCGTAGTTTTTCTTCCGGTCGGCCGCAGCTCCGCAGGTGACGGTCATCTTCAGGACCTTGCGTCGCTTGCGTCCTACATCAGAGCGTTCGGCGACGCTCCTTACAGGACCTGGCGCTTCCTTGTTTGACGTCAAGGCGTGGGGCGCGTCCGGGGATTCGCGCTCTTTTGCAGGTATGCCCCTAAGTTTCCCACGGTTACGCCCTTCTTCTCGCTCGGCGGCCCAAAATGGCGGCAATCTTCACCACAGTCAAATATACAGTTCACTTTAATGAAGGCGCACAGTACCCGGTGGCAACGGGCATAACACTGCGGCGTTGCAGCGGGCACGGGATCCTGTTCGTGTTGCCAGAAGGAGATGACCAGCTCAGGGGATGGGGATGACTTGGTACCCGGGCCTTTGCCTGGCCTTGGGGATGTCGCGGTGGTCGGCTCCCGGGCCCGTACCCTGGGGTCACTCTTTAAAAGGGTGGTTGTTTGTTACTTTTATGAAAGTTCGTGACGCCACCTGTGGTTTCTGATGATAATCGCCAGCGCTGCGGCAGTCCACTGAGGCCGGTGATAAGGCAGCTCGATGGTATAGCTCCCCACAGGTGGAGCTAGGCCTCAGGGCAGCGTATGCAAGGGGAATGCAGGACAGGCGAGACCCAGCCGGGTCAGAGCAAGAACGGGGACGGACACAATAGTCACTTCAGTACATTTTACTGATGGAAAGTCTGGCACATCCCGGAGCACTATAGGGTGAAGGGTGCATATCAGGATCCTCCCCAATGAGCGGGTATAGGGCCTCCTGTTTCTTGCCTCTGCGTAGTAAGTTTCTGACCAGCCTGGAGCTAGGCCTAACTTTGTCTCTGTCCTGCGCTGGCTGACCTTGTGGTAGGGCCTTTTCTTGGAGTACACGCTCCTCAGCTTGCGGGGCCTATGTGTCTCCCGGCTCTGTTACGTATCAGCACTCTAGCGATCCTGGGACCTGTAGTTCTCCAGGGATTCCGGTTATGCCTTACTGGGTCGTAGAGATCCCGGTAAGCTTCGGACCCGGTGTCCGGTAAATTCTTCGGGGTGAGCTAATTAAGCTCCTCTGCCCCCTATGTACTCACTCTCCACTCGCCTTCGGCCTCGCTCGGGTCCCTCACTAGGCTACACACACTGCAGCCGGGACACTGCTCTTCTTCGCCGCTCTCAGAGTGTCGGCACACTCCTAGCTCTCTATCCTGAGCTCTGTTAGTTCTAGTCTGGAATCACTCTACAGACTGTACTGAACTCTTTCTGCAGGAACTGCTAGGCTCTGGCTCGACTGCACTGAGTCCTTCTGTGTCTGAGCAGGAAACTGCTGAATCACTTTCTGGGCTGCCTGGCTCCACCTTCCCTTTACATATCCCTAACGGGCTCCCTCTGGTGGTCTGAGGTGGAAGGTGGAGGTGTGTGAATGCTTATGAGGGCCTCTTGTGGAGGAATCCATCAATGCACACTTCTAGGATCCGTGATACCAAGCGCAGCTGGGCGTCACACTTTTTCTACTCTAACCGGTTTCACATATCTTAAGTCAATGATATTTTCCAGTGTTTCCCCTTCCCTGGTTAGTACTCAATCAAATTGAAAACTATATAAACGGGGGTAATAGATGGACATGGTAGACAAAATTTTACTTTAATGTATTAAAAATACAATATGTATGAAGGGATCACCATCATCTAGTAAAAGGGGTACATGACAGCAAGATGGAAGGAATATGTTCAATTTTTCTGCAGCACCCCTATAGGTGGAATAGAGTATTACATTGCAATTAATTGGCAATCTGCAATTAAATTATGCATGTTTCAGAGACAGAGCAATTGTCAGAATAGATGGCTGTCAGTTGAGCGATGGTACGTGTCTCCCGAATCCCCCATACACAGGAGCGCTCGCTCTATATTCCTATGGGAGAGTCGCCACAAGACTCCTTTGATGGCAGTTTATCTTACTGCGAACAAAAGGTTCAACAATCTGAAATTGGACATGCCAGAGCCAAATCCTCCCCAATATTATCTGTTGGGGGAGAGTCAGGAGGCCCCCATACACATTAGACTGTCGGACGAGACTAATGTGTGTGGCGTCCTTAAAGGGAGGAAGTCTTAAATGTAGTAATCTCCTCTGAATAGAATATTTGAAAAGGGGGTCTCCAAATCAGGCATCCCCCTAACAAATAGATTGCTCATTGCTTTCGACCAGAAGTAGAGTTGGTCCTGTTAGTAGCGTAGGTATATAGGCTGGAGAGGTAGCGATCACTACACTTTTCAGCACCACAGAAGCCCATTTTCCTTCTTGCCTCTGAAGAGAAGCAGCACCATCAATAGTTAGGAAAGGGAAGTGTGCAACCTATAGTGGCCTAAAGTGATTTGTCCCCTGACCCAGTAATAATGCCCCTAATTATCCGCCTAAAATACAAAAATGGCCACCAAGTGCCCCCTTTAGAAAGTATTACTGCCCTATCAAAATTGATGATGCTGCATGAATGTTCCCACCAAGAGTACTAATGTTAACTTTGTGTCATTCCTTGAAAAAAAAAATTATAAAATTTTATAGGTAAAGTTTATACTCAGCTTGCATACTTTTTTTTCTTCACACCCCTAAGAATTTTGCACTCTTGGTAACTGCCTCCGTGCCCAATAGCCACATTACTCCACTGCCTGTAGGCATCAATTTTTGCCACCTACTGGGTTGACAATTTTTACATAGCCAGGCCACAGAGGTGATTGGAATAACAGTGGATGCAGAGCTGAGTTACTAAGCAAGGACAATATAGACTAATTTGCCAGGACAAAGTCCTTAAACGGGTTGTCCGGCCTTGGTGTACAAGTCTACAGTTATTCTATGTGACTGCAGACTTGTGAATCCTCACGGAAGCGAGTGGTCATGTGACTGCAAGTATGCAATTTGCATACATCCAGCCACATTCCAACTAGACGTATCTGGCCTCGTTCAAGTCGCTTGAATTGAGTGAGACTATGCACGTCTAGTTGACATGTTACCGCATGTATGCAAATCACAAAATCAGATACTTGCAGTAACGGACCTACTGCTCACAGAACTGATACTAGACAATCCAGATGTCACGGGGATACCGGGACAGAGGGGGGCCAGAAGATCGCAGTGTCTGGTCACACAAATTCTTGCACTGATTAGAACTACTTCACCATCCTATTTAACAGTGCAGGTTTTCCCCTTGCTCTGTCATGGCAAGGGTTAATTAGTTCAGTTGATCTCCTGGAGCTCTCCATCCTGAATTGCCTCAGCTGTTCTGTGTTGGTCACTCCCCTCTGGTATATATGCTCTTCACTTGGCACTTGGGAATTGCCAGTGGTAGTGACGCGCCCCTGGGCCTTCTGTGTCGTGCGGCATCGCGTGCACGGGGGCTTACCCGGAGCCGGATCAGATGGGGGTAGTAGTCTCGTGGCGGTGACCCGGTCCGTGCCCAGGGAGTCAAACTAAGTGGCAAGTCTATTAGCAGTAGATGTTGGATGACTACGCCACCCGTTGAATGCAGCTTTGGAGCTGCCGCTGCAGGGCAGACCGCTGAGGCCGGTGGAAGGATGGTGCAGCGGGGATGGTATAACCCCCAATGGGAGGGGTATGGCCTCAGGGCAGCCGACGTGGATGATGGGGGTAGCAGGAACCACTCAGAGACGATGCGTGTAGTTCAGGGTCTTTACTGGTGACAAAGATAGACCCTCCCGGAGTACTTGCTAGCGATCGGGGCCTGGTCAGTCCTTGAGCAGATGGGATCTCCCCTGGCCCGGCGGAGTTGTAGGCCTTCCCAGCTAACTGTACTCTTCTGGCTACCTTGCCTGAGTGTACCGTGTGGTGCTCACCCGTATGGCCGGTGACTCGGGGCCTTCTATTGGCTTCCGCTCCACGATGGCGGTGCTGGTCCCACGCGTGTGACCGTGCCTTCGGGTTTCTGGGCCAGAGGACCTGCAATCCCCTGCCGGTCGGTTTCTGCTGCTGGGTAAGGATTAGTCCCCACAGCCTCGGACTCCGGGTCCGGTGATAACTTCTCAGTCAGGGCGAGCTCTGCAGCTGCCAGCCCCTGACTCCTTGTAGCACTGCTCCCACAGAGCTCCTGTTGTTTCTTCCCATAGCTGCATCTCTTCTCTGTCTCTACTTCTGGCATGGCCCAGGAGCTGGGCCCAGCCGGAGCCACAGCTCCCTGTCAGCCCTCCTGGCTGAACTCTCCCTCTGAACTCTCTAACCCTGCCTCAGCCCCAGGTTTATATAGGGGAAGTTCTTCCCCTCCCAGGACTGGGCAGGAGGTGTGGCATGCATAGGATTCCTGACCAAGAGACCTCCCACCTGCTCTCAGACATAACATTGCTGTTACTGTGGAAACCAGACCCCTGGGGTGCCACAGTAGTTCTACTACCTGGTTAGGTGTTGGAGGAGAAATTCAGTGCTTGGATAGTTATTCAGGAGATTTCTGCTTGGAGTTGGTTTGCATGCTTATCCTCATCCTCTTCTATCTGGTTTCTCCTTCCTATTCCTCCCCTGTGTTCCACTCTGTTGATTTGAGAGTATATTTGTATGATTGTAGTTTTCCTTCATCCCTGTCTGTCTACCCTTGTCTGTCTTGTTAGTATAATACTATACTCTTCAGCCTCCCTGGGTGGGTGGGGGGAACAGATAAGGTTTAAGATAGGAGCATAGCAAGGTACGTGACCCAGACTTCTCCACCTTCCGGGGTAATCAGGGGGACAGGGATAGACTAAGGTGCCCCCTAGTTCGAGGGATCAGGTAGGCGCCCATCTTCCTTAGTCACTAAGTGCCACCAGACTTGTGAATCCAGTGAGGATTCACAAGTCTACAGTCACATAGAGTGACTGCAGACTTGTACCCGAAGGCTGGACAACCCCTTTAAATTCAGGCACATAATCAGACACAAAAACTGGAAAGCAAAATACAGCATGAAGCAGTCCTCCTCTTTAGACAGAGCACTGGGGTCCAAACTCATATTCAAGGGACCTGAACAGAGGTTGGAGGGGACATGGAAGGGCTAAGAAATGTAAAAAGGAGGAGTAGTTTGGGGAAAAAAATATATAATTTGGCCCCCCACACTGTGAAAACAAAAAGTAGCAAAAGTTTCTGACGCAAATAATATAAATCTTTTACTCTTCAAATCACTTTGTGAACACAGCCTAAAAACACAAAATGATTTCGTTTTATGAGCAATTACTTCGGAATATAGAAAAGGACAATCAACACCTTTTAAAAGAGTTGCCCTTTTCTAGCTTTTATATTTTAGGGTCTTTTTTTTCCCATTCTTCTTTCCTTCTTTGACTAATTCCTGTGTGTCATATCTCTGCTCAGCCGCATCCTTCTCCATTGTGGCTCCTATCTGAGTCATTATTCCTGTTTTTCAAAGAGCACAGCATCGGTTTGGTCTCAGGTTGTCCTCTTCGAAGTGGAGTAAACAAGAAGGATGATTAAAATCAATACTCAAAAATACCATTCTCTGCAATGTAACCAACCACAATGTGCAAGCACAATGCCTCTATGGTCATCTCAATGCACAATAGAAATCTTAAAATGTCACGCATGACATGGTGCTCCTCGGTTTTGTGTGGACGTCCGGCACCTTGCTATGTTATTGACATCCAAATTTATCGAACATCACCCAACCTCTTGTCTGGGAGTCTTTGTGAAAGACACAGATAGATATGGAATCAAACCAATTTAGTAAGTGCCCCCCGCTTTCTTCTCAGGCACTTTACTTCTTATCAATTGAAAGGACCGTCTATTGTTAGTTAACAGCCTGAATGAGACGGTGACTTCTTCCTTCTCCTCCTCTTGGCGGTGAGTTTGTTGATGTGCTACACAATGGTCTGATTACTCATAAAAGGACAGCTGCCTCTCATAGACCACAAAGCAGCCTCTGCGGGTTATTTATAGCTGCTCATACCTTCTCCTATTCTTCTGTGTTCTCTTTTTTTGCAATAAATACAATTGCTTTATTGACACCGTTGGAGGAAATTGCTTGATACCATCATTAATTGATTGGAGTGTTTAACTATAGTAGACGTTATCTTAAAGAAGTGTTGAAGAGTTGAAGACTATGGGGATCCCACTAATTGGGATCGGACTGGTTGAATATTTGCACATTTGACCATCTTGTTTCACCCTAGCTATAAAAGGCCGGAAGCATCTTGTGACCTTATGGAAGGTTGAAGGGACATTATTTCAACAGTTATGGAGAGCTCGAACATGGGTCTACTACTCAATACAAAGAGGACAAAGATATTGATTACTGTCAGGTAAGACTGGGACTCGTCTGAGATGGACGGCGTTGAACTGGAAGTTGTAAAGGATTTCAACCTACTTGATCAATGGTCACTCAATATGCAGCGACGACACCGAAAGTCAATAGGAGAATGGCTATTGGCAAATCAACAATGAAGTCACTGAACAAGGTCTTCAAATTGAGGAACATTTCACTGGCAACAAAAACAAGGCTCGTACATAGTTTGGTCTTTCCTGTGGTAAGATACGCAAGTGAAACCTGGTAATAAAGGAACAAGACAGAAGAAGAAATGTGGTGCCGGAGAAAGATGTTATAAATACCATTGATGGCAAGAAGAATAAACAAATCAATTTTGGAAAAAATCAAACCAGACATGTCTCTTGAAGCAAGGATCACCAAGCTATGACTTGCCTACTTTGGACACATCATATGAGGAGAGCAATCACTGCAGAAAGGCATCATGGTTGGAAGAATAGAAGGATCAAGGCGAAGAGGAAAACCAGCAACTCGATGGCTTGATACTATTAAAATAATGGTGGAGACCTATCTAGGCTTGGGCAAAATTGATCTTCTTACAGATCGTTCATCCATCAAGTCATCACAACTCGAGATTGAGACGAAGGTGGTTAAATAAATCTTTCAACAGTTGCATTGTGCCTATCATAACATCCCTTGACCATCCTGGGAAAAATGGAAGGACCTGTTGAATTTCAGCCCATCAAACCCTATAGGTTTCTCAAAATTAAATGTTACCAGAGGATGTCTTATCCCACTCTTGCCAAAGGAATAACAAGCCAGTGTGGCCAACCACAAGTGTGGACCTTCGTACAATGTCTATGGATTATAAAATCATCCCCTGCAATCTACGACTGGAGGAAACAAGGATCGAAAAGCTTGGATTTATGTACATTTGACCCTAATCAACCAAAGACAAATTATGCCAGAAATTAGAGAAGAACGAAACGATTTCAGAAACATCAGAAACCCGTGTCCGCCAGATGAAAGCCCTACCAACCTCATGCTAGTTTCTGCCATCTCCAGCTCTTCTTTTCATTAGAATCAGAAGAGGTACCGGAGATGCCGGCAAATAGGAGGAGGTTCATAGGTCTCCAGTGGTGGACACAAGATACTAATGTGGCCGCTAGATCCTGTGAATCGATTCGTTCTCTACCAGAAATGCTTGGTAGTCAGTTTTATCACTTCGATCATTTTTTCGACGGGGATATATCACTTATATCAGTATTCGTGAGAGATGGTTCCCACAACAGTTTTGTTTAAGGGCGAGATGTGCATCCGCTGGATTCTTCTTGTGTCTTATGAATCAAGTCTAGGAAAATTATTAGCTCTCTTGAGTTATTGAATTGCTTAGGGAGATTCAGGGATGTAAGACATTTTCCAAATATTTAGGGCCTGATTCATGATTGCATTTGCACCATTTTTCTCTAGTTTTTGGTGCTTTTCGCATGTTTTTTAATTTATGCCTCATTCTACATTCAATTTTCTCCTTTTTAAAAGTTTATTCCAAGAGTGTTTCCTTTTTTTATGTTTGTTATTATGATCAAGCTTTGGGGTTTCTAGATGTTTTCTGGAGTGATTCATTGCAAAATTTTACTGTGAATGTCCTCCAGCCCACCCCATTTGAGGTGATTTTATGTACATTTTAGTAATAGATGCAACTTTTTGTGCTAAAAAGTCAGAAAACAGGTTAAAGACAAAAAAAAAAGAGCATTTATGATTTTACTCAAAAATTCATAAACCACATTTACCATTTTGAATAATTTGGCACAAAACACGATATGCAAGGAAACAAAGAGCTTGTAAAAAAACAAACGCTGCAAAATATTTAACGAAAACCAATTGCAAAATTTATTCTTAGCTTAATATACATGCATTTAAAGAAAAAGGAAAAAAAATGTCCCCAAAGGTGGCTATCCCTTTTTAAAGTATTTTTTTTAATGTATTAATATGTGACTGTGAGCTAATAAAAGATGGAACTGGAGTCTCATTTCACTATTCATATTCATTTTTTGCAGAGCGCAGAACCCAGCGGCGGGATTACATCTATCAATAAATAAGACTGCGCCGCTTCTTACAATACTTCTTACACGGATACAAGGAACCTAAGTTAATCAGCCGCCGTGTACTGTATGAGAAGTCATTTGCTGCTCCTGAACTAATGTATTTGTCTGGAATCCTTTGAGCGCGGCACATAATCCATCTTCTATTCAGCGCTCTGCACACCAATATAAACAATATTGCTGACAATATTAATATACAATATTATCGTCTCCCTCCTCTGTTTCTATAGCGACTATTTTAAGTTTCTTATTCAGGATTTTAATTTTTTTTTTCTAACAACAATTGTCAGATAGCTGCAGGGTGGATGAGAAAATATCAAAACATCCATTGCACAGTTCCGGATATTAAGCTGCAGACAATCGCTGCTGTTATTTTAAGTCTTTGTCATTACTGAAAGAAGGAGGCTCAAAATGTAGCATTTAGGAAATGTTATTCTGGAGAACATAAGCGCACTGCATACTTCTAGTATATACGCCTGCGCACAGACACTTGGCAT
The DNA here is from genome assembly GCF_046119375.1 of Phyllobates terribilis. Taxonomy (NCBI): domain Eukaryota; kingdom Metazoa; phylum Chordata; class Amphibia; order Anura; family Dendrobatidae; genus Phyllobates; species Phyllobates terribilis. The sequence goes on from NW_027362764.1 coordinate 757,658,950, forward strand.
TTACAAAAAAGAAAAAAAGAAGCCTCGCGGACACAGCACCCACTTATAGGCCAAGAGGTGTGGCAGAGTCATCTTGGTTTCTTGGGTGCAACTGGATAACATCCGAACCCTTCGCCACCGTTGTATCACATCCGACCTTCCGTACCTGGTGTATAACATCTTGCCCCTTACCCCCCCAGGGTATAACATATGGCCCATTACCCCCCCAGGGTATAACATCTGGCACCTTGACCCCCAGTGTATAACATCAGGCCCCTTGACCCCCAGTGTATAACATCCGGCCCCTCACCCCCGGTGTATAACATCTAGCGCCATTGCCCCTGGTGTAGAACATCCGGCCCCCTCGCCCCCCAGTGTATAACATCTGGCCCCCCACCCCTGGTGTAGAACATCCGGTCCCCTCGCCCCTAGTGTATAACCTCCGGTCGCCCCCGACCTGCCGTCTGCTTTTGCTAACAGGTGACAGATCGGCTGGTGGTCCATAGCTCACTGATACCAGCGCGGTCCGGTAATAGGAGCCTCCGGGGTAACAAGTCTGTTCCTGATATTTCTTCGTCCTGAATCTTCCCCCATCACCTGTGAGTGATATTATTGAGAAGTCGAAAGGAACCGCAGCAACTCAGCCACAAAGTGGAGACCCCGTAATGTTACAGAGCGGGGGGCCGGGTGCTGAGGAGCAGAGGGCAGAAAAGTCACCAACGCTCTGCTGATCCCATAACTACAGAGTTCAGACCTCCTCTGGTATCAGCACTAACACTGCGCCCCCGCCGGGAGCTTCATGGCCGATCAGCTGCATGCCGCCGTACATCACCAAGCACAATGCCGAGCATCGGATGGAGTGGTGTAAAGCCGCCACCACTGGACTCTGGAGGAGACGTGTTCTGTGCAGTGATGGAGCGCACTTCTCTAACTGCGTCTGATGGAGGAGTCTGGGTTTGGTGATTCCAGAAGGACGTTACCCCCTGACTGCATTGTGCCGCTGTACAGATGGTGGAGGAGGATAATGCTATGGGCTTGTTTTACTGAATTTGATTTAGGCCTTTTAATTTCAGTGATGAAAAATCTTGAATAATTGAAGCCTCCAGCTTTGTGGGAACAGTTTGGGGAACCACCATTTTAGTTCCCCATGACTGTGCCCAGTGCACAAGCTCCATACAGACATGGTTGGAGGAGTTTGGTGGTAGAACATGATCGGCCACACAGAGCCCCAACCTCAGCCCCATCCAACACCTTGTCCCAATATGTCCCAATATTTCTATCCATATATTGTATCTCCGTGGTTACAGACTACAGACCAGCATTGTGTAGTCTGATCCTGCAGTCATGTGTACTCCATTTTCTCTTCTACTGTCTGTAGGATATGCAAACGGAGGAATGCGGAATCAGACTAAAGAAGGTGTTTTGCTTTGTAGCATGCAGAAATGGAGCTCCATAAGTCTGCATAGGAGCTGCATACAGTAGCTGAGCACTTTACCACTGAGCACTGCCAGTCCCAGAGAAAATAAATGGAGTGGTGCGCCCACCACTCCTGGAATGGTGATGCCCATTTGCGGCCACCACTCCATTCTAACCGGAATTGGTGGGGGTCTCAGTTGTCAGACCCCCTGCATTCACCTTTCCACCCTTTTATGTACAGTATATACCGTAATGTCACTGCCGTAAAATCGACATATATGTGTTCATTAAGGGGTTATAAAAATCCTTTTGTTTTGTTTTTTTCCCCTGTCCTCATTATGTCTTTATTTGCATGTAGCTTGTGTTCTAACACTCCTGTGCAGGTTGTAAAATATCACGTTCTCTTCTGATAAGAGACTAACGCTTATGCTGGCACCTTGTAGAGAATTTGTCAAACGTCTTCTACCTGTGTAGTGTTATATGAGCATCTGCTGCACTCCTCCGTCTGATGCAAATTAACTGTTCATTGCTGTCGAAAATCAGCTAAACTTTTCCAGCAGGAGAAAAGAAAAACTTTTTTTTTTTTTTTTTTGCTTCCCGTTAAAATCAAACTAGTAATTTTAATTAGAAACACAACCTGTTCCCGACTGCTCTGGGAATCGTATTTCTTCATTTAGATTTGTAAAGAGTCTTCTACTCAGGTTCCTCCGAGATATGTTACGTTGGTTTATTCCCCTGTCTTAGTTTGTTGGTACGTTAATCTAATCAAATGTTATTCTCTATGGTCATATCATCAATTTGTTTTACTATAGCAGCACAGAAATCCTGACATGTGAAAGGATGAACCTATAGGAATTTGCCTCTTCGGCGGTCCGCCGGCAAATCAACTTGGTAATTGCAGAAGAGTTAACTTCTTGTCTTAGAAAAATCCTAGGTTGCCTTCCAGTATTCATTGGTTAAGGCTATATTTTGGGCAGGGCAGATCTCTTTGGGCTTCTGTAGCACCCTGAGGATTCGGCTGCTACAGGGGTATTGCACCTCACTCCAGAGGTGTGGTATTCCACTCCCGGGTAAGGATGGAGTGTGGAACTGAGCTCAGTAGGCTGCATGCACTACATACATCCCATTTCCGGGGGACAGATCAATGGTACTCCCACTAGGTATATGTGCAGGTACGACAGTGTCTGTCCCTGGCTGGAGTGGGAGGGGGGTGGAACATCCCAGTAGTGTAGGGGCAGATAGGGGGAGCAGTCTGGGTAATGCTAGGAGCTCATTGGGTGCTGGTCACCTGAGCTCACACATAGAGGGAGTATATAAGGTGGGAACCATCTTAGATCAGGGTCAGACAGGCAGACAGTTACCAGTCAGTCTGTTGTAGAGGGTCAAGCAGTCCTGAAAGAAGAGAGAGAGGAGAAAAGAAGGACCCAGAGAGAAAGACAGAGGGAACCCCAAGAGCCCAAATACAACCAGAAGGGTGAAGGGTTGACACAAGGGTACCGGATCCCAAGCTGGTGGAGGGCACTAATCCTCAGCCAGAGACCGGAGGTTGTGGGCAGGATCTTCCACGACCCCCCACTAAATCCACTGCGAAGGCACACCGAGTATAGGGTCAGGGAACCCAGAGACAAGGGTTTTACCAACAAGAGGCCCGAGGGAGCCGGACATAAGTGGATCCCTGGTGGGGAAGGCCAGAGAAAAGGAACGTCAGAAAGGGAGCTCAGGATCACGCTCCAGAATTACCTGGGGGTTGGCCGAGTCCAGGACCTGGTGGACGCAGCACGGCTCGGGCGGTCACTCAAGGCCGGAGTGACCAGCACAACAGCAGTAAGTAAAAACCCTGAACTGCACAGCCCGACTCTGAGTCTGATTACCATCCTCACTGCACCACCACAACCACCATCCTCTACAACTGACCCCCTGAGGCTATACCCCTCCCGTTGGGGGTTATACTACCAGAAGCTGCACACACACCACCAGCTTCAGCGGACCCTGCTGCAGCGGCGGCCGTATTGACCGCAAATCAACGGGTGGCGTAGTCGACACTAAAGAACATCCAGCAACATCTGTAGGACTGCCACACACTGAGTTTGACACCCTGGGCACGGACCGGGTCACCGCCACTCGGAGACTACAACCCCCATCTGATCCGGCTCCGGGTATCCCCCAAACAACACTGGCCCAGGGGGCGCGTCACTTCCACCGTTCTGAGGACCTAGTGGACATGCACTACCCTCCCTCTTCGATAGCTGGGTCAGAATCAGGAGGGGTGGAATCGTAAGGAAAGAGAATAGTCAAAAGATGAACCAAGTTCAAAATCAGGAATGTCCACTGAGAATATAGCAAGGCACACAAGTTCACAGAAGCAAGTCAAATGATAACTGGCAGTGGAAAGCAGGATTTCAGGAGCTTAAATAGCTTGCAGGATCACCAAGACCACACAGCAGAGAGCAAACAATAACAGAAGTTAACTCTATATTTTCCAGACTGGATGGAACTACAAGTCCCATAGGTCACAGAACTAGAACTGTTGCCCACAATGTGAGCGCCGCGCCACCTGACGACAGGAGCAGAGACACTGCAGGCAGTGGCACTGACAGGCAGGCACGGATACAGATGTCACCAAAGTCAGTTTAATACCTAGTTCCCCCCTTTGGCGTACATTGCTTTTTCATTATGCTTTAAAGGAGATCTGGCAGCAGGTTGAAAGTAGCCAGTTATCGTTCTTCCTGCTACTCCCTTGAGTAAGCAGTTTTTTGCTTTTCAGTAATCCACCATACGGTTTCAGAGATATGGAGCTTTCTATTTAGTGCTAATTTTTATGGTCTTTTCTATGGGGGTGTGGCTCACAGGGTAATTACAGAGTAGTCTACAGAGCCACACCCCCTTAGAAAAAAAACCCATAAATATGGCAGATTTAAAAAAACAAAAACAAAACAAAATACTCAGGGGAGCAGTGGGAATATAATAAGAGCAAAAACTGGACACTTTTAACCTGTTGACAGGTCCCTTTTACATCTTAACTCATCTGGAGTAGATACAATGGCAGCCATACAGGCCTACACCATGCTACCTACCCACTACTACCTACTGACACCATGGTTAGTGGCACTCTTTGGATCAATGACTATGGTGATTCCTTCCTCCAGTCTCTGTATACTGGCCTCCAAAAAGAATCATGCCGACTCACGTGCCTGTATTTGCTAGAGAAGGATCGAAATTCGTTTTGGGTAATTTTGCTCGAATCTATTAGCAGAATCGACCCAAATAAAACTAGACCGAAGTCGAAAGTGCCACGAGAGCTGTGAAAAAATGTTTATTATGCTCTGATTTATTATCCTGGACTTGTGGAAAGTGAATTCTAGATTTGCCTTTGTCAGAATCCGAGAGATTCGTGACATTCGCAACTAATCTGATTGATTCGCTCATCTGTATTGTCAAACTGAAATTGGCTGCGTTATCATGTGTCGACACGACACATAGAATCATTGAATGTTATAGTTGGAAGGGACCTCCAGGGTCATCGTGTCAAACCCCCTGCTCAATGCAGGAGTCGCTAAACCATCTCAGACAGATGTCTGTCCAGCCTCTGTGTGAAGACTTCCATTGAAGGAGAACTCACCACCTCTCTTGGCCGCCTGTTCCACTCGTTCGTCACCCTCACTGTCAAAATGTTTTTTCTAATATCTAATCTGTATCTTCACCCATTCAGTTTCATTCCATTGCTTCTGGTGTTTCCATGCGCAAATGAGAATGAGGATGATCCCTCTACACTGTGAAAGCCCTTCATATATTTGTATACAGCTATTAAATCTACTCTTAGCCTTTTTTTTTTTTGCAAGCTAAACATTCCCAGATCCTTTAACCGTTCCTTGTAGGACATAGTTTGCAGTCTGCTCACTATCCTGGTAGATCTTCTCTGAACATGCTCCAGTTTTTCGATGTCTTTTGTTACACGCACGCCACTAGGTTGAGATAGGGTGAGATGGGTTTCATGAATTCTTTGGAATCCTGGGAGAACCGTTACTCAGGGCGACCATAGGCTGCAGCTTCTCTCAGGTACACGATAGATTCAGTTGCTAACCAGACACATCTGACAAGAGTCTTTTTCAACAGTTTAACAGTGGAATTTAATCTGAAGCACGGCCAGTGCAATTCAGGGATATTACAGCAACAATCTTCATTAGAGTACAGTCTGAGTTTCTTGAGCAAAAGACTCCAGTAAAAATGCAGTAGTTTCTTCACAAGGCACAGTATTCCAGTCTCTTCAGTAGCAAAATTCAGCATAGATTAGATCTCTTAGCAGCACACTTCTATGCATACACAACCACAGGCTTTTCCTTCACAAGGACACAATAGTACACAGCATTCTTTATCCTGCATGGAGATGGAGGGGGGAGGGTTTGATGAGGGAGATGATCCCTGTGACACAATTCCTTCCAGTCCTTATCTTCCTGCCTGATAATACTCTGCACTGTTAGTTCAGGGAGTTCATCTGACCTGTGTTTACACTGTATGCAGAATTATTAGGCAAGTTGTAGTTTAGAGGATTATTTTTATTATTGATCAACAACTATGTTCTCAATCAACCGAAAAGGCTCATAAATATCCTAGATTATTATTTTTGGAAGTTGGAGTGTTTTTTTTTTTAGATTTGGCTATCTTAGGAGGATATCTGTTTGTGCAGGTAACTATTACTGTGCAGAACTATTAGGCAACTTAATAAAAACCAAATATAATCCCATCTCACTTGTTTATTTTCACCAGGTAAGCCAATATCAGTGTACAAAATGTAGAAATAAACATTTCTGACATGCAAAAACTAAAACCCAAAAAATTAGTGATCAATATAGCCACCTTTCTTTATGATGACACTCAACAGCCTTCCATCCATAGATTCTGTCAGTTGCTTGATCTGTTTTCGATCAACATTGCGTGCAGCAGCCACCACAGCCTCCCAGACACTGTTCCGAGTGGTGTACTATTTTCCCTCCCTGTAGATCTCACATTTTATGATGGACCACAGGTTCTGTATGGGGTTCAGATCAGGTGAACAAGGGGGCCATGTCATTATTTTTTCTTCTTTTAGACCTTTACTGGCCAGCCACGCTGTGGAGCAGTTGGATGCATGTGAAGGAGCATTGTCCTGCATGAAAATCATGTTTTTCTTGAACGATACCGACTTCTTCCTGTACCACTGCTTGAAGAAGTTGTCTTCCAGAAACTGGCAGTAGGTCTGGGAGTTGAGCTTCACTCCATCCTCAACCCAAAAAGGTCCCACAAGTTCATCTTTGATGATACCAGCCCATACCAGTACCCCACCTCCACCTTGCTGGTGTCTGAGTCGGAGTGGAGCTCTCTGCCCTTTACTGATCCAGCCTCTGGCCCATCCATCTGGCCCATCAAGAGTCACGCTCATTTCATCAGTCCATAAAACCTTTGAAAAATCAGTCTTAAGATATTTCTTGACCCATTCTTGACGTTTTATCTTATGTTTCTTGTTCAAAGGTGGTCGTTTTTCAGCCTTCCTTACCTTGACCATGTCCCTGAGTATCGCACACATTGTGCTTTTTGATACTCCAGTAACGTTGCAGCTCTGAAATATGGCAAAACTGGTGGCGAATGGCATCTTGGCAGCTTCACGCTTGATTTTCCTCAATTCATGGAGAGTTATTTTGCGCCTTTTTTGGCCAACACGCTTCTAGCGACCCTGTTGGCTATTTGCCATGAAAAGCTTGATTGTTCAGTGATCACGCTTCAAAAGTTTGAAAATTTCAAGACTGCTGCCTCCCTCTGCAAGACATCTCACAATTTTGGACTTTTCAGAGGCCGTCAAATCTCTCTTCTGATCCATTTTGCCAAAGGAAAGGAAGTTGCCTAATAATTAAGCACACCTTATATAGGGTGTTGATGTCATTAGTCAACACCCCTCCTCATTACAGAGATGCACATCACCAGATTTACTTAATTGGTAGTTGGCTCTCAAGCCTATGCAGCTTGGAGTAGGACACCATGTATAAAAAGTATCAAAGTGATCAAAATACGCATTTGCCTAATAATTCTGCACGCGGTGTAGTTTCTCTCCTGATCTGGATCCTGTTCAGTTGCCTTGTGTCAGATACGGATAACACACTACCTTTCTCTTTGGCTTCAGCCAGACTACAATAACAAGTTCCCCACAATCCCCCTGGAGCTTTGCTAAAACACTCCCTGTCTCCTGTGACTGTGTTAACCCCTCTAGTTGCTGGGTGCTTCTGAAGCACAACACTTTCTGTCTCCTGTGCTTGTGTTATTTGTAACAGAGGTCTGACCAAGGAGGAGTAGCCTTTCAATCACTGGTGGACACAGACAGAAAAGGGCCCCTGTGCAAGAACAATATAGGACCCTTTGCAGCCCAAGAGTTCCTAAAAATGCAAAATTGCACCTGCTTTGCTTTGGAGGTAGAAATGGGCCCCCCTAACCTCTTGGGCTCCTGTGCGGCTGCACAGGTTGCACTAATTATATGTCCGCCATTGCTTTCAACGCAAAGGCCATGCGCACACAGAGTTTTTTTGCTGAGTTTTAGGAGCAGAAACTTAGTGGAAACTCAAAGTTTTTGAGGAATTTTGAAATTTGGAGGAGGATTTGGAGAGTTTCTGCTCAGTTTCCAAACAGTATCTGCTCCAAAAACTACTAAAAAAATGGTAATTTTAGGAGGACAAATGCTCTTTAAGCACATCAGTAGTGCCGTGAGGCCTAGTTGGCAGATTCATCACAACCACTGTTTACTGCCTTTGTTGCTCATAGCAACCAATCACAATGCAGCTTTCATTATATCCCAGCTGTTTAAGAAATGAAAGCTGCGCTGTGATTGGTTGCTATGGGCAACATCAAAACAAAATGAGGCCTACGATCAAATCTTGCCTTATGTTTTCTTTTTTTTTCTTTTAAATGACTCGAAAGAATGTCCGATAGAGCGGGTCTGGCCTGATGTTTGTCACCTTAAAATGCATGTTATTTCTCATTAGGTTGAATTTCGGAGGGGAAATATCATCCGTCATTCCAAGCATCAAAATAGGCAAGGTCCTCGCTTCACCCGGTGACCTACACTTCTGCGAACTGACAGCGTTCATGCGATCACATATTCTCCGCTCAGTCCCCTGTCTCCTGGCAACTGCTATACTTTAAAAAGCAATTACTGCCATTCCACGTTTGCCAAAGTCTTCCAGACAAAACAAACCGAGCAAGATGAGCGGGATGTAAAACCATCAACATTTAAATGTCTCCTTCCATCAGGCGTCAGAGTCGGCTCTTCTCGCTGGTAACAATGTGGCGGGGGGGGAATGTTGCAGAGGCGAATTTTTGATGTGAAGGTTATAAGGTCACTTCATAAATATTTACAGAGAGAACCTGATGGTGAAATCCAGGGCCGGATTGTCGCTCCGGGCACGAGCCTCGCCCCTGGTACTAATCACGTCAAATAATAACATTTTTGCTCTTCATTATGTCGGATTAGTAATATTTTAACACCTTGGGAAAAACAGCTATTTTTTGCATTTCTTCCTTTCTTCTATAATCCATAAAATTTTTTTATTTTGCACCGTATAAGTGTAATGAGGCACTCAGCAGACTGGACATCACTGCCCCCCTCCGTACAGTGTAACAAGCATAAACTGGCTCCCCGAAAAGAAGCCAAACCACAGGAAGAGTTCAATATGGCTTTAATTACTTTGCTTAAACTTTTAATGTAGCACAGTAGTAGAGTTGGGTCGTTTTGAAGCAAAGGACCCAGTCCAGAGACCAGGTCAGTCATTTTTGGCCGTCGGACTAGATACTTGAGAACCATCTTTAACCTCCCGGCAGCTGCAGCTCTTCTTTTAGTTAACCAGCCTAGCGCATCGTCATTGGTGCATCATGCCACAATAATGAGACTGTGGATGGCACATCCGAGATGTTTTCATTGGACTAAACTTATGTCGCCACTAGTAATTGTACCGACTCCATTGCAGACAATCCCTTTTCACCTTCACAATGGCATTTGTGACTGCTCTCAGTTGCACTCTCTGTCTGCGCTCCAGGACCTCGCCATCACAGCACCCACTAATCTGCACCCCAGGCTCTTGTCCCTGCCATGGCTTTCTTCTCATATGCACTACACTTTTCTCCTGGGCTGTCACAGCTGTGATGCTGGTCACTACTTATGGACTGGATAGTCAGGAGGTCCAAGGTCAGAATTCCAAGAAGGTAGAGGATCAAGACAAAAGGGCTAGGCAAATGGATGGTCAAGACAAATTCAAGGTCGAGCAGCAAAGATCAGAATAACAGACAAAGAGCACAGAGCAAACGCACGCCTCACGAGCAAAGCTACGATTGGCAATGACCTAACAGTGCCAGCCACTTAAATAGCCTGGAAATTACCTGGAAAGCAATACAGTTGGAGGAAACCCAAATACTAAACTGATCAGCCCAACACGTCCCTGCTATCCATAGGGAGGCTCAGCTGTCACTCACAGCATCCCTAGGACACAGCGAGTGGCGGGATTGTGAAAACAGCAACTTTAGGTGGCACTCTCTCAAATCTTCTAATCTGGCTGTTGTAACTACTTCAAGTAACATGCATTTGTCCTTCTACCCCAGCACATATCTCCTCTCCATGGTATACTCTCCACCAGAGTAGTCTCGTCCTTAGGGGCAGCCGGTCTTCTATACTTGTCACCGTCACAGAAGCAATCTCCCCTATGTAATCTAATGTGGCACACAGCTCAAGATGTTTCCGCTGCTGATCTGCTAGCCGTTACTGAGTAGTATTGCTCTTGCTCACTATACAGGTCCTCTGCGGCTGACTCAGGATCTCTGCAACTGACTCGGGATCTCTGCAGCTGACTCGGGATCTCTGCAGCTGACTTTGGATCTCTGCAGCTGACTTTGGATCTCTGCAGCTGACTTTGGATCTCTGCAGCTGACTCGGGATCTCTGCAGCTGACTCGGGACCTCTGCAACTGACTGGGAACCTCTGCAACTAACCCATAATAAAGGGAAGCCAGCCCCTAAAAATCCTTTGTCTGACACTCACACGCTCTCTTCCCAGCCTCCCTCAGTCTCTTGTACAACAGACATTAACTCCTAAGCTGCTGCAGCATTAAGGTAACTCAGCACTACTCACAGGCACACACAGAATGCATTGCTGAAGAGCGAATAATTAAAACATACAGAAGTGCACTAAACATAAGTGATGGCTGGAATGACACAAATCACAGAATATTTTTTTTTTTGCCTGGATGAGTTATATTTCTCTAGACTAAGGCCACACAGCCACATGTATCACATGACAGCGATGCTACTGCTTTACTTAGAATTCCTATTTTCTCTGCTTCAGATCTAGCAGAGCTCGAAATGCTGAGCTGTATATAACCCCGCCCCACACCACTGATTGACAGATTTCTGTATATAACCCCGCCAACACCACTGATTGACAGATTTCTGTATATAACCCCGCCAACACCACTGATTGACAGATTTCTGTATATAACCCCGCCCATGCCACTGATTTGCAGCGTTCTGGCTACTGCGTATTGACAGAAAGCTGCTAATCAGTGCTGGGGGTGTGGTTGGACCAGGAGGCACGAGACACCTAGTCCTGTAGTGATAATCTCTGATGATAAAACTGATTGTATTGAAACAGCAAAACACACTCTAGTAAGTGACACATCGCTGGAATCAGGGTCTTGGCCCCCACATTGTACTGCTCTCAGATTACATAGCAAAATCTGCTGACATATTCCTTTTAAGAGAAGACTACTACTATTGAACACCGGCTATAGTTGGAGGCCCTGTTAAAGATTTTTCATCAGGGCCCCGCAAACTTCAATTATAGGACTGTCATCCATTATTTTTTGTCCTGTGGAGGAATCCTTTATATCACCTATGGGGGATGGGGCAATGTCTAAAGAGTGGCACTTTTAAGGTAATCTCTATGGTACATCTAATGACTTTAGTATTGTATGCACCTTCCTTGATCCTATAGAGATATTGTTTAGTATCTTGTAGACATTGACCAAAGAAGAAAACTTTAAAGATTAGGATCTTTTACAGTGACATTTTCTTTTTACTTAAATTCGTGTATTTTGGCTAAAAATAATTTCTGCAATTGGGTTTCATTAAAAATTTTGCACCGATTAGCTTTTACAGTCTTCTCATTTCCATGCACATTAATGGATGCAGAATTAATAAACTGAGAATCCATCAGGGAGCTTGTTCTGACCAGCTTGTACTTCTTTTATCTGTTTTTTTTTCTGAACTCTGCTTCAATCTCTGATCATATACCACAACAAAGTCAAGCAGAACTTTGATGTGGTCATAAATGAGCTGAGAAGAGCTTAGAAAAAGACAGATAAAAGAGTTACAAAAAAAAACTCACTGTCTGATTCTCAGTTAACTCATTTTGCAACCAGCAATGTGCACAGAAACAAAGAGCCTGTAAAAGCCAAATGGTGCAAAAGTTTTGCAAATCTCTCTTGCCTAATAGTCCGCGCTACGGTATACCCATGCTTGTTTCCTATTTATTGCGGAGACACATACTACGTTTATGCACTGCTACTGCTGACAAAATATGGAAAATTACAGAGAATGAAAGCAGGCATTTCATTAAAATCCTTATTGCATTCTATTTAATATTTCATCCCCTCCGATATATATTTCATGCTGCGTGCCAGGGTGAAGTGCGCATAGGGCAGCAGTAAATGAGGCTTTATTGAAATGTGGCGGCACAAGTCTGCATTATCGTCCCCGTGCTGCTTTCTATATTATAACGTTTTATTTCCTTGTCCTCAGGACGGCGATACATTATCCGCTTGAGAAATGATGATAATTACATGGCACTTCTCAAAATGGACTTTTCCCCATCATTGAGGTTTTACGTTAATTGTTTATGGAGAGGAATACACATGCAGAATATCAATTGGACATTTGTGAAAGAATAGTTTTAATTCCATAGAATATTGGTCGAGGCATACATAGAAATCATGGGCCCCATAGCAAACGTCCTAATTGATCACCTCATCTCCCCCACCCCCCCAAAAAAAATGTGGCAGGGTATTCAAGGTCACGGCGCATAGGAGGAATCACAAAAAGGTGTAACTTCCAACTTTTAAATATAGGGAGAGGGACATGTATTGCAGCATAAACCGAGTAATTGAGACCCTACTGAAGTCATTTAGTGTTTTCACCCACCAGGATGTCAGCCCCACAGTGAATTCTCCCACAGTACCTGCAACACGCACAGTTTGATGTCGCCACAATGCCTCCAACATAGTATGATGCCCCCACAATCACTCCTAACATAGTATAATTCCCACCACAGCCCCTAACACAGTGTAATGCCCCTTAACAGTCCCCTACACAGTATATGACCCCCACACAGTTTGATGCCCCTTATAGCCTCCCACTTAGTATGATGGTTTCCAATGCCCCCCCCCACTAAGAATGAATTCCTCGACAGCCCCCCACTCAGGGTCATGGCCCCCGAGTGCCACACACAGTATAATGCACCCCACAGCCTCACACAGTATGATGCACCCCACAGCCTCACACAGTATGATGCACCCCACAGCCTCACACAGTATGATGCACCCCACAGCCTCACACAGTATGATGCACACCATAGCCTCACACTCAGAAGGAAGTCAACCACAGTCTCTGTAGCATCGGCGTCTCTGCCCCCTGACAGGCAGAGACGCCGTCCCCCTTACCGCCGCGCTCCTGGGCCGGCGTCTTCTGGCTCTCCTGCTGCTGCTGCCGGCACGCGCAGCTTCCCGGGCACTGTGCTTTGGGCGCGCGCGCTCCCTCCCTCTTAAAAGGGCAGCGCGCGCCGTCCTAAGGAGTCCCCGGCCAATGGCCGGAGGACTTCCGATATAAAAGGCACCTCCTCCAAAATGGAGGTGCCCGTGCAAGGTTGTAGCTCAGTGTACTAACTCTGCTTCAGCCCTCAGGTCCCGTTGCTAGTCTGACTACCAGTCCAGTCCGCCAGCCTGACTACCAGTCCAGTCTGCCAGTCTGACTACCAGTCCAGTCCGCCAGCTTGACTACCAGTCCAGTCCGCCAGCCTGACAACCAGTCCAGTCCGCCAGCCTGACTACCAGTCCAGTCCGCCAGCCTGACTACCAGTCCAGCCCGACAGTCTGCTTACAGTCCAAACCCGCCAGTCTGTCTATAGGCCAGGCTTGCCTGCCTACCCGTAGAACGTACCAGTTACCTGCCATGCCTACCAGCCAGCCTACCTTGAGGTTCCTGCCAGTTACCCGTGGTGTCTGCCAGTCTGTCTCTCCAGATCACTCGTCAGCCTGCCTGCTGTGCTCATCTGCTGTACCGGTCAGTCCCTGCCTTCTGACCCGTGGGAGTCACCTGCTCTCATACAAGGACTGATCCAGAGTAGCACCTGGTCCCTCTGCTCGGTCCTTCCCTGGTTCATGGAGTCGATTGAGCCGCCGTGTGACCTTGGTCAGTCCGAGTTGATACCTAGTTACGCCCCTCTGGTCCCTCCTTGCACCGCAGAACAGAGGTTCCACCACCCGGATCCGTAACAGTCTCCATTCAGAATGATGTCCCCCAGCCTCACACACAGTATGATGACCACCACAGCCTCACACAGTATGATGATGACTCGCCCCCTGGGCCGTGGGGCACTCGGATCCGGGCAATAGGGAACGATGGGAGTAGTAGTGGCAACCAGGTTCCGTGGCTCAGGGTGATCAGGCCAGTGGTAGTCCGTTATGTGCTATTGATTATGTCCGTCTACGCCACCCGTGGATTTGCGGTCATTAGGAACCGCCGCTGCAAGGCAGACCGCTGGGGCTGATGATGTATGCAGCTGGGATGGTGTGACTCCCCACGGGAAGAGTGCGGCCCCAGGGCAGTGTAGTGGATGTTGGGAGTGATGGTAGTGAGAGTCCCAGTGCTGATAGTGCTGGAGGAGCAAGGAGCACGCAGACAACAGGTTGCAGTCCAGGGTCTTTACTAGAACAGGTAAATTGACCCACAAACAGTCCCAGCTAGGAGGGGACCTGGATGTCTGAGAGCAACGGGGAAATTGGCCCTGGTCAGGGTGAGGGTGTAGGCCTACCGTGCTTTCTGCGCTCCTTCTGGCTATCTCCTCGTTATAGGGTAACAGCCCACGTTTCCGAGCTTTCCGTGTATTCTCGCCTGTATGGCCTGCGACGTGGGTTCCTTTCTGCTCCCAGCCTTGTACGGCTTTGCTGGTCCCTTCTGTTGTGGCAGGGCCTCCAGGCTTCTTAGGCCAAGGAATATACAGTCCCTGCGAACTGGTTATCTGCTGGGGGATGTGGAATCCTTCCAGCCTCAGACACCAAAGTCTGGTAAATTAAGTCCGTGATCTGCCAAGACAGGCTCTCTTCGCCTCTTGTCTCTGGCTTGTGGCTCTCCTCCTGCCACACTTCCTCTTAGGTGCAATACAACTTTCTGTCCCTGCTCTGCTCTGGGACAAGTCTCAGTCCTGAGACAGGCCTTCAAGTTCTCCCTAACCCTGCCCCCAGTACCAGCTTTTATAGGGGCAGCCAGCTCCCCCTACTGGCCTGAGACAGGAGGCATTGCATGCTAATGTTCCCCTGACTAGAGAACCTCCCCCTTGCTCTCAGACACAGCTTTATTACATTTTGTGGCATCCAGGCCAGGGTGACACAATGACACCCCATAGCCTCACAATCAGAAGGAAGTCAAAGACAGTCCCCACTCAGAATGATGTCCCCCAGCCCCACACAGAGTATGATGACCCCCTCAGCCACCCACACAGTATGATGGCCCCTACAGCATGATGTCCCCCCATCCCCACATACAGTTTAATGCCCCCACTGTACGATGCCTTCACAACTCCCCACACAAAGGGTAAGATGTCCCTATAGTTCCACTATACATTATGAGACCCCCCCCACTCACAGTATAAGGCCCCCACAGTTTTCCCAAACAAGTACTGACATAAAAAAATAAATAAAAGCTACTCACCTCACCCCAGTCTTCCAATGCACTGCTCTGCTCTGTTCTGCGTAAGGACTGAGGCTCCGGACAGCAGGCGTGATCTAGTGACGACATCATGCCTGCTGCAAGATTCAGATGCACAGACTGAATGGTGGAGCAGGGAGTCATTGACTCTCTGCTCCACCATTGTATTCAAGTGTATCTGCACCCTCAGGATGCAGGTAACTCTGAAATTATTACGCAAGTGTAGCGCCCCGAGGGCTCGGTCGCTACAGAGGTATTGTACCTCTGCCAGAGGTGTGATATTCCACTCCCGGGTAAGGGTGGAGTATGGACCAGGGCTCGGTAGGCTGCATGCATCACACACACCCCATTTCCGGGGGACAGCTCAACGGTGCTTCCATTAGACAGTAATGCAGGCACGACAGAATCTGTCCCTGACTGGAGTGGGGAGGGGGGAGGAAAACCCGGTGATGTAGGAGCAGGAGGGGACGGTTCCTGAGCATAGGTAGGAGCTCATTTGTTGCTGGTCACCTGGGCTCAAGTTCTAGAGGGAAGTATAAAAGGTAGGCACCATCTTAGTTCTGGGTGAAATACAGAGAGAAGAGAAGACAGGGAGCAGAGGCTCTGTAGGAGCTCTGCTCAGAGGCAGGCCTAGAGAAAAGGCCGGGGCCTGAGAGGAGAAGGAACAGAGGAGAAGAGAAGGAACAGGAAAGGGAAAGAAGTGGCCAAGAAACAGAAGGGCTCAGGAACAAGAAGGTGGAAGGGACCCTAAGGACCAACATGAATCGGGTGACGGGTCAGGCAAGAAGAGGGTACCGGATCCCAATTTGGTGGAAGCTAATAATCTTCAGCCAAGAACCGGAGGTCGCGACCATCACTTGGTGCGACCCCTTGCTAAACCTTGCTAGGAAGGCATACCATATAGGGTAGCGGGAAACGGGGCCAACGTTTGCCCGCAGAGACCCGCGGGAGATGGACAAAAGCTTGGTCACTGGTGGGGCATGAGCCGAAGGAAGGATAGGAAGGAGCTCTGAACCATACTCCTGAAGTGCCTAGGGGTTGACCGAGTCCCTCACCTGGTGGACACCGCACGGCTTGGGTGGTCACTGCTTGCGCTGAAGTGACCCGGAGCATATGAACTGTGAGTAAAAGCCATTGGACTGCAGTACGTTGTCTGTGTACTCCTTGCTCCTCCAGCACTAACGGCACTGGGACTCTCTGCACCATCACCCCCACAATCCTCTACACTGCCCTGGGGCTGCACTCTTCCCGTGGGGAGTAACACTACCTCAGATGCAAACACCATCAGCCTCAGCGGTCTGCCTTGCAGTGGCGGTTCATAATAGCCGCAATTCACGGGTGGCGTAGTCGGACATTACCTACAGCACATCATAGACTACCACTGGCCTGACCACCCTGAGCCACGGGACCGGGCCGCCACTACTACTCCCAGCATTGCCCTGAAGCCCGGTCCCGAGTGCCCCACGGCCCAGGGGGCGAGTCACAAGTAATACTTTATATTAATACTTGCCAACTCTCTCAGAATGTCCAGGTAAAATAGTAGACCTCTAGGACCCAGGAGAGATGACATTTCCCAGGGGCCACAATGTCCTTCTTAAACCTCCCGGAAAGCTTGGATATCAGTCACGTCATTCATTACTTATTACTCTTATTTATTTAAAAATCATTTTACCTTTATTGAAATAAAATGTAGGTTTTCATTCAAAGAAGCAAAGAAGCAGTGTAAAGCATGGACAATGGACATGTGCAGAAGACTAACATTTTTAGAAATGTTAGGTTCGAGCTTGCAGTGACTTAAGAGACATCATCATTGAATTTGATCTTTTTTTGGAATGATTTTATATATTTTTTTGCTGTTGTTTCTGCCTAATTCATTACCTGTTTTTATGCCTATTTTAAGCTCTATGCCGCTTTTCTTTTTTGTTCATCTACGTGGATGTGATTATCCAATTCCAGATGCTTTCGCCTTAACATTTTTGCCTTTTTAAACGTTTCACATTTTTTTCCCAAATGTTCTCCACTACTTCTTCCCGGCATAATTTTTTTGTATTTTTTTCCCACCTTTGTGAAGTTGAAGACTGCCGTGTGAGTTTTTAAAGGAAACCTGTCACCTTAGAAAACACTGTTCACCTGCAGATATAGGGTTAATCTGCATTTAGGCCATGTTCACACTAGGGTTTTTTTTCAGCATTTTATTTATGTGTTTTTTTATGCAAATTTTCAGCTGCTTTTTACAGTAGTCTTGAGAAAGGCTGTTTGGCCGAAACGCGCATCGGGGCACACTTGCGCATTCGTGATCTCTCTCAGGTAACTTACCTGTTATTATATGAATATTCCTTCCGTATTGACATTGAGGTCTCTATGTTACTGCGACCGCGTACCATTAAGTTTTGAGATGAGAGCTTCCCTTATGCATTGGCTTGATGATTGGAGTGGCTATCCTCATGTATTGTTATTTTCTATAATGGCCTAGTGCTGCTTGCCGCAGTGTTTTCCACATGGATGCGTGTATATGTACTCTCTTCACCATTTCACCTGAGATGTCATTTTATTAATAAAGTATTTGTATTTTGCATAATTTTTGACTCAGTTCTCCTTTTTGGGCGTTTGCCCTTCCCTTGTTCTCATGATGTGATATGATGAACTGTTGACATATAGGTCCTAGGCGGCAGTGTCTAATATGGAATGATATAAAAAATATGGAATATTGTCCCTTGATTTTCATAAGGGGTTTACTGCTTCTCTCTAGAAGTTTTCTTGTTTTTACAGTACCAGCAAAGTCTATGAGATTTCAGAAATCTCATGCACACATATTATTTTTTTGACATCAGTATTTTGTGCTTTGCATGTTTTTTTGCACAATAGAGCATGTCACATCTTTTAGCGTTTTTCCTGCATTTTTACAGCGTTTTTCACCCATTGAAAGTAACGGGTGGTGAAAAAAGTTGCAAAAATGCTGCAAAAAATGCAGGTATCATATTTTACAGTGAGTGCCAAAACCTCATGAAGTTGAATACCGTATTTTTCGGACTATAAGACGCACCGGACCATAAGACGCACCTAGGTTTTAGAGGAGGAAAATAAAAAAAATAAAAATTTAAGCAAAAAATGTGGTCATGATGCACTTTTAAGGGGGAGGGGGTCTTCTGCTGATACTGGTATGGGGGTAATGTCCCCCAATTCTGACAATATCCCCAATCCTGGCATATATGTCCCCTCCTTCCTTTTATACGTGGTCCCCATCCCCATCCTGGTATGCCTGGCATCCCTCCATCCTGGTATGCATGGCACCCCTCATCCTTATCCTGGTATGCATGGTACCCTTCATACCTATCCTGATATGCATGGCATCCCTCATCCCTGTCCTAGTATGCATGGTACCCCTCATCCCTGTCCTGGTATGCATGGTACCCCTCATCCCTGTCCTAGTATGCATGGTACCCCTCATCCCCATCATGCTGCACATTAAAAAAAATTAACACTCCTACTCACCTTTCTTCTCTCTCCTCCAGTGCTGCGTCCGGTCTGCCTGCACTGATCTCTCCATGTGAGCCGCGCATGACGTCACTGCCATGCGCGGCTCACATGGAGAGGTCAGCTGCCGGAAGTCACTGCTCCCCACGCCGGGTCTGTGTGTGCGGGGAGCAGTGACTTCACTCTCCTTCATAGCCGGCACACAGCTGAGCCGCGCTGCGGCTGCTGCCGGCTATCTCCTGTGCCCGCTCATTAAAGGCCATGAATTTTCACCCCCTCCCCACCCCCATGGGCGTGGAAAGAGGTTGAATATTCATGTCCTTTAACAGCGGGCACAGGAGATAGCCGGCAGCAGCAGCCACAGCGCGACTACACTGTATACCGCTATTAAGGAGCATGAATATTCATTTTCTTTAGCAGTGGGGACAGTGTAGGCTGCAGCAGGCGGCTGCTGACTCCTGTGCCCCGCTCCTCCACCGATACCGCTCCTCCCACACCACACATAAATATACCCCCCTCCAACATTCGAACTATAAGACGCACCCCCAATTTTCCTTCATAATTTTGGAGGAAAAAAATGCGTCTTATAGTCCGAAAAATACGGTAGGTCATTTTTTTTTTGTCACTAAACTTTATCAGCATGCATGAAGAGACAAATGGACAGTGACAAAAACGCAGCAAAAAAACAAGCAAAAACCAAGCAAAACCTGCTTTTTTGAGGCACAAACTTTACTGCCAAGAGATCAGGTTTTGCTGCAGAGAAAAAAATGCTAATGTGAACAAGCCCTAAAAGTGCAGCTGCCGGGAGAATATGGACTTTATACCAGGGCAAGGAATTTTGATGCCCTAGGCAGATGAAGCCAATGGTGCCCCCCCCCCCCCCGTACACCTCCTTCTGGGTGAAGCAAAGGAATGGGTCAGAGACTAAGGTAACAGGACCTCTAACGTACCCCCTACCCCTCCAATGGGTCAAGTAACAAGCTCTGATGACTACTTCCACTAGAATTGTTACCATTCTCACCAAAAAAATACTAGAAAAAGTAAAAAAAAAAAAAAAGTGAGGCTCAGACAGTGTTGTTTCAAAGTTAGATGTAGAATTATTCATTGTTTTCAGACCATTTATACAATACGAGGGGCAATTAGCAATATTCGTCCCTGACGTCCTATATGTTAAATGTCAGATTCAATGACGGCCATGGAAAAGTATCATAGCTTAACTATACTGGGATCCGTTTGGTTTCAGATATACCCAAATGGAAACTAAACAGGCCCCTATTATAGATAAAGGGATTGCTTTTGCATCTGACATGCGACAAATACAGCATGCACAAAACTGATGGTGGTTCTGGTGCCGTTTTCCTGTACTGATGGTGGTTCTGGTGACGTATTTATGTACTAAGTCTCATCTGATTTCTGGAGGAAAATCATGCATGCTGCGATTTTTTTCACACACAGATTTGGCCCGTGAAACGGATAGCACTAAGACCGAAAATACAGTTGTGTGAATGAGCCCTATAGCATAAAAAACCCCAACAAACTCCCTGATAACCCTTTTAAGAATTTAATATATTTGGCAGCTTTTTTACCTAAAAATGTGTATGTAAGGAATTAAATGGCAGGCACAAAAAAAAAACAAAACCAAAAAAACAACTTGAGAATAGAAAACCAGATCCACCGGACACCGCAGACACCAGACATACAAATGTACAGCGATGTTCGTTACCAGACAGCATTACACATACATACAGTACAGACCAAAAGTTTGGACACACCTTCTCATTTAAAGATTTTTCTGTATTTTCATGACTTTGAAAATTGTACATTCACACTGAAGACATCAAAACTATGAATTAACACATGTGGAATTATATACTTAACAAAAAAGTGTGAAACAACTGAAAATATGTCTTATATTCTAGGTTCTTCAAAGTAGCCACCTTTTGCTTTGATGACTGCTTTGCACACTCTTGGCATTCTCTTGATGAGCTTCAAGAGGTAGTCACCGGAAATGGTCTTCCAACAATCTTGAAGGAGTTTCCAGAGATGCTTAGCACTTGTTGGCCCTTTTGCCTTCACTCTGCACTGCAGTCCAGCTCACCCCAAACCATCTCGATTGGGTTCAGGTCTGGTGATTGTGGAGGCCAGGTCATCTGGCGTAGCACCCCATCACTCTCCTTCTTGGTGAAATAGCCCTTACACAGCCTGGAGGTGTGTTTGGGGTCATTGTCCTGTTGAAAAATAAATGATGGTCCAACTAAATGCAAACCAGATGGAATAGCATGCCGCTGCAAGATGCTGTGGTAGCCATGCTGGTTCAGTATGCCTTCAATTTTGAATAAATTCCCAACAGTGTCACCAGCAAAGCACCCCCACACCATCACACCTCCTCCTCCATGCTTCATGGTGGGAACCAAGCATGTAGAGTCCATCCGTTCACCTTTTCTGCGTCGCACAAAGATACGGTGGTTGGAACCAAAGATCTCAAATTTGGACTCATCAGACCAAAGCACAGATTTCCACTGGTCTAATGTCCATTCCTTGTGTTCTTTAGCCCAAACAAGTCTCTTCTGCTTGTGGCCTGTCCTTAGCAGTGGTTTCCTAGCAGCTATTTTACCATGAAGGCCTGCTGCACAAAGTCTCCTCTTAACAGTTGTTGTAGAGATGTGTCTGCTGCTAGAATTCTGTGTGGCATTGACCTGGTCTCTAATCTGAGCTGCTGTTAACCTGCGATTTCTGAGGCTGGTGACTCGGATAAACTTATCCTCAGAAGCAGATGTAACTCTTGGTCTTCCTTTCCTGGGGCGGTCCGCATGTGAGCCAGTTTCTTTGTAGCGCTTGATGGTTTTTGCAACTGCACTTGGGGACACATTCAAAGTTTGCCAATTTTTCGGACTTACTGACCTTCATTTCTTAAAGTAATGACGGCCACTCGTTTTTCTTTACTCAGCTGCTTTTTTCTTGCCATAATACAAATTCTAACAGTCTATTCAGTAGGACTATCAGCTGTGTATCCACCAGACTTCTGCACAACACAACTGATGGTCCCAACCCCATTTATAAGGCAAGAAATCCCACTTATTAAACCTGACAGGGCACACCTGTGAAGTGAAAACCATTTCCAGTGACGACCTCTTAAAGTTCATCAAGAGAATGCCAAGAGTGTGCAAAGCAGCCATCAAAGCGAAAGGTGGCTACTTTGAAGAACCTAGAATATAAGACATATTTTCAGTTGTTTCACACTTTTTTGTTAAGTATATAATTCCACATGTGTTAATTCATAGTTTTGATGCCTTCAGTGTGAATGTACAATTTTCATAGTCATGAAAATACAGAAAAATCTTTAAATGAGAAGGTGTGTCCAAACTTCTGGTCTGTACTGTATATACACACATATATATATATATATATATATATATATATATATATATATACAGCTATATGAAAAAGTTTGGGCACCCCTATTAATCTTACGCTTAATGTTTTATAAAAATTGGTGTTTTTGCAACAGCTATTTCAGTTTGATATATTTAATAACTGTTGGACACAGTAATGTTTCTGCCTTGAAATGAGGTTTATTGTACTAACAGAAAATGTGCAATCTGCATTCAAACAAAATTTGACAGGTGCATAAGTATGGGCACCCTTATCATTTTCTTGTTTTAAATACTCCTACCTACTTTTTACTGACTTACTGAAGCACTTTTTTTGGTTTTGTAAACTCATTGAGCTTTGAACTTCATAGCCAGGTGTATGCAATCATGAGAAAAGCTACTTAAAGTGGCCACTTGCAAGTTGTTCTCCTGTTTTAATCTCCTCTGAAGAGTGTCATCATGGGCTCCTCAAAACAACTGTCAAATGATCTGAAAACAAAGATTATTCAACATAGTTGTTCAGGGGAAGGATACAAAAAGCTGTCTCAGAGATTTAACCTGTCAGTTCCCACCGTGAGGAACATAGTAAGGAAATGGAAGAACACAAGGACAGTTCTTGTTAAGGCCAAAAGTGGCAGGCCAAGAAAAACATCAGAAAGGCAGAGAAGAAGAATGGTGAGATCAGTCAAGGACAATCCTCAGACCACCTCCAGAGAGCTGCAGCATCAACTTGCTGCAGATGGTGTCACTGTGCATCGGTCAACTATACAACGCACTTTGCACAAGGAGAAGCTGTATGGGAGAGTGATGCGAAAGAAGCCGTTTCTGCAAGCACGCCACAAACAGAGTCGGCTGAGATATGCAAAAGCACATTTGGAGAAGCCAATTTCTTTTTGGAAGAAGGTCCTGTGGACTGATGAAACCAAGATTGAGTTGTTTGGTCATACAAAAAGGCGTTATGCATGGCGGCAAAAAAACACAGCATTCCAAGAAAAGCACTTGCTACCCACAGTAAAATTTGGTGGAGGTTCCATTATGCTTTGGGGCTGTGTGGCCAATGCCGGCACCGGGAATCTTGTTAAAGTTGAGGGACGCATGGATTCCACTCAGTATCAGCAGATTCTTGACAATAATGTTCAAGAATCAGTGACAAAGTTGAAGTTACGCAGGGGATGGATCTTTCAGCAAGACAATGATCCAAAACACCGCTCCAAATCTACTCAGGCATTCATGCAGAGGAACAATTACAATGTTCTGGAATGGCCATCCCAGTCCCCAGACCTAAATATCATTGAACATCTGTGGGATCATTTGAAGAGGGCTGTCCATGCTCGGCGACCATCAAACTTAACTGAACTGGAATTGTTTTGTAAAGAGGAATGGTCAAAAATACCTTCATCCAGAATCCAGGAAATCATTAAAAGCTACAGGAAGCGACTAGAGGCTGGTATTTTTGCAAAAGGAGGATCTACTAAATATTAATGTCACTTTTCTGGTGAGGTGCCCATACTTATGCACCTGTCAAATTTTGTTTGAATGCAGATTGCACATTTTCTGTTTGTACAATAAACCTCATTTCAAGGCAGAAACATTACTGTGTCCAACAGTTATTACATATATCAAACTGAAATAGCTGTTGCAAAAACACCAATTTTTATAAAACATTAAGCTTAAGATTAATAGGGGTGCCCAAGCTTTTTCATATAACTGTATATATATATATATCTATCTATACACATATATATATATATATATATATACATATATATATATATATATATATATATATATACACACACTCTTTTTTTACATGGGTTGTCTGGTCTAAAATGAAAAGTCTGCAGTCACTCTGTGTGACTGTAGACTTATAAATCCCCCAGTGCATGCATTGTGCACTGCAAGGATTCACTGGTTTCTGAGCCGGAAACAGTGGTGATATATGCGATATGCATACTCCCGGGCAGAAGCCGTCTAGTGGACGCGGCCTCGCTCCACACACTTGTATAGAGCGAGAAGCTAAGTACAGCCATAGTGGCAAAATAGTTCCTTTAAGAAAAAAGAGGTTGCGGGACCACGGGTTGAGAACAGGACTCTATCTTACTGGACTGTAGTACTGAGCTGGGTTGTGGTGAAGGAAGTTGAACTACTTACTGTTTCTTACTTGTCCAACTTGTTGGTCCACCTGAGAGAAAAAAAATATGTCCACTGGTAGATCTTCTGTCAGTTGGATCTCCAGCCCAATCTGCATCAACATATCCTGTTAAAATGCAATTATCACTTGTGGGTAATTTCAGTTTAACATTGCTAGTTCCTTTCAAATAACGCATTACTCTCTTCACGGCATTCCAATCAGCTTTATTTGGTTTTGATACCTTTCTACTCAGGATTCCTACTGTTGCTGCGATGTCTGGTCTTGTAACAGTCACTAGATACAGTAATTTTCCTATTGCTGTTCTGTATTCTTCATTATTTGGTAGCATATTTTTTTCACTGTTCATCTCTTTGAGATAATTAGTTTCCATTGGAGACTTTACTGTTTTTGCATCCTTTAATCCAAATTTTTCTGTTATGTCTTGAATCATGTGATTTTGATTCAGTAGGAAACTTCCGTCTTCTTCTCTTTCTACCTGTATTCCTAGGTACTGTTTTACATTTCCCAAGTCTTTGATTTCGAAATGTTGCTTCAGGATTTTTAGAATGTTTTCTTTATCCCTTTCTTGTTTAAAAAAATCAAAATGTCGTCTACATATATGAGTACATAAATCCATCTATTAATCAGCCTTTTTGTGTACAAGCATGGATCAGCTTTGCTTTTTTGAAATTTTTCATTTGTAAGTACTTCCGTGATTTTGTCATTCCACGCTTTAGCTGCTTGCTTTAAACCATATATGCTTTTCTGTAGTTTGCAAACTTTGTTTGGATTTCTTTCATCTTTGAATCCTGGAGGTTGTTCCATGTAAATGTCTTCTGTTAAATCTCCATTCAGAAAAGCTGTCTTTACATCCTGATGTCTCAGTTCCATCTGTTTCATTGCTGCAACTGTAAGTAAAGTTCTTATTGTAGTGTGTTTGACAACTGGAGCAAATGTCTCATCATAGTCTTCTCCATATTTTTGAGAATACCCTTTATCTACGAGTCTTGCTCGGTATCTTTCAGCTGTGCCATCTGTTTGGTATTTTACTTTAAAAATCCATTTACATCCTATGGCTTTTCTTCCTTCTGGCAAATCTGTTAGTGTCCATGTATTTGAATCATGCATGGATTTAATTTCTGTTTCCGTTGCTTCTATCCATTTATTAGCTTCTTCTTCAGGAAGTTTAGATATGTCTTCCCAAGAGGTAGGCTCATAGATTTTTCTTATGCTTGTCCTGTATGAGAGACGTTTTGGTGGTTTTCCTTTGTTCTCTCTCATTGAACGTCTTGGTTCTGTGTCTGTTTGTAGTTGTGATTCTTCACTTTCAGTATCTTGTTCTTCATTAATTTCTACTTCTTTCTCATCAGATATTTCTTCAGTTATTTCACTATTGTTTTTCTAATTTTTTGTTTCAACTGAAATTATAATGTCTTCATTTAAATCTTCAATGAATGTCACACTGTTACTCACCGTAACTCTGTCTGTTTTGGGATCTAGGATTCTATATCCTTTGCAATTTTCACTATATCCAACGAATATTCCTTCCATGGATCTGTTTTGAAGTTTGGAACGTTTTTCTGTTGGAATGAATATAAAAACTTTACATCCAAAAACTTTTAAATGATTGACACTTGGTTTCATACCTTGCCACAGTTCATATGGAGTTTTCGTCAGTTTTCTGGAAAAAAGTCGGTTCTGTAGATATGTAGCTGTCATTGCTGCCTCACCCCAATATTTCTCTGGTAGTTTGGAATCCGTCAGCATACATGTTATCATCTCTGTTAGAGTTCTGTTTTTCCTTTCTGCTACTCTATTTTGTTCACGTGTGTATGGAACAGTTTTCTGGTGTTCTATTCCATTTTGTCTTAAGTATTCTTCTATTCTGTGACCTGTAAATTCACCTCCATTATCACTTCTGATGACAATTGGCTTCCTTTGAAACTTGTTACTTGATCTTGTTACATAGTCTACAAGTTTATCAAAAATTTCACTTTTGTTCTTAATTAAGTATGTGACTGTTTATCTTGAGTAGTCGTCTATAAAAGTCAACATGTATCTATTACCTCCTGATGTAGTCACTTTCATGGGTCCACATACGTCAGTATGTACCAAATCAAGTGGTCTTTCGCTTTTCATCTCGCTTTCTTTTGGAATAGATATCCTTGTGGCTTTGGATTTTATACAACATTCACATCTTACGGTAATTGAGCAATCTGATATCTTTAAATATTTTGTCAATTCTTTTCTCTGTAGTTCCCTTATACTGTCAGGGTGTCTATGTCCTAGATGTCTATGCCACATGTGAATACAGTTTTCGTGATCATGTGTACATACCTTCATCTGTTCCTTTGGTGTGTCAAAATGATATAATTGTTCATCTGCCTTGACTTTGGTTATCACCTTGTTTCCTGCAATAATTGCACACTCATTGTCTTTGAATTTTACTGTAAGTCCTTTTGCTGTTAAACGTTTCACAGATAATAATCCACCTCACAATTTTGGAACATACAACACATCCTGTACAAGTATCTTTGAATCTTGTCCGAACTTGTTTGAACAATTTAGCATACCTTGCCCGATACCTTCTGCGGTTATTTTGCTTCCATCTGCAAGATAAATGGCTTCTTTGTTATCTAAATCAAGATCAGTAAAGAAATTCTTGTCACTTGTCATATGACTCGTTGCTCCTGAATCAATAAACCAATCAAGTGATGATTTCTTGTCTGTTACTTTAAATGTGCCATTCCAATTATTCTCACATGAATCGGAAATTGTGTTTTTTACTTTCTGTGTATGCTTTTTATGTTGTCATTTTTGTTGTTCTGCTTTCCATATGGTACAGTCTTTCTTTAAATGACCTTTTTTCTTACATCTGAAGCATTCTCTTTTGTCTTTATTATAGGATTTTTTAAAATTCTGTAGCTTTAAGAGCGTTTTCACTGTCCTTTTCAGTAGAAGAATCATTTCTTTGTTCTTTTCTTCTCTGATATTCATCTATTAGTCTTGTTTTCACCAAATCTAATGTAATGTCAGTTTCTGGTCTCGTCTCAAGGGCATTTATCAAGGCTGTATACGAATGTGGTAAACTGCACAATAATATAGCTGCTACATGACTATCTTTAATGTCTTCACCAATAGATCTTAGCTGTGATATCACTTCCATCATTGAGAATATGTGCTTCTGCATGTCGTCATTTGCACTCAATCTCATACTGTAAAGCTTTCTTAATAAAAATAACTTGTGATTCAAGCTAGGTCTTTCATACAGTTTTCTTAATTTTTCCCACATTCCTTTAGCTGTTTCTTCATTTCTTATATGTATTAATTGAGCATCATCCACTAATAAGCTAATGGTGGCTCTCGCTTGTCTATTCTCCTTATCCCATGTCTGATTATCTTGATCTGGTCTTTCTGTAACAATTACTTCCCATAAATGATCCTTAGATAACAACATCTCTACTTTGAATTTCCATAACTGATAATTTTCACTATTCAGTTTAGCTACTGTGAATTTCAGTTCTGTGTTACTCATCATCTTTATATAGTCTTACTTGTTTAGAGAGTTGTACTGAAGATGAAGATATTCTCCTGTTTTCTTCTTGCTGATAGTTCCTGTATGTCCTGCTTGTGTTGAATTCTTTGTAATTATATCCAGCTCCTGGGATCATGAATTCCTCTGTCACTCTGTATCTGGATTCATTTCCTTCTGTTTGCAGAGCTTATCTGTGTGCTCCGTTATCTGGGGTTATAAACCAGGATCCTCTTGTAGTGCGGGCCTGTAGTGTCTGGGCTCCGGCCTGGGCCCATAACCTGTCGCAGAGTGCATCTTCTTACAGTCACCGCTGTACTTACGAGAGCTTCAATCAGCAAGATATCTTGAGTAAACAGTATTTACTTCATACTGGTTAAACATGTGATACAATTCAGTGTCACACAGTCCATGTGCTGCTGACATAACACATTCAGGAAAGGAAAAGAAAGAAAGCACACAGGAAGTAAAAACAACCAACAATTGAGAGCTTTCCTCCCACCATTTACAGCAAGCATATAACTTTACACACTATCGCCATCTGCTGTCTGGTTAGTATAAAGTTCTCCTTTTACTTATAATAAGTCCTGATCTGTTGTATATGCCAACACTGGGGACATTACAGGAGGGAGGGGGCTCCTGTGTGTGAATAACAGGGGAAAGTACTGTAATGTTTCTCCCCTCATGTGTGACACATTTCTCCCATCTGCCCAGTACTGTTTCTCCCTTCTCCTCAGCACGGTCTCGTTCTCCCTACAAACCTGGCCCCGCTCACCTCTTCCCTTTCTCCCCCTTTGACACTGACATTGTGCAGTTGCTCTGCACATAGACCAGGATCTAAGTAACTAGCAACACCCTAGGCGGGGAGGTAACACCATCCTGGGCGCAGGCAGAGAGTGGGGTGAACGTTGTCAGTGACTCACTGACACTGCTCACTGTGTGTGAGCCCTATCCGTCAGTGTGCTGAATGCCTACAGCAGGAGGAAGGTGCCAGGCGGCCGCTGGCATTCAGAAATTCTTTCAAAGTGCGCCCGACGTGGGTAGGCAAGAGGTAGCCCCCTAGACGGGTGCCTAACCTGCCTACTCTTTGTGCCGGCTTTGTTTGCAGGAGCCGCCAGCTTTCAGTGATAGCAGCGGCGCAAGGAACGATTACAGTCACAGCTCACTACACTGTGAGCTACAGATGTAAGTACACCTCAGCACTTTGACTGACAGCTCGCTATGCACAGAGGCGCTGCAAAGCTGGCTGTCATGGGTCATGCTTACAGAGTGATGAGCAGTTCTGTGAGCGATAACTGTAGCTGCTCCTTGCGCACCCAATGACTGAAAGCCAGTGGCTTCCAGGAGGAAATAAGTTCATTTTCTTCCAGTAGCTATAATTTCAATGGGGCACCAGGCAGAATTTTAACGCTATTAACAGAAGAGGCCCCTGTGCAAGAACAATATATGGATCCTTTGCAGCCCAGTACCTCCTCATAATGCACAATCCCACCAGCTTTGGAGCTGGATGGGGCCCCCTTACCTCTCGGCCTCTGTTGCACCAATGATATGTCTGCCCCGGCTCTAGGGTTTATACACATTCCTGAGCACTTGAAAAAACTTTCAAAAATGTGCCAATTTTACCCATTGATGTACCTTCATTTCGTGAGGTGAAAATCTAAGAAAAAACTGAAATCCCAGAGTGGAGTTGAGCCTTCCATCATCCAAAGGCTTGGATATGTGTTACCTAACAATATGAAGGTCATTAGGTGTCTTCTGCAGGTTTTTCATGACCCGGGCAGCAGTTGTCATGATTTAAAATGTTAACTCGGATAAATCTTCGTGGTGATGGGTATGGGCATCCATTATAAATGATTACATTATAATAATCTATAACAGAGACATTCTTGGTTCTCTTGATGGCAGTTATGGAAGCAATTACATTTCTCCACGCTGAGAGGAGGTTTTGATAAATCTTTCATTGTCAATTATCACTTTCCCATCATTTCTGGATGGTAATTAAACATTTGTGCAGTGAAATGTTTGGAAATGTTCCTAAAATAAATCCCTTCTAAATGATCTTCTCCTTCTTCACAATGTCTTCATCTGAAATGTCCCAACTTCTACAGAATGGGGCTCAGTTTTTATTATTGCTCTTAGGGCTCGTACACACAAGTGATTATATTGGACGATGGATATCTGTGGTTTTCACGGATAGCGCTCGTACCCATGATATTCCTTGGATCTAGTGGTCCCCGGAAACAAGCAAGAACACATCCGATTTTCAGCCGAGTGTCGGATCAAAATCGGCAATGCAAGTCTACGAGTCTGTGAAAAACATCGGACCGCACTGGGATGATATCGCGGGCTGACAGAATGGAGAGTTTTGTGAAAAGTATTTTTTCCCCTCCACCTCCAAGAAAAACGTATTCCACTCTGATCAGAGTCCAAGAGTAATTGGACCGTTTTTCTCATGGGGAGAAAATGGTTGTGTGCACCCCACACTCCTCCTGTGCGCCTCACCCTTGCTCTTCCTGTGCGCCTCACCCTCTTCCTACTGTACGCCCCACCCTCGCTCCTCCTGTGCACCCTACCCTCGCTCTTCCTGTGTGCCCCACCCTCGCTCCTACTGTGTGTCCCACCCTCGATCCTACTCTGCGCCCCACCCTTGCTCCTCCTGTGCACCCCACACTCGCTCCTCCTGTGCGGCACACCCTCGCTCCTCCTGTGCGCCCCACCTTCGCTCCTCCTGTGCGCCCCACCTTCGCTCCTACTGTGTGCCCCACCTTCGCTCCTACTGTGTGCCCCACCCTCGCTCCTCCTGTGCGCCCCACCTTCGCTCCTCCTGTGCGCCCCACCCTCGCTCCTCCTGCGTGCCCTACCCTCACTCCAATTATTTGGAGTAAAATGCAACTTTTTCTCTACTGTTTTTTATGTCGTGGGACAAATATATTAAATACTTGCGACAAACTTTTATAATTTTCCTCTTCATCCTGCAGATTTTTTTTTTTGAGCATGGTTTTGTGTCCCAGATGATTTTAGACTGATTTATTACTAAAAATTCGCAAACTCATTCCAGTAATGGGTTACATAAAAACTAGCTAAAACTTTGTAAATTTGGCACAAAACCCAATCTATCTATTTATCAATTTTGCTTCAATTCCACTCTCCTGCAGGAATTTTGGAGACCTCACCCTCATCTGATCCAGAAGAACAAAGATGCCAAATCTCCATCACTTACTAGTGCAGCAGAGACTACCAGAGAAGACTGAACTGGGGCGATTGGGCTTACAGCTGGTGAGTATGCCTTTTTTTTAATTCTTTTATAATATTATTTGCCTTTTAAGATTTTTTGGGGGTGAATTAGACAATTTCTTTAATTGCATTCAGTTCTGAAGCCTCAGATACTTCCATGCAACTGCAAGCCTGAGTTTGCACATTGCACTTGTGGTGTGTTTTTTTTCTCCCAATTTTTGTGAGCTCACCCCAAACACTCTAGGGAATTGGCAAGAAAAATGCAACAAAATGCACACTGCTGTTTTTATGCCCAAATCTTTGATTTAAGCAGGGAGAATACTTTCATAGGTTTGTACATTTGTCCCTCAGACCCCTTGTGAGACCATATGCTGGTGCGGTTGGTCCTGGGTTCCTCCTAATGCAGGACAATGCCAGACCTCATGTGGCTGGAGTGTGTCAGCAGTTCCTGCAAGATGAAGGCATTGAAGCTATGGACTGGCCCGCCCGTTGCCCAGACCTGAATCCGATTGAGCACATCTGGGACATCATGTCTCGCTCCATCCACCAACGTCACATTGCACCACAGACTGTCCAGGAGTTGGCGGATGCTTTAGTCCAGGTCTGGGAGGAGATCCCACAGGAGACCATCCGCAACCTCATCAGGAGCATGCCCAGGCGTTGTAGGGAGGTCATACAGGCACGTGGAGGCCACACACAATACTGAGCCTCATTTTTACTTGTTTTAAGGACATTACATCAAAGTTGGATCAACCGGTAGTGTGTTTTTCCACTTTAATTTTGGGGGTGACTCCAAATCCAGGCCTCCATTGGTTAATAAATTTGATTTCCATTGATGATTTTTGTGTGATTTTGTTGTCAGCACATTCAACTTTGTACAGAACAAAGTATTCAATGAGAATATTTCATTCATTCAGATCTAGGATGTGTTATTTGACTGTTCCCTTTATTTTTTTGAGCAGTGTAGTAGGCACAAGAGTACAGCTGGGGAAACAAACTACAGGATAAAAGAGACCTGGACACCAGTTCACAAAGAATTAGGAACCTATAAATAAACCACTAGACACCAGGACTCTATACGACTATTCAATTAGAAACTAGTAGACACCATGGGCTTCCTAAGACATTATAGCACAGCTAGATAGGAACTCACATAACGAACCATGCAACAGCAGGGAATAGGGCACAACACCACTCCATCAATGGTGCCATTTGTCCCCAGGAACCAGCAACTTGGTCATCTTCTCATTAGACATAAATGACTGGCGTGTTAACCACCGTGCTATTGGAACTGGTTACTAAACTACAAGACACAAGAAATGGTCTTGAGCAGTAACCCAAAGGACTATATGGCCCAAGTCCACTAGAAACCAGGGGCTACATGGCCCAAGTCCACTAGATACCATGGAGTACATAGCACAAGTCCACTAAATACCACACATTAATTGGTACAAGTTCACTAGATACCAGAGACTGCATTCTACAAGACCACTAGATAACTGTCACACTGTGACTGTAGGAAACGCGGGGAGGAGGGACCCTATACTGTCCCTTAATTATGGGGAGTCCTAGTCTATCCCTAACCCCAGTGTTACCTCTGAAGGTGGAGATGCCTGGGTCTCGTAACTCTCTGTGCTCCTACAAAATCCTAAGCTGCTTCCACCCTCCCCCCAGGGAGGAAAGGGGCAGGAGTAAAAGGGGAAACACAGGCTGAACAGACAGGGAGAAGCCAAGGCCCAATCAAACGGCAGACACAAAGGATAAAATGCGAAGGGGAAATGGGTGCACAGTAAAGAGGCAGAAAAGCAACATGAAAAAATGCCAAAAGGGGAGGATAGAGGTGTTCACAACAATCCACATGCAACAATCTCCAAACCATTAAGAGAGACTCTCCAGAACACCTTCTCCAATGAAACCAGGGACAGAATAAAGATTCTATTGCTGACATGGAGGGAAGCCCCTCACAGGTTTATATAATGGAAGGTTGTGGTTCCAATAAGCATGATTCTCATTTGGACTGACATGCACTATGGGGTATTGCACCTCAGAACGAGGTGTGGTATCTCCTCTCCCAGGTAAGGATGGAGTACTACACAGGACCCCAACTACACACTCAACACTACACCACTCCAGTTCTGAAGGGGGCCTAAAAGCACCATAGTGCTGCCCTGTGCCTGGGAGGGGTTGGGGGGAACTAAAGTTAGGGGGAACCACGTAGTAAGTGAGGGTGGAGGAAGCACTTTACTTAAACACTTAATTAGAATCATATATAACTGGAGGCCATCTTTATAACAAGGTCTTTGGTCGTGGGTCTTCGGGACGGCAAGTCAGCACAAAGCTGCAGCCGGCTGAGGGTCCACGGTTCCCGGTCTCAGGCCTCGAGACGGGGGGTCGGGGCAGAGTTATAACTGACTCTGTCCCCGGTCAGGGTCCAACCAAGAATGCCCAGGAGGGGAGCAGAGGAGATAGGCTCCACAGGCGAAAGGATCTCAGGGGGTGCGGACGGAGCGGAGTCGTCACCTGCATACCTTATTCTGGGCCTGCCAGAGTGACCCTGCCGCAAGAGGGGGTACCGGTCCCCGATTATCTGACTTTGCACTTCACGTCTCTGTCGGAAAAGTCCGGAGGCTTATGTGGATCCCAGGGGGATATGGACAGAGCGGAGTCGCCACCTGTATGCCCTAATCTGAGTTTATCCAGAGGGACCCGGCCTTACGCCACATTCTCACCACTAGTCACCAAAAAGGGCACCCAGTCGGTCCGGGAGCTACACGTTACCTACAAGGGACATCGCAGTACCCGTAGGGGACTCGATGGGGGACACAAGGCGGGAGAAGTTCAACAAGAGAGGAACACACTAGAACGGGGGTCCTGTCAAGCGCTCCTGAACTACCTGGAGTGTGCTGAACCCCACCCTGGCGGCCGCAGCTCGCCGTGTGACAGCAGAGAGAAGCTCTGAGCTGAGAAAGCACCACCGTGAGTAAAGACTTGGATGACTTCAATTACTGCCTCTGTCTGTTCTTTCTTCCACGGCTCTGCACCCGCCAACGCTCTATTCTACACACTCTCTCTACGCTGCCCTGAGGCCCCGCTCCACCTGTGGGGAGCTGCACCAACTAAGCTGCCTGAACACCGGCCTCAGAGGACTGTAGCAGCGCTGGTGATTCTCACCAGACACCACGGGTGGCGTCACGAACATTCCCCTATCCCATATAACTTTCTCCCTTTCCTTCTTTTTAAGAGTGTCCCCAGGGTATGGGCCCGGGAGCCGGCCACCGCGACATCCCCCAAGATCAGGCAACAACAAGGCCCGGGCGCCGAGTCGTTCCCCCATCCCCTGGGCGCGTCACTGTGAGGTCTTATATAGACAGGTGTGTGCCTTTCCAAATCAAGTCCTATCAGTTTAAATAAACACAGCTGGACTCCAGTGAAGGAGTAGAACCATCTCAAGGAGGATCACAAGGAATTGGACAGCATGTGACTTAAATATGAGTGTCTGAGCAAAGGGTCTGAATACTTATGATCATGTGATATTTCAGTTTTTCTTTTTAATAAATTTTCAAAAATTTCTACATTTCTGTTTTTTTTCTGTCAAGATGGGGTGCAGAGTGTACTTTAAGGAGAAAAAAATGAACTGTTTAGAATTTACCAAATGAACAAAGAGTGAAAAATGTAAAGGGGTCTGAATACTTTCCGTACCCACGGTATATTGCACAAGTCCACTAGATACAAATGATTATATTGCACACGATCACTAGACATCACAGACTATATAGCACAAGTCCACTACATATGACTCACCCCTGGGCCGTGGGGTACCCGGAACCGGGCCTTCTGGTGTACGGTGCTGATGGGGGTAGTAGTGGCAACCCGATCCCGTGGCTCAGGGCGGTCAGACCAATGTTGTGGCAGTCTATTTATAGATTTGTGAATGTCCGACTACGCCACCCGTGGATTGCAGTCAGGGATGACCGCCGCTGCAAGGCAGACCGCTGAGGCTGATGTTGGTGTGCAGCACAGGTGTAGGATAACTCCCCACGGGAAGAGTGTAGCCTCAGGGCAGTGTAAGTGGATGCTGGGGGTGATGGTGCAGTCCAGGGTCTTTTACTCACAGTTGTTATCCAAGTCGCTTCTGTCAGCAATGACTGCCCAAGCCGTGCTGCGTCCACCAGGTGAGGAGCTTGGTCAACCCCCAGGCAATTCAGGAGTATGGCACAGGACCCCCTTCTGTCCTTTCTCTGGCCTCTCGTGCCCCACCAGTGTCCTGACTTCTGTCCCGCTACCGCGGACCGTGTCGGGTAACCGTTGGCCTTCACTTCCCGCTATCCTATATGGTGCCTTCCTAGCAGGTTTAGCGGGGGGTCGCACCAATAAATGGTCACAACCTCCGGTTCTTGGCTGAGGGTAGATTCGCCTCCACCAACTTAGGGATCCGGTACCTTTCCACAGCCTGACCCTTCCACCCGATATAATGGGGTATGCAACGGTTGCTAGCCATTCTGCACTCTTAGGGTCCCTTCTGCCTTCTTGTTTCTGGAGCCCTTCCACTCCTCTGTCTCTTCTCCTTAACTCTCTTCTCCTTCCTTCTCTTCTTCTCTCTGGCCCCGGCCTTCTCTCCAGGCCTGCCTCGTGGAGCTGAGCTCAGCCTGAGCCGCTGCTCCCTGTCAGCTCTCTCTCCCTTCTGCTCTGACTGAACTACCCTCGACTTAAGATGGCCCCCACCTTTTATCTGCTTCTCTGTGCCTGAGCTCAGGTGACCTGCACCCAATGACCTCCTTCCTGTGCTCCAGAAACCGTCCCCTACTGCTCCTACACCACTGGGTTCTCTCCTCCCTCCCCACTCCAGCCAGGGACATGGTCAGTTGTGCCCGCAGCTGGGAGCACCGTTGAGCTGTCCCTCGGAAATGGGGTGAGTGTGTGTATGCAGCTAACTGAGCCCTGGTCCATACTCCATCCTTACCTGGGAGTGGAATATCACACCTCTGGATGAGGTGCAATACCCCTGTAGCAACCGAGCCCTCGGGGCGCTACACATACCAGGGACTATATGGCACAAGTCCACTAAATACCAGGGACTATATGGCACAAGTCCACTAAATACCAGGGACTATATGGCACAAGTCCACTAAACACCAGGGACTATATGGCACAAGTCCACTAAATACCAGGGACTATATGGCACAAGTCCACTAAACACCAGAGACTATATGGCACAAGTCCACTAAATACCAGGGACTATATGGCACAAGTCCACTAAACACCAGAGACTATATGGCACAAGTCCACTAAATACCAGGGACTATATGGCACAAGTCCACTAAACACCAGGGACTATATGGCACAAGTCCACTAAATACCAGGGACTATATGGCACAAGTCCACTAAACACCAGAGACTATATGGCACAAGTCCACTAAATACCAGGGACTATATGGCAGAAGTCCACTTAATACCAGGGACTATGTGGCACAAGTCCACGAAATACCAGGGACTGTATGGCAGGAGTCCACTAAATAGGGACATAACATGAAGCCGATGGATATTAGGAGCTCACTGGGACGCTGACCCTGAGGGAAGTTGACGTCATGGGTGTTGGGGGTAGTGGATCACAGACACCTTCTGTTTGGTCATCCAAGGTTTTTATATACCAGCTAATGTGAACAAGCAGGGAAGCAATGTAACACATGAGGACAGATGCAGCAATAAATGGGAGTTTCCGACTTTCATGGACAATTATAGAAACTGTAAGAAATATGGAGTCACCATCACAGCCAAACCTACTGGTTGTTGAGTTCTGTCTTCCTGGTTTTCTAAACCTCATTTATTTTCAATGTTGTCCATTACCTTTAATTTCTGCAGGTTTTACTAAAGCAGGCACTCGAGAGTTAAAATGGCTTCAGCCTGAAATCTTAAGAAGGAGATGGAGTTTTATTGAGCGATGAGGTTTTCCTAGAGCCAGATGCCAGACAATTGTTGGGAGAGCAGTAACATGTCGGTGGCGGCACAGGAGACTTTGCCGTATTAGTTGTTTACTGCTCCGGTTCTGGCGTTTAGGAGTTTTTTATTCTCTGGCCCCAATCAATCTGATTCAAGCAGATATTTATAAGACCCCTGATACACAACGCCGCGCTCCTTGTAGCGGAGAATCACATAGCACATGAAGATGAACAGGTGGAGAGCCGAAATGGATGTCACAGGAACGTCTTCATCATTTTAAAGACTTCCCGACCATTATATGTTGTCTTCATTAAATCTTCCAAAATTCAATAACTTTAACTTTCTGGAAGACGCCTCCTCTGATTCTACATTTCTTACTTTTTTTCCAGGCTGTTTTTTTTTTGGGGGGGGGGGTGGGGGGGGGGATCTTTTAAAAGAGAATCTGTCATTAGAAAAAAAGGCCTACTGTCTACATCAGGTTTTTATGTGAAATGTATTTTTTTTTTAAATTTTTTAGTAATTTTTCTTTATAATTATTTATAAAAAAAAAAGTGAAATGTTGCAGTTTTTCAATTGGCCACTAGAGCGGCGATGTTAAACTCCTAATTCTTATTGCTTCAGGAAATTCACATGTATATTAGCGCAGCCTTCATGCACAAGGCTCAAGCAAGTCACTTATTATTTTATCATGTTGCTACTGTGGCTTATTGCCCAGGAAAATTGTGAATTTGGCATAATACCATTTATGTTAACCCTTGAAATATCCAATGTCAGCTCCCTGTCTTTGATGCAAGCTCTGGAGTTGAGCTCGCATCTTTCCCGGCAGATGATAGCTGTGTTATTCAGCCATCATCTGCCACTAATGGCCGTAGGTAAAGCTGTGTTCCACCTGCGGCTGTTAAATGCCACTGTCAATCACTGACAGCTAGAGATGAGCGAACCCGAACTATAAAGTTTGGGGTTCGTACCGGACACCTAGTGTCTGGTGCTGAATTCCGAACATGGACTTTTTACCAGAAGTCCGTTTTAGTGTTCAGATTTCCGGGAGAACTGTGAGAGAGAGACCCCCTAGCCCTCACTACAACCATTTTACAGCCCTTTTACAGCACCAAAGTTTGGGTCCCCATTGACTTCTATGGGGTTTGGGTTCAAGTTCAGGTAGAGTTCTGGTACCCGAACTGAACTTTGGACAAAAGTTTGGTCGAACCCGACCATCCATGTTTCCACTCATCCCTACTGACAGCGGCATTTACATCATGTCTGGGGTGCACCATATTAACAGCCCATTACCCCCACCCCCACAAAACAATTGCAGGGTGCCGATGGGTTGCCATGATGGCCAGGGGTCTGCTGAAGACCCCTGTCCCTGTCATGATGGTGCTCTGTTGAAGTCTAGCTTGTGTCTGGGCTTCATAGAAGACTGTGATTTTTTTTACTCTATGCAGCAGTACTGTGGTATTACTGTGTGTAGTACAAGCGATCGGACGATTGCAGGTTCAAGTCCCCTAAAGGGACTTACAAATAAAGTAGAAAGTGATAAAAAAAAATATATGAGTTTGATTAGTTTGAATTAACCTAATTTTCCCCGATTACAACTAAAGAAATACATTTTTTTTATATAAATACTACACGAATGTTTTATCTCCACGTGCAAAAAAAGACAGATCTATAAAAATATAGAATTTATTAACCCGATTTATAAAACCCATAAAGATTAAAATAAAAAAACGAAACTCCAGAATTGCGTGTTTTGCCACAATCTGCAGAAAATGCAATAAGAATCGATCAAAACTTCATATCTAACCCAAAATGGTATCAATAAAAATATCAGCTCGTCCCCCCGCAAAGAAAATCAAGCCCTCACACAGCCCCATTGACCAAAAAACTAAAACGTTACAGTTTGTTACATACGGCAATGTGGATGGAAAAAAAAATAAACAAGTTATGAGTCTGGGAAGGAGCAAAGGAAAAACCAAAAGCGTAACAGTGGGCTTGCCATGTTGAAAAGGGGTCAAGCAATTAAATTATAGCCGGGGATCTGTTGTCTTTTCCCCAATAATGAAGTCCTTATATGTTGTATCATATGAACATGATGGCGCCAATGTTCACACTTAAAAGGATTGTCCAGTTAAAAATAAACAAATAAACTAAAAGAGTTTAAATATACCAGACGCTCCCATCATCAAGTTTCCGCTAAATCCAAGGTTTCGGCAGCTTCACTCCCAGTACCGTGCTTGGAGCAAAACACTATTTCCCATGTTGGCCCATCACCAAGGAGGTATGCAAAGGGGGTTGTCTGACTTTTTTTTCCATAAAAAGCCAGCCCCCTTCTCTGTCACAGCCATTGCACAGACAGAGGTGGTTATTATAGCAGCCTCTACCTTTAGCTATCACGGGGCTTCAACAGCTCCACTCCTAGTTTGTGCTTCCTGTGTCAGCATGACATGAACTGTGTTGTGCATGAAGGGGGCTGGCTAACTGGATTATTTCAATAGCTAAGCCAGCCCCCATGTAGGAGGCATAAACAGAGAAGGGGGCTGGCTCAGCTACTGAAATAAACCAGCCAGCCCCCATGACGGAGGCATATACAGAGAAGGGAGTTGGCTTAGCTACTGAAATAAACCAGACAGCCCCCATGGCGGAGGCATAGACAGAGAAGGGGGCTGGCTTAGCTACTGAAATAAACCAGACAGCCCCCATGGTGGAGGCACAGACAGAGAAGGGGGCTAACTTAGCTACTGATATAAGCCAGTCAGCCAGCCCCCCTGGTAGACACATAGACAGAGAAGTGGGCTGGCTTACCTACTGAAATAAGCCAGTCAGCCAGCCCCCATGGTGGAGGCACAGACAGTGAAGGGGGCTAACTTAGCTACTTAAATAAGCCAGTCAGCCCCCATAGCGGAGGCATAGACAGAGAAGGGGGCTAACTTAGCTACTTAAATAAGCCAGTCAGCCAGCCCCCATGGTAGAGGCATAGACAGAGAAGTGGGCTGACTTAGCTACTGAAATAAGCCAGTCAGCCAGCCCTCATGGCGGAGGCACAGACAGAGAAGGGGGCTGGCTTAGCTACTAAAATGAGCCCCCTTTACACCCAGCACTCTCCAGTGTTGAGCACAGGGTTGGAAAATTTTAGCATCTGTGAAAATGTAAGTATATTAGTAAGTATATATATTTCTTAACAGGACCACCCTTTCAACACCTGCACAGACATGCAGTGTACAAGTGTAAGGCGTAATGAGATTTTGTGAGTGGCCGCACTCCTGTAGGAGAAGTGCACGAATGTAATTCACCTGTAATAGGATTTCACTACATGGTTTGGGGGATGTGGATTGCATTGCTTCAGTTTTGCAAAGAAAAAATAATTCAATGGAAAAACACAACTAATATAATTTGCCCAGAGGGCGAAAAAACACATTGGATAGTTTTTCAGAAATGGCAGCTACCAAAATATTTTATTAATTAGGTGTTGTGCCGGCACCGATGAGTCACCGTGTTTTGTGTGAAAAATTGAGAACTGAGAATTGCAGCAATCGAAGACAAGTTATTCAACTGCTCGCTGGAGGCAAAAAATATACAAAAAGTGAATTTCCAAGCTTTTGTTCTCCATTTTTTTTTTTTAATCTAAATGTAAAATTCTCCACTTTTCTCATACACAGATCCAAATCCTCAGATTACCTTCAGAGTGATAAGATTTTGGCATCTTGTAAGAAGCGTCACTGCATAAATCCTGCCCCTCCACCAACCAACTCTCATGTCACGCCTGGAGCAAATATACCTGGATCAGGTCCTGCTAGTCCTCACTGTGAGCGACCGCTCACGAAAGAGTATAAATCCGATTAAAAATCACTCGTCCTCATGTTATTCTATGAAG
This sequence comes from Phyllobates terribilis, assembly GCF_046119375.1. NCBI lineage: Eukaryota > Metazoa > Chordata > Amphibia > Anura > Dendrobatidae > Phyllobates > Phyllobates terribilis. The sequence goes on from NW_027362764.1 coordinate 757,699,881, forward strand.
CCGTGCACATGTCCGATTTTTTTCCTTGGACCAAGCAGGTTCGAGGGAAAAAAAATTGCAGCATTTGCCTCCGAGACTCATTTGGCACTCGCACATTCAACGCCGTGGGTCTGTGGAAAACAGAGTTATAAAACTTATTAACTTTTGTAGTTAAGTAAGAATTAGAGATAAAAGTTCAAGGGAGACAGAACAAGAGTCAGCAATGAAGAAGTAGCCGGACGTCCATCCACGAGTGATGACAACCCTGAGAGTGCACGTCAACTCATGCTGGTGGATGGACGAGTGACAGTGGATTATGTGACAAATCACTTATAAATCGGCCATGGCTCTGCCTGTGCAGTAATCTATAACAGACTTGGGTTTTCAAAAATTTTTTGAAAGATGTTGGTTCCGAAAAAAACTCAAACGGAAGCGATTGGACATCTGCAAACAAGATTTGGACTGATAATCACAGTATGTGAGTGATGTCAATGATGTTCGGGGAGCAGACAGTCCAGTGAGTTATGTCAGGGATGGTTGAGGCGCAGGCAGTCCAATAAGTAATGTCAGTGATGGTTGGGCCACAGGCAGCCCGGTGAGTGATGTCAGTGATGGTCATGGCGCAGGCAGTCCGGTGAGTGATGTCAGTGATGGTCGAGCCGCAGGCAGTCCAGTGAGTGATGTCAGTGATGGTCGGGGAGCAGGCAGTCCAGTGAGTGATGTCAGGGATGGTTGAGCCTCAGGCAGTCCGGTGAGTGATGTTAGTGATGGTCGGGGAGCAGGCAGTCCGGTGAGTGATGTCAGTGATGGTCATGGCGCAGGCAGTCCGGTGAGTGATGTCAGTGATGGTCGAGCCGCAGGCAGTCCAGTGAGTGATGTCAGTGATGGTCGGGGAGCAGGCAGTCCGGTGAGTGATGTCAGGGATGGTTGAGCCTCAGGCAGTCCGGTGAGTGATGTTAGTGATGGTCGGGGAGCAGGCAGTCCGGTGAGTGATGTCAGTGATGGTCATGGCGCAGGCAGTCCGGTGAGTGATGTCGGTGATGGTCGAGCCGCAGGCAGTCCAGTGAGTGATGCCAGTGATGGTCGGGGAGCAGGCAGTCCGGTGAGTGATGTCAGGGATGGTTGAGCCTCAGGCAGTCCGGTGAGTGATGTTAGTGATGGTCGGGGAGCAGGCAGTCCGGTGAGTGATGTCAGTGATGGTCATGGCGCAGGCAGTCCGGTGAGTGATGTCAGTGATGGTCGAGCCGCAGGCAGTCCAGTGAGTGATGCCAGTGATGGTCGGGGAGCAGGCAGTCCGGTGAGTGATGTCAGGGATGGTTGAGCGGCAGGCAGTCCGGTGAGTGATGTCAGTGATGGTCGAGGTGCAGGCAGTCCGATAAGTAATGTCAGTGATGCTTGGGCCACAGGCAGCCCGGTGAGTGATGTCAGTGATGGTCGGGGAGCAGGCGGTCCAGTGAGTGATGTCAGTGATGCTTGGGCCACAGGCAGCCCGGTGAGTGATGTCAGTGATGGTCATGGCGCAGGCAGTCCGGTGAGTGATGTCAGTGATGGTCGAGCTGCAGGCAGTCCAGTGAGTGATGTCAGTGATGGTCGGGGAGCAGGCAGTCCGGTGAGTGATGTCAGGGATGGTTGAGCCGCAGGCAGTCCGGTGAGTGATGTCAGTGATGCTCAGGGAGCAGGCGGTCCAGTGAGTGATGTCAGTGATGGTTGAGCCTCAGGCAGTCCAGTGAGTGATGTCAGTGATGGTTTGGGAGCAGGCAGTCCAGTGAGTGATGTCAGTGATGGTTGAGCCTCAGGCAGTCCAGTGAGTGATGTCAGTGATGGTCGGGGAGCAGGCAGTCCGTGAGTGATGTTAGCGATGGTCGGGGAGCAGGCAGTCCAGTGAGTGATGTCAGTGATGGTCGGGGAGCAGGCAGTCCAGTGAGTGATGTCAGTGATGGTCGGGGAGCAGGCAGTCCAGTGAGTGATGTCAGTGATGGTCGGGGAGCAGGCAGTCCGGTGAGTGATGTCAGTGATGGTCGGCGCGCAGGCAGTCCGGTGAGTGATGTCAGTGATGGTCAGGGAACAGGCAGTCCAGTGAGTGATGTCAGTGATGGTCGGGGAGCAGGCAGTCCAGTGAGTGATGTCAGTGATGGGCGGGGAGCAGGCAGTCCGGTGAGTGATGTCAGTGATGGTCGGGGAGCAGGCAGCCCGGTGAGTGATGTCAGTGATGGTCGGGGAGCAGGCAGTCCGGTGAGTGATGTCAGTGATGGTCGGGGAGCAGGCAGTCCGGTGAGTGATGTCAATGATGGTCGGGGAACAGGCAGTCCGGTGAGTGATGTCAGTGATGGTCGGGGAGCAGGCAGTCCAGTGAGTGATGTCAGTGATGGTCGGGGAGCAGGCAGTCCGGTGAGTGATGTCAGTGATGGTCGGGGAGCAGGCAGTCCGGTGAGTGATGTCAGTGATGGTCGGGGAGCAGGCAGTCCGGTGAGTGATGTCAGTGATGGTCGGGGCGCAGGCAGTCCGGTGAGTGATGTCAGTGATGGTCGGGGAACAGGCAGTCCGGTGAGTGATGTCAGTGATGGTCGGGGAGCAGGCAGTCCAGTGAGTGATGTCAGTGATGGTCGGGGAGCAGGCAGTCCGGTGAGTGATGTCAGTGATGGTCGGGGAGCAGGCAGTCCAGTGAGTGATGTCAGTGATGGTCGGGGAGCAGGCAGTCCGGTGAGTGATGTCAGTGATGGTCGGGGAGCAGGCAGTCCGGTGAGTGATGTCAGTGATGGTCGGGGAGCAGGCAGTCCGGTGAGTGATGTCAGTGATGGTCAGGGAGCAGGCAGTCCGGTGAGTGATGTCAGTGATGGTCGGGGAGCAGGCAGTCCGGTGAGTGATGTCAGTGATGGTCGGGGAGCAGGCAGTCCGGTGAGTGATGTCAGTGATGGCCGGGGAGCAGGCAGTCCGGTGAGTGATGTCAGTGATGGTCGGGGAGCAGGCAGTCCGGTGAGTAATGTCAGTGATGGTCGGGGAGCAGGCAGTCTGGTGAGTGATGTCAGTGATGGTCGGGGAGCAGGCAGTCCAGTGAGTGATGTTAGTGATGGTCGGGGAGCAGGCAGTCCGGTGAGTGATGTCAGTGATGGTCGGGGAGCAGGCAGTCCGGTGAGTGATGTCAGTGATGGTCGGGGAGCAGGCAGTCCGGTGAGTGATGTCAGTGATGGTCGGGAAGCAGGCAGTCCGGCGAGTGATGTCAGTGATGGTCGGGTAGCAGGCAGTCCGGTGAGTGATGTCAGTGATGGTCGGGGAGCAGGCAGTCCAGTGAGTGATGTCAGTGATGGTCGGGGAGCAGGCAGTCCGGTGAGTGATGTCAGTGATGGTCGGGGAGCAGGCAGTCCGGTGAGTGATGTCAGTGATGGTCGGGGAGCTGGCAGTCCGGTGAGTGATTTCAGTGATGGTCGGGGAGCAGGCGGTCCAGTGAGTGATGTCAGTGATGGTTGAGCCTCAGGCAGTCCAGTGAGTGATGTCAGTGATGGTTGGGGAGCAGGCAGTCCGGTGAGTGATGTCAGTGATGGTTGAGCCTCAGGCAGTCCAGTGAGTGATGTCAGTGATGGTCGGGGAGCAGGCAGTCCAGTGAGTGATGTCAGTGATGGTAGAGCCTCAGGCAGTCCAGTGAGTGATGTCAGTGATGGTTGAGCCGCAGGCAGTCCGGTGAGTGATGTCAGTGATGGTCGGGGAGCAGGTGGTCCAGTGAGTGATGTCAGTGATGGTTGAGCCTCAGGCAGTCCAGTGAGTGATGTCAGTGATGGTTGGGGAGCAGGCAATCCAGTGAGTGATGTCAGTGATGGTTGAGCCTCAGGCAGTCCAGTGAGTGATGTCAGTGATGGTCGGGGAGCAGGCAGTCCAGTGAGTGATGTTAGTGATGGTCGGGGAGCAGGCAGTCCAGTGAGTGATGTCAGTGATGGTCGGGGAGCAGGCAGTCCAGTGAGTGATGTCAGTGATGGTCGGGGAGCAGGTGGTCCAGTGAGTGATGTCAGTGATGGTCGGGGAGCAGGCAGTCCAGTGAGTGATGTCAGTGATGGTTGGGGAGCAGGCAATCCAGTGAGTGATGTCAGTGATGGTTGAGCCTCAGGCAGTCCAGTGAGTGATGTCAGTGATGGTCGGGGAGCAGGCAGTCCAGTGAGTGATGTTAGTGATGGTCGGGGAGCAGGCAGTCCAGTGAGTGATGTCAGTGATGGTCGGGGAGCAGGCAGTCCAGTGAGTGATGTCAGTGATGGTCGGGGAGCAGGCAGTCCAGTGAGTGATGTCAGTGATGGTCGGGGAGCAGGCAGTCCAGTGAGTGATGTCAGTGATGGTCGGGGAGCAGGCAGTCCAGTGAGTGATGTCAGGGATGGTTGAGTCGCAGGCAGTCCGGTGAGTGATGTCAGTGATGGTCGGGGAGCAGGCGGTCCAGTGAGTGATGTCAGTGATGGTTGAGCCTCAGGCAGTCCAGTGAGTGATGTCAGTGATGGTTGGGGAGCAGGCAGTCCGGTGAGTGATGTCAGTGATGGTTGAGCCTCAGGCAGTCCAGTGAGTGATGTCAGTGATGGTCGGGGAGCAGGCAGTCCAGTGAGTGATGTCAGTGATGGTAGAGCCTCAGGCAGTCCAGTGAGTGATGTCAGTGATGGTTGAGCCGCAGGCAGTCCGGTGAGTGATGTCAGTGATGGTCAGGGAGCAGGCGGTCCAGTGAGTGATGTCAGTGATGGTTGAGCCTCAGGCAGTCCAGTGAGTGATGTCAGTGATGGTTGGGGAGCAGGCAGTCCAGTGAGTGATGTCAGTGATGGTTGAGCCTCAGGCAGTCCAGTGAGTGATGTCAGTGATGGTCGGGGAGCAGGCAGTCCAGTGAGTGATGTTAGTGATGGTCGGGGAGCAGGCAGTCCAGTGAGTGATGTCAGTGATGGTCGGGGAGCAGGCAGTCCAGTGAGTGATGTCAGTGATGGTTGAGCCTCAGGCAGTCCAGTGAGTGATGTCAGTGATGGTTGGGTAGAATGCAGTCCAGTGATTGATGTCAGTGATGGTTGAGCCTCAGGCAGTCCGGTGAGTGGTGTCAGTGATGGTCGGGGAGCAGGCAGTCCAGTGAGTGATGTCAGTGATGGTCGGGGAGCAGGCAGTCCGTGAGTGATGTCAGTGATGGTCGGGGAGCAGGCAGTCCAGTGAGTGATGTCAGTGATGGTCGGGGAGCAGGCAGTCCAGTGAGTGATGTCAGTGATGGTCGGGGAGCAGGCAGTCCAGTGAGTGATGTCAGTGATGGTCGGGGAGCAGGCAGTCCGGTGAGTGATGTCAGTGATGGTCGGCGCGCAGGCAGTCCGGTGAGTGATGTCAGTGATGGTCAGGGAACAGGCAGTCCAGTGAGTGATGTCAGTGATGGTCGGGGAGCAGGCAGTCCAGTGAGTGATGTCAGTGATGGGCGGGGAGCAGGCAGTCCGGTGAGTGATGTCAGTGATGGTCGGGGAGCAGGCAGCCCGGTGAGTGATGTCAGTGATGGTCGGGGAGCAGGCAGTCCGGTGAGTGATGTCAGTGATGGTCGGGGAGCAGGCAGTCCGGTGAGTGATGTCAATGATGGTCGGGGAACAGGCATTCCGGTGAGTGATGTCAGTGATGGTCGGGGAGCAGGCAGTCCAGTGAGTGATGTCAGTGATGGTCGGGGAGCAGGCAGTCCGGTGAGTGATGTCAGTGATGGTCGGGGAGCAGGCAGTCCGGTGAGTGATGTCAGTGATGGTCGGGGAGCAGGCAGTCCGGTGAGTGATGTCAGTGATGGTCGGGGCGCAGGCAGTCCGGTGAGTGATGTCAGTGATGGTCGGGGAACAGGCAGTCCGGTGAGTGATGTCAGTGATGGTCGGGGAGCAGGCAGTCCAGTGAGTGATGTCAGTGATGGTCGGGGAGCAGGCAGTCCGGTGAGTGATGTCAGTGATGGTCGGGGAGCAGGCAGTCCAGTGAGTGATGTCAGTGATGGTCGGGGAGCAGGCAGTCCGGTGAGTGATGTCAGTGATGGTCGGGGAGCAGGCAGTCCGGTGAGTGATGTCAGTGATGGTCGGGGAGCAGGCAGTCCGGTGAGTGATGTCAGTGATGGTCAGGGAGCAGGCAGTCCGGTGAGTGATGTCAGTGATGGTCGGGGAGCAGGCAGTCCGGTGAGTGATGTCAGTGATGGTCGGGGAGCAGGCAGTCCGGTGAGTGATGTCAGTGATGGCCGGGGAGCAGGCAGTCCGGTGAGTGATGTCAGTGATGGTCGGGGAGCAGGCAGTCCGGTGAGTAATGTCAGTGATGGTCGGGGAGCAGGCAGTCTGGTGAGTGATGTCAGTGATGGTCGGGGAGCAGGCAGTCCAGTGAGTGATGTCAGTGATGGTCGGGGAGCAGGCAGTCCGGTGAGTGATGTCAGTGATGGTCGGGGAGCAGGCAGTCCGGTGAGTGATGTCAGTGATGGTCGGGGAGCAGGCAGTCCGGTGAGTGATGTCAGTGATGGTCGGGGAGCAGGCAGTCCGGTGAGTGATGTCAGTGATGGTCGGGAAGCAGGCAGTCCGGCGAGTGATGTCAGTGATGGTCGGGTAGCAGGCAGTCCAGTGAGTGATGTCAGTGATGGTCGGGGAGCAGGCAGTCCGGTGAGTGATGTCAGTGATGGTCGGGGAGCAGGCAGTCCGGTGAGTGATGTCAGTGATGGTCGGGGAGCTGGCAGTCCGGTGAGTGATTTCAGTGATGGTCGGGGAGCAGGCAGTCCGGTGAGTGATGTCAGTGATGGTCGGGGAGCAGGCAGTCCGGTGAGTGATGTCAGTGATGGTCGGGGAGCAGGCAGTCCGGTGAGTGATGTCAGTGATGGTCGGGGAGCAGGCAGTCCGGTGAGTGATGTCAGTGATGGTCGGGGAGCAGGCAGTCCGGTGAGTGATGTCAGTGATGGTCGGGGAGCAGGCAGTCCGGTGAATGATGTCAGTGATGGTCGGGAAGCAGGCAGTCCGGCGAGTGATGTCAGTGATGGTCGGGTAGCAGGCAGTCCAGTGAGTGATGTCAGTGATGGTCGGGGAGCAGGCAGTCCGGTGAGTGATGTCAGTGATGGTCGGGGAGCAGGCAGTCCGGTGAGTGATGTCAGTGATGGTCGGGGAGCTGGCAGTCCGGTGAGTGATTTCAGTGATGGTCGGGGAGCAGGCAGTCCGGTGAGTGATGTCAGTGATGGTCGGGGAGCAGGCAGTCCGGTGAGTGATGTCAGTGATGGTCGGGGAGCAGGCAGTCCGGTGAGTGATGTCAGTGATGGTCGGGGAGCAGGCAGTCCAGTGAGTGATGTCAGTGATGGTCGGGGAGCAGGCAGTCCGGTGAGTGATGTCAGTGATGGTCGGGGAGCAGGCAGTCCGGTGAGTGATGTCAGTGATGGTCGGGGAGCAGGCAGTCCAGTGAGTGATGTCAGTGATGGTCGGGGAGCAGGCAGTCCGGTGAGTGATGTCAGTGATGGTCGGGGAGCAGGCAGTCCGGTGAGTGATGTCAGTGATGGTCGGGGAGCAGGCAGTCCGGTGAGTGATGTCAGTGATGGTCGGGGAGCAGGCAGTCCGGTGAGTGATGTCAGTGATGGTCGGGGAGCAGGCAGTTCGGTGAGTGATGTCAGTGATGGTCGGGGAGCAGGCAGTCCAGTGAGTGATGTCAGTGATGGTCGGGGAGCAGGCAGTCCGGTGAGTGATGTCAGTGATGGTCGGGGAGCAGGCAGTCCGGTGAGTGATGTCAGTGATGGTCGGGGAGCAGGCAGTCCAGTGAGTGATGTCAGTGATGGTCGGGGAGCAGGCAGTCCGGTGAGTGATGTCAGTGATGGTCGGGGAGCAGGCAGTCCAGTGAGTGATGTCAGTGATGGTCGGGGAGCAGGCAGTCCGGTGAGTGATGTCAGTGATGGTCGGGGAGCAGGCAGTCCGGGGAGTGATGTCAGTGATGGTCGGGGAGCAGGCAGTCCGGTGAGTGATGTCAGTGATGGTCGGGGAGCAGGCAGTCCGGTGAGTGATGTCAGTGATGGTCGGGGAGCAGGCAGTCCGGTGAGTGATGTCAGTGATGGTCGGGGAGCAGGCAGTTCGGTGAGTGATGTCAGTGATGGTCGGGGAGCAGGCAGTCCGGTGAGTGATGTCAGTGATGGTCGGGGAGCAGGCAGTCCGGTGAGTGATGTCAGTGATGGTCGGGGAGCAGGCAGTCCGGTGAGTGATGTCAGTGATGGTCGGGGAGCAGGCAGTCCAGTGAGTGATGTCAGTGATGGTCGGGGAGCAGGCAGTCCGGTGAGTGATGTCAGTGATGGTCGGGGAGCAGGCAGTCCAGTGAGTGATGTCAGTGATGGTCGGGGAGCAGGCAGTCCGGTGAGTGATGTCAGTGATGGTCGGGGAGCAGGCAGTCCGGTGAGTGATGTCAGTGATGGTCGGGGAGCAGGCAGTCCGGTGAGTGATGTCAGTGATGGTCGGGGAGCAGGCAGTCCGGTGAGTGATGTCAGTGATGGTCGGGGAGCAGGCAGTCCGGTGAGTGATGTCGGTGATGGTCGGGGAGCAGGCAGTTCGGTGAGTGATGTCAGTGATGGTCGGGGAGCAGGCAGTCCGGTGAGTGATGTCAGTGATGGTCGGGGAGCAGGCAGTCCGGTGAGTGATGTCAGTGATGGTCGGGGAGCAGGCAGTTCGGTGAGTGATGTCAGTGATGGTCGGGGAGCAGGCAGTCCGGTGAGTGATGTCAGTGATGGTCGGGGAGCAGGCAGTCCGGTGAGTGATGTCAGTGATGGTCGGGGAGCAGACAGTCCGGTGAGTGATGTCAGTGATGGTCGGGGAGCAGACAGTCCGGTGAGTGATGTCAGTGATGGTCAGGGAGCAGGCAGTTCGGTGAGTGATGTCAGTGATGGTCGGGGAGCAGGCAGTCCAGTGAGTGATCTCAGTGAATCACAGATCTGCCTGAGCCCCTGCTGTGACTATGCTCCAATGCTGACGACTGCTCACTACATGACGCTCAGGACGCTGAAGGATAAGCAACGTCAGCAGCGCAATGCTGTAACATTATCAACATTTCATTTTTCAAATTGCACCCCCCCTCTCTCCAGGATAATGAGGTAGCACATCAGGCGATCACATACCTCTGTGTGCCCTTTGTTCCGGCACTGGAGATAGCTATTAGCCGAATGTTAGCTGTCCATTGTATTGCCTTCATCACATTTACCTCTATTCTCACTGTTCTCATGATCCGGCACCTTATTGCCTGCAAAAAGTCAGCACACTCTGCTTCTACTGCTAACATTATTCCCATAATGTGATTAGTTACATAGTATTCTATCTTCAACTATTTCACTATGTTGCCCATGTTCCATGCATTCTGTTCTCACTCTTATAGTCATGTAAATGAACAGGTCACTGACTGACAAAATCAGCACAATCCTCTGCTGTCATCATCCCTATGATATAACCAAGTACATTGTTCACTCCCATTAAAACACACTGTTCTAGTCACATGAAGCTCAGTTCTCACTAACCTAGTCAGGTATGTGGGCAGGTCACTGGCTTCAAAAAATCAACACAATCCTCTGATGTAATCAATCCTATGATGACTGTGTACACTGTGTTCTGTCTCTTTGTATTTGAAATTATACTGACCCTCTCCCATACAGCCCTGTTTATAAGTGGACATGTCACTGCCTCCATCAAAACACACTTCTGCTGTGATATTTCCCATGACAGTCCCTCCTATTAAATAAAAGTAGCCATGTCCCATGCCACTCTGTCTTCACTACCATAGTTACATGATGGGACTGGTCACTGCTTCCAACAAAATCAGTGCACTCTTTTGTGTTAATAACCAATAATATGATAGGTTACAAAAACTACAAAGTGTTCTATCCTTTCCCAGGTTGTGATACTGCTTGTTCAGCTCTGTCCTCACTATCATAGTCACAAGGATGGAGAGGTCAGTGCCTCCAACAAAATCAAGAGCACACTCTGCTGCTGTGATAATTCCCATAATAGGATTGGTTATAAAGTCATCTATCCCTGCTCATTTCACAATACTTCTCCATGTCATATTCACCTCTGCCCTCACTATTATATTTACGAGTGGACAGGTCACTGCCTCCAACAAAATCAGCAGCACCCTCCTCTACTGTGATAATTTTGATGATATGGTTGGCTAAAAAAGCCATTTATCCGTGCCCATTTCATGATACTTTTCCATGTCATATTCACCTCTGCCCTCACTATCATAGTCACAAGTGGATCAGCAGCACCCTCTTCTGCTGTGATAATTTTGATGATAAGATTGGCTACAAAGTCATCAATCCCTGCTCATTTCTTCATGATACCGAAGCATGTCATATTTACCTGTGTCCTCAATAACATAATCACAAGTGGACAGGTCACTGCCTCCAATATAATCAACAGCACCCTCCTTCTCTATGTTAATTTTGATGATATTGGCTACAAAGTCATCTATCACTGTCTATTTCATGATACCGAACCATGTCATATTTACATGTGTCCTCAATATCATCGTCACGAGTGGACAGGTCGCTGCCTCCAACAAAATCAACATCATCTCGCCCTGCTGTGATAATTTTGATGATAAGATTGGCTACAAAGTCATCTATGCCTGCCCATTTCATGATACCGAATCATGTAATATTTACCTGCATCTTCAATACCATAATCACGAGTGGACAGTTCACTGCCTCCCAACAAAATCAACAGCACCCTCCTTTGCTGTGATAATTTTAATGATACAATTGGCTAAAAGCCATCTATTCCTGCTCATTTCATGATACTTCTCCATGTCATATTCACCTCTGCCCTCACTATTATATTTACGAGTGGACAGGTCACTGCCTCCGACAAAATCAGCACAACATCAATAGCAAAACATAATTTCCAGTGAAGAGAGGATGTTAAGCCACTTTGTAAAAAAATTATAAGTTTTTTTATTTGTGAATTTATATATAAAAGAAATACAAAAAATGAACTGAAAAGAAAAAAAAAAGTGTATTTTATGGCAATTCCGGCTTGTCGACTCCCTCTGTTTGCGTTACGACCTCCGATCCGCTTGACGCTAGTAATGTCCGCCTGTTGTAATGTCCTTTCATGATGGCGGAGTTGTTGTTTTCGTTGAGGATTTGCTTCTGTTTTTGTCGGTTTAGGGACTGCACGAGTCCTAGTACGACAGCTGCTAGTGAATATTGTCCAGTGATTATTTTTGGCTGTGATATTAACGGATTTGGCTGTACTCTTCCTAGAAGAAAATAGGTTTTGATTTTTCCTTCCTGCTCGCTAATTCCTTTCACGTAAATCTCTCCGCGATACTCAAACGCAAAGCCGCGATCCTTCAGGACATGGTAGGTCTCCTCAGGCACTTGGATTCTGCTGCTCACTCCCGTGCTGTCCATCCTACTAGCCAGGTTAACAGTTTTCCCCCATATATCATATTGAGGTTTCTTTGCCCCGATGACTCCGGCAACAACTGACCCGTGACTGATACCTGGGAGAGAAATTACATTTATTATTTATATAGTGCCAACATATTCCGTACAGACAATAAAGACATTACAGAGTTACACATATTTCAACAGTTACAAGGCCCTGCTCACAAGCTTACAGAAAACTGGCGCAGCACGAGAGAAGTCTTGAAGACGGAAGTGGGAGGTTCGGATTATGGAGGATGTTAGTTTTAGATCAGCTGCAGAATGGAGAGAACGGGTAGGGTGATAGATATGAGGGAGGAGATTTAGGGTGGAGCAGAACTGTGCAGAGCTTTGTGAGTGAGAGCGATGAGTTCATATTGCATTCTGTAGCAGATGGGTAACCAGTGCAATGACTGGCACAGGATGGAGACATCGGTGTAGCAGCTGGACAGAAATACAATCTAGGCTGCTGTATTCAGACTGATTGTAAAGGAGAAAGTTTGGTAAAAGGGAGACCGAGTAGTAGAGAGTTACAGTAGTCCAGACAAGAATGAATAATAGCGACAGTAAGAGTTTTTGCAGTATCAAAGGTAAGAAAATGTAGAATTCTGGAGATGTATTTTTAGATGCAGGTGACAAGAGAGAGTGAACGATTGAGTGCTGCCCACTTTCTTTACTTTTATCTATCTATCTATCTATCTATTTATCTATTATATAGATAATTATTATCCATCTATCTATTACTCTATTATATCTCTCTATTATCTATCTATCCATATACACACGTGGTCAAAATTGTTGGTGCCCCTCGTTTAATGAAAGAAAAACCCACAAGTGTCAGAGGAATAACTTGAATCTGACAAAAGTTGTAATAAATTAAAAACCTATGAAAATTAACAAATGAAAGTCAGACATTGCTTTTCTGCTTCCACAGAATTTTTAAAACAATTAAACTCATGAAATAGGCCTGGACAGAAATGATGGTACCCCTGAAAATAATGTGACAAAAGGGACATGTTAAATCAAGTTGTGCCCACTAATTAGCATCACAGGTGTCTACAATCTTGTAATCAGTCAGTGGGCCTGTATATAGGGCTACAGATACTCACTGTGCTGTTTGGTGACATGGTGTGTACCACACTCAACATGGACCAGAGGAAGCAAAGGAAAGAGTTGTCTCAGGAGATTAGAAAGAAAATTATAGAAAAGCATGTTAAAAGGTAAAGGTTAAAAGACCATCTCCAAACAGCTTGATGTTCCTGTGACTACATTTGCACATATTATTCAGAAATTTAAGATCCATGGGACTGTAGCCAACCTCCCTGGACGTGGCCGCAGGAGGAAAATTAATGACAAATCAAAGAGACAGATAATACGAATGGTAACAAAAGAGACTTTGATAACATCTAAAGAGATTAAAGGTGAACTTCAAGCTCAAGGAACATCAGTGTCAGATCGCACCATCCATCGTTGTTTGAGACAAAGTGAACTTCATGGGAGACCAAGAAGAACACCATTGTTGAAAAAAAAATCATAAAAAAGCCTGACTGGAATTTGCCAAACTACATGTTGACAAGCCACAAAGCTTCTGGGAGAATGTCCTATGGACAGATGAGACAAAAATGGAAGTTTTTGGCAAGGCACATCAGCTCTATGTTCACAAACAGAAAAATGAAGCATATCAAGAAAAGAACACTGTCCCTACTGTGAAACATGGTGGAGGATCTGTTATGTTCTGAGGCTGCTTTGCTGCATCAGGCACAGGGTGTCTTGAATCTGTGCAGGGTACAATGAAATCTCAAGACTATCAAGGGATTCTAGAGAGAAATGTGCTGCCCAGTGTCAGAAAACTTGGTCTCAGTTGCAGGTCAAGGGTCTTGCAACAGGATAATGACCCAAAACACACAGCTAAAAACACCCAAGAATGGCTAAGAGGAAACATTGGACCATTCTGAAGTGGCCTTCTATGTGCCCTGACCTAAATCACATTGAGCATCTTTGGAAAGAGCTGAAACATGGCGTCTGGAAAAGGCAACCTTCACACACAAGACAACTGGAGCAGTTTGCTCATGAGGAGTGGGCCAAAATACCTGTCGAGAGGTGCAGAAGTCTCATTGACAGTTACAGGAATCGTTTATTTGCAGTGATCGCCTCAAAAGGTTGTTCAATAAAATATTAAGTTAAGAAGAAGAACCATCATTTCTGTCCAGGCCGATTTCATGAGTTTAATTTTTTTTTAAATTCTGTGGAAGCAGAAAAGCAATGTCTGACTTTCATTTGTTAATTTTCATAGATTATTATTACTTTTGTCAGATTCAAGTTAATTCTGTGACCCTTATGGGTTTTTCTTTCATTAAACGAGGGGTACCAACAATTTTGACCACGTGTGTATCTATCTCTCTTTTATCTATCCATTATCTATATAACATATATCTCTCTATTATGTATCTATCTCTCCTTATATCATGGAGTCTGATACATTTTTTAGTATATAACAGTCATGCACTGTCACAATGCAGACACTAGACTGAACCACGTAAATGCAAGAGATTCTTTGGAGCCCAATGATGTGAGTGGCGTTTGCTATCATTATTTTCCTGCCGCTGGATGACAGGCGCGAAGACTTGTGTGCCGCTGACACGACCATGAGTCACCATGTAAAGGTCCCATTTACAACACATAAAACAGGTGCACTCTGGAGTAGGCTTCATTAATTCCGGCTTGTGACCTCCCCAGAATTTCAGTGGTGGCTCTTTTTCGCATGCATTAAACATCCGGATGAGCCTGGGTATAAATGATGGACCGGACACATCTGAATTCATTATTTTCATTCATTATGATGTATTTAATGCAGCAAGGATTACGACAAAATCATTTTATTTTATGTCATGAGGGCAGAATATGCAGAAATGGCGCCCTGAATGGTGATTGCCGCAGCGAAAAACATTATTAGGACGATTATAATAATTATATTGCGAAGCAATTCATGCAAAAAAAAAGATCAAAGATGGCAGGATTAATGGTCACCTGCTCAGGTTGCTGTAAAACCATGAAGAAGTGACATTTTATATTAAACTCTTACGATGCAAATGAGAACACATTTCCAGCACCATAACTTGTCTTGGCTAAAGCACCAGGCACCGCATCCTTCTCATCAGTGTTTCCCAAACTCCAGTCCTCACGGCCCCCACAGGTCATGTTTTCAGGATTTCTAGTGTTAAACAGGTAAGAGAATTCCTGATGCCTGGATGATACTAAGGAAATCCTAAGAACATGACCTGTGGGGGGCCGTGAGGACAGGAGTTTGGGGAACACCGCTGTTCATGATTTGGCCGGCTACATCTGCTCTTCTGTACATTGCACTTCTGCGATGTCACCTTCTCTTTCCTTATAGGTGGTAACACCCAACCTGTGCATTCATGTAGTTGGCATCCATGCCTCTGCAATGGACTCTGTGACAAAACAAACACTGCTATACTACAGGCCAGCTCTACTATACTGGACTCTGTCACAAACCAAGCTCTACTGTATTGGTGACCATTTCTGCTCTCCTTGACTCTGTGACAAACGAAGCTCTACTGTATTGGTGACCATTTCTGCTCTCCTTGAATCTGTGACAAACAAAGCTCTACTGTATTGGTGACCATTTATGCTCTCCTTGACTCTGTGACAAACGAAGCTCTACTGTACTGGTGACCATTTCTGATCTCCTTGACTCTGTGACAAACGAAGCTCTACTGTACTGGTGACCATTTCTGCTCTCCTTGACTCTGTGACAAATGAAGCTCTACTGTACTGGTGACCATTTCTGATCTCCTTGACTCTGTGACAATTCCAAATCTGCTATACTGGACTCTGTTACAAACTTAGCTTTGCTATATCGCTAAGTCAACTCTGTCATACTGCTGCCAGTTTTGCGCTGGACTCTGTGAGTAACTCAGCTCTGCTACACTCTGTGTCAATTCTAATATAAGGATATCCCAACAACACATATTTATTACTAGGTAAGGAACTAGCGACTAGTATCCCCCCTGCCACCACAGAGTCACGCGGTGGAGTACTCTGAATAGCATGCTTATAGAAATAAAGAAAAGAATTGGAGTAACCATAAACCACCAATGTAATAAATAATAAATATTTATTTGAAAAATTTCATTAAAAACAGTCAAGAACAAAATATAAGAATGTCATAAATAAGGAGGAATCACAGACAGAGAGCCAGCGAGTCAATCCTAGAAAAATATCAAAGTGATATCTTTAGACAGTTATTTGTTTGAGAGCTTGTTGGCTGCAGGACAAGCTGTAGTTTTTACTGGTACCATTTTGGGGTATATACGACTTTTTGATCACTTTATAACTCAATTTTTGTTAGGAGGCTTGGACAAAAAACAATAATCTGATTTTTTTTGTAAATTTTATTATGAGCGAGTTCATTCCATAGTAGAATAGACATGTTATCTTTATTCTGGGATCGATATTGTGAAGATATTCAAGGTAGTCCCATGTCAATCACTGTGCACTGCTGGCAATTTTTTTTTTACAGAGCTCTACATATGCAAATCCGACCCCACGGCAGCTCAAGCAGAGGGGAGGGAGGCTGAGAAGCAGGGAGTGAGATCGTTCACAGCAGCTGTGAGTGGCACAGGTCGGCCCATTCCCCGACCATGTGCTTCCTTTGTGTGAGAAGCTTAATAAACAGCGAATTATGGGAAAACGATATATCCGAGTGATACACAAGATAGATTTTTGGAAACTGGAAGGAAGGGAAAACCTTGCCAGCCCTTTCTTCACCGCCCAGGTAGCAAGGATAGGGAGATATGCAGAACAGCCTTTCAGAAGCCCTAAGGGCTGCTGTGTTTGGTCTCCACACGTAGCAGGGCCCGGCTGGGTCCATTGACACCAGAACCGGTTCCCTGGGACCATCCAGTAAGGAGGTATAGCCCATTTTAGTTTTGGAGACTCTTAGCTAAGTGGGAACAGGAGTGGAGACTTGGGCTTGAGGAGGAGGAGGAACTTAGAGAGTTTAAAAACTCCTGCAGGTCTACTCCCACCTGTCTTTGTCCTGGGGAAGCCCGTGCCATCAAGAAATGTGTGGGACAAGTCCAGCAACCGAGTGAGGGCCTACATCCTCCCCATGTGGTAGCCCTTCCCCACAAGCCAGGCTATCTAAACTGGTAACTGACTTTAAGATCTGCTTAGCTTGATGTACCACGCTTTTGTATTTGGAACTCTGACCACTGTATATGTATAACTCTGATGTATATAGTAGATTGTTTAGTGAGCCCTTATGGTGATTAAATATATAATTTAATCTTGGGCTGTTCTTTTATCTCGACCCCCGAACCTTAAGTCTGTTGTTCGGTCCAACGAACACGCTACCGGGCTGGTTTCTAGCCAGATATAAGTCTGTTATATCAAATAGGAACTGGTGGCAGCTCTATCCAGGCCGACAAGGCTCTGCTTCACTGGAGTAGTGAAAGAGCCTCTCAACCTGTCAGAGGTGTGAGTGAGCGTGGGGCCACGTCAGTGACTGAGTGGACCACCTTTCCTCACTCCCTGGTGCCTCTCTGTACCCGTGTGAACAGGAGGTGACGGTGTAGAACTGTACCAATCTGATCTTATGCGTCCTTAAGGGGAGTGCGGAACGTCACGTTGGTGCGAAGGGTAGATCCGTATCACGAGCTCCGTCTGCGTAGTGTGACGTCAGGCGGGTGGTGTGGTATGGATCCACCGCAAGAAGCGGCAATAGCGGGACTCTGCGGGGCCCCCCTGGTGCCGTTCCTTCACAGATATAATTATAGTTTTACCTAATTTATATATACATTTTTCATAGGTTTTTTTTTTTTTTTGGTTCTCATTTTAGGTGGAGCTCTAATTTTTCCTTATTTTTTTAGAGTCCAGAACTGTATGAAGGTTTGTTTTCCTATCATTTTGGGATACATACAGCTTTTTTATCAATTATATTTAGATTTTTGTGAGGAAAGATAAACAAAAAAGAGCAATTTTGGCATACTTTCTCGCTATTTTTTATTTTAATGACAGTCATCATGCTGGATGAATAATTATACAGTTTTATAGTACAGGTTGTTACGAAAATACATGTTGTTTTCGTGGGTCTGTTTTCTTCACAAATACACAATATTTTAATTATTACTGGAATTTTGTTTTATATATATATATATATATATATATATATATATATATATATATAGTTTTTTTTTATATTTATATTTTTTGATTTTTTACACTTAAAAACATTTTTTTACACTACTTAATAGTCCCACAAGGCGACCTAAACAAGAGATCCCTTGATAACATTGATAATACACTGTACTACTTACATAGTGCAGTGCATTGCCTAGCCTGTCAATGTTTGATGGACATGTAGCCTATTAGACCAGCCTTTGGTGAGATCTGATAGGTTAAGGTAGATGTCAGATACAGAGGTAATTGTTAGGCCTCTATATTGCCTTAAGAGCCATCGGCACCATCAATGAGCTGACAGAAGGCGCAATGTCTCTCTGTTAAACTCCTTACATGCTACTGTCACTATTGATTGTAGAATCTGATCGGTTAAAGTGCCAGGATCTGAGTTAGGTAGATCACAGGGCGGATTACTATAAACTATTTGCAATCTAGACATACAGTTACAGCCATTTGTGGGAAGGGGTTCAAGAGAACAGCCCAGTGGACTCCTAAGCCCAGATCGAGTAGGGATGTAGGTCAATAAATGGCAAGTTATACTGAAGCTTTTCCTCTACACCTATATATCAGTGTGCTCAACTCCTCCAGCTCTACAGCATACAGAATACCATGTTTTATGTGACTTTGGGTGTCTTACACAATACTTACCGATACGGAGCTCAAAGTTGTTAAATGAATGTTTGTTAATCTCCTGGATGCTTTCATTCAGTGCAATGGAGAAGTCGGCCACGGCACACAAGTGTCCCCATTTGTCTTCACATTGCTAAATGATACACAAGAAAAAAAACATTAGACACCATCACAAAGAACAGGAAATGTTTGCTTTTACTGTTATATCATACATTTTCAATTAAAAACTTTTGGTACAAAGTGGCTCAAGATGACAGTGTTGTTTTTTTTTTTTCAGTAACAGCGCCACTCTTGCCCATAGGCTGTGTCTGGTATGGCAAATGGCACATAGTAGGTGATGGCCAAGATTTTGCACCGTAGACTAGGAGCTTCACGTTATCCTTCTACCTCGGTGTAAGGTATGGGGACAAACATGGCCTTCTTCTATATGGCTGGAGGATGAGACCTCGGAATGATTTTCCTCTCTACCCAACAGTGTGATATTGAATAAGCCCCAGCCATCATCTGAATAAGATATCTGGTTCATACAGGAGAACCTGAAATCATGGCATTAGGTTGTATTTTATAAGTACCTGTTTCTCCGGAGATAATCCCGATACGGCCATGTATGTGCTCCCAATAGTTTTGATCTTTTCTATGTCCTGGAATCTTTCTTCGTCTAATAACTGCAGAAAAATACAGTAAAAAGTGTATAAAGTCACAAGGACATCAGTATTTGATGTTCTGTTATAGATGGTGAAGGTAGATGGTTTATAAGGTGAACCATCAAAGAGAGTCTATGGCAAGATGGGTCCAGCTGGGAGGACCAGTGCCAATATCGCATGAACATGGCATGGGGCAAGAAGGTCTATGGTCTAAATAGAGTTATGCTTTGAAGAAGTTGTTAAGTTGATCTACTGTATTAGAAACCACATTGTCTACGCCTGCATTGGCCACAAGAGCTGCGCTCACTGGTGGTTGTTCTGGAATAGAAAGGATCAGAAGAAACAAGCTAAGGCTAATCACTACGGTAATTGGGAGGACAGGCACCAAGACGGCGAGAACAAGCTCCACATGAAGACGTAGAGTTGGGGACTTGTAGTAATGAGTCTAAAGTGTTCGTTGGCGTTAACCTCATAAGTGACCATAGAGGTAGAAAAGGTAAGGTAATCTGCCACTTGGATGCTCTTACGCTAGAGCATCTGTAGGACGGTCTATCAAAGATGAACTTGTGGGCACAGTGGCAAAGAGCAATAGATGTAAAGATGCTTAACCTCCACTTGGAAGAACCATTTTCTAAGAATCATGTCCACCAGACATACCTCAAAATTAAAATATGGGGAAAAGATAATTCAATGCCAATTCTACTCTATTTCAACCCTCAAGTGCAATGGTTTGTACAGCATCTACTTCAAAACATGCCAATTTTATGTGTTGAGAGTAATAGGTAAAGCTTGTCTCCAAAAGTATTCATAACCACAGCTCTTTTCCAGGTCACACCCCTCCATGCAGATCCAATCCCCTTATTTTTCTGCTCCCTAAATGCTAGGACTCCATCTAATAAAGGAGCATCTCAGCATCATGCAGTAGAAACCTGAAAGTGCGTCTCTCTGGGAAGTTTCTGTAATCCCAAAGAGGTTTGAGAATTTTTCTAGAAAGTCAGGAGGTCTCCCCATTTTCTGGGAGCCAATTGGAAGTTCTGGAAGAGTTGGCAAGTATGCTCCAAAGGGGTCAGTCTTTAGTATGTTGGTACCTTGATAGATGCCCCTTCCTCTCCGTTTGGTTGTCCTAGTTCTACTGCAATACAAGCTAATTTTATGTGTTGAGAGTATCGAGCAAAGCTTGGCCCTAAAAGTGTTCATAACCAAGTCCATTTTACACCGCTCCATGCTAATTCCACCCCATATTTTCCTGACCCCTGAATGCTAGGGTTACACCTAATTATGAGGCATCCTGGCAAGATGTACGAGAAACCTGAAAGTGTTGCTCTGTGGGAGGTTTTCACAACACCCAGGAGATTTGCCAACTATTCCAGGAGTGCGTGAAGACTCCCCTTTCTTTGGAAGCTTACTGGACATTTTGAAAAAATTAGCAAATATGGTTATACTTTGGTTAGTTGGTGCCCTGTGTAGTACACTCTTTTGATGCGCCTAGCTGTCTAAAGGTTTTCCTGGTTCTACTGAAATACATGCTAATTTTATATGTTTACAGTGATGGGCAAAGGGAGCCTTCATGACCATGCCCTTTTTCAGGTCAAACTCCTCTATGCCAATTCCACGACTCTGCACACCCTACTTTCCAGCCCCTGAATGTCCACATGGACACCAGGACATATACTAAATCTGAAAGAGTTGGTCTCTGTGAGGTTTCCACAACACCAAGGAGATTTGCCAACTCTTCCAAGAATCTTGGCGGTCTCTTCTTTTTCCGAAAGCCTACTGGAAGAGTTGGTAACTATGCTAAAAGTGGTTGGATTTTGGTTTGTGCCCTCTGTAGGTCTTTCACTGCACACTCCCTCCTTTCTACACGTTTGGGCAAAAGTGTGGAATTGAGGGTGAAATGTCTATGTTTGCAGTACATCATAGCAAGTGTGCTCCCTTCAGTAGTGAGGAGTTTTGCCCTAGCCGCACATCTCTATGGCCAGCCTTCTATGGACAGTTTGCCTTGCGAGAAACCCTTCAATTCTACTTACATAAATTGTGTGAAATAAAACATTACTATCCGTTTAATGCACATCAATATTCTGAATTTCAATGACCTCGTTTTTGGGAATGCAAGCGGCTCGGGTACATTGTTTATGCACCCATATGCCAATTTCAAGGCATGTTGTTTTCTATTTGGAACAAATTAAGATGCATAATATTTAGCGAGGAATAAAAAATCTTTTTATTTCTCTGAAGTTTCAATCACAGCCACTTGCATTTCTCCTCCAGTTACTGAGCGGTCCATCTGCTACACTTCTGAAAATCAGGCGGTTAAGGTCACCCAAATATGGTACAGATGGCACCGAAATCTTACTAAATACATTAACACATGTCACATAAAAACACATCTTATCCACTGCGCTTCATATCGTGTGCAAGGAGGTCAAAACACACAACAAGGGGACATCAATAGCACTGAATCACTTTAATGCAGGGTGTGGATACACAGACTTGTTTTATTTGTGGATAGCTTAGATGATTCGTTCATCTGGGTATACTGGTAATGTTGGCGCTCTTGCGCCCTTGCAGTGTAATGCGGGAGCGCCAACATCACCAGTATACTCAGACGAACGGATCATCTAAGCTATCTACAAATAAAATAAGCCTATGTATCCACAGACAAAGATCTGGGATGGGTAGAAACATCCTTTATTTTGTGGCTTATGAAACCCATCTGATTCACCTTATGTATATATTGTTACAGAGTCACTGGTGTTATATGTGAAGGGAGATATGTTTTACTATGGCTGCTAGCCTTAGTGAACTGAACCTACAACTTATTCTCCAGCATGTTATATGTTGGGGGGGTTAAATCACCATTGTGAAGGGAGTGGTTTTGTGTGAATGACATAGAGATGGGAGGGAAGTCATTCACCATACCTCCCCCTCAGGGTGTGGCTGAGCAAGGTTAAATGCTCAGTCCCTGTTTTTTTTCTGTGGTTGGAAGTTTGGAGTAACAAGTCTCCAGCCTGTGTAACTTCAGCTCAGTAGGAGCTGAAGTGTGCTGAAAAGTGGTGCTGGCAAACCCGCATGCACATGGACTTTGTTATCCTTTGTTTTGTGTTTTACCTTTATGCCAGCAAAGCTGAGTTTATTTTGCTGAAGTCTACAGTGCTTTATGCGAATATAATAAACCTGCAGACAAAACCGTTCCTGTGTCTACTTCCGACTGCAGCCTAGTGAGTCGTCTTGCCACAATATGCTAATCAATAAAATCACCTTGCAAAATACCAACTTGAGAGTGCGGCGGATTTTCCTTCCAGCAGTATTATAGTAGTTATATTCTTGTACATAGGGGCAGTATTATAATAGTTATATTCTTGTACATAGGAGCAGTATTATAGTAGTTATATTCTAGTACATAGGGTTTGCTGAGTGCACCATAGAAGTGCAACATAGAAGTGTACAGCTATGAAGAAGTATACATATATGAATTATACCAGAATTGAACCAGAAGGGAACTGAAGGTAACTGGATACTTTGTCAAATTAAACAATGATTCTCTATGTTTTTACTCTCGCCCCTGTAGGCCTTCACTTTCTACTAACCCCCTAATCCCAACACTTAGTAAGGAACTGGTCATCTCTCCCTCCATCCTCCCCATCCATCTCACCTCCTCCTCAGAACTGTTCCTCAATATACAATCCTCTGTCTCCAAACACAGACAGCCACCTCATGGCCTCTCCTGCTTCCACCTGCTAATACTTTCCCTGCTCCTCCTCCCTGACGGCGATATCTCTCCAAATCCTGTCCCTCCTCACCGCATCCCCACAGTCACTTCTACCTCTCATCCTCGATCTATCACAAATTTCCGCAACCTCTCTAACCTTTAACCCATCCGTCCAGGCCCCGCTTCCCCAGTCTCTCTAACAGGAGCCCTTTAGAACGTTCTCTCCGTCTGCAAAAAACGTTCCTACATCCATGATCTTTTCATTACTAACAAACTTTCCTTCCTCGCCATCACCAAAACCTGACTCACCCCCTCTGACACAGCCTTTCCAGCTGCACTTTCGTAAGGTGGATTCCACCTTTTCAACACTCCTCACCTAAGCAGCAAGCATGGTGGAGGAGTTGGGAGATAACTGCTCCGTCTCCCATATCCTACTGCCACCCTCTCCCCTCTTTTGAAGTGCACTGTGTGCGCATCTACTCCCCCTCCAAACTCCAACTGGCTGTCATTTACTGCCCCCCATGGCCAGCCACCATCTTTTTCGACCATTTCACCACCTAGCTACTTCATTTCCTTTCCGCTGACATCCTCACTATCATAATGGGTGACCTCAACATCCCTATTGACACTTCCCACTCAGCTGTCTCTAAGCTTCTATCCCTCACTTCCTCCTTCGGCCTTGTTCAATGGTTGTCCGCAGCCACTCACAAAGATGGCTACAGACTGGACCTCATCTTCACCCGCCTCTGTTCCCTATCTAACGTCTCTAACACGCCTCTCCCTCTCTCTGACCACAACCTACTCACATTCTCTTCCCTCTCCTCTCCAGGTCCACAATCCCAAGTCCACAAACTTGCACACCCTCGCAGAAATCTCAAACACCTCAACCTACACTCATTGTCTGAATCCGTTCTCCCTCTTACAAATTCGTTACATAATGCAGATGCTGCTGCCACTTTATATGACACCACAACAGCTGCAGCTCTTGAATCGCTAGTCCCCCTCAGACATACCAAAGCTTGCACAATCAACAGGCAACCCTGGCACACCAGCCTGACTAAAGAATTGAGACGGGCTCCCAGGGTTGCTGAGCGAAGATGGAAAAGGTCCCACTCCAACGACCGCTTCATTGCATTCAAACAGACCCTCACTACTTTCAAGTCCACACTCACTGCAGCAAAACAAACCTACTTCTCATCTCTTATATCATCCCTGTCTCACAACCCTACACAGCTATTAAGCACTTTCAACTCTTTCCTCCGTCCACCAGCTCGCTTCCCTCTCCTCCCATCTCAGCTGAAGACTTTGCCTCATTCTTCAAGCAGAAGATTGACAACATCGGGCAAAGCTTTTGCCTAAAGTTCCTACAGCCCCTCCTCATAACTACTCAACTCTCCTCCTTCAAAAGCAGCTTCTCCGCCATCACGGAAGATCACCTTTCCTCTGTACTCTCCAAATCACATCTCACCACCTGTGAACTTGACCCAATCCCATCCCACCTCATTCCAAACCTTACCACAGTCTTAATCCCAACCCTAACCCACCTCTTCAGCCTGTCATTAACAACTGGCATCTTCTCCTCATGCTTCAAACATGCCTCGATCACACCCATCCTCAAAAAGCCCTCCCTTGATCCATCCTCTCTGTCTAGCTATAGCCCCATATCACTTCTCCCCTATGCCTCATAACTACTGGAACAACATATCCATTTTGAACTGTCCTCCCACCTCTCCTCCTGCTCCCTCTTTGACCGCTTACAATCTGGCTCCCAACCACACCATTCCACTGAAACTGCCCTGACAAAAGTCACCAACGATCTACTAACCGTCAAATCCAAGCGACACTACTCTGTCCTCCTCCTCCTGGACCTGTCATCTGCCTTCGACACAGTAGACCATTCCCTCATACCACAGACTCTCTCAACTCTTGGCATCACAGACTTGGCCCTACTGTGGATCTCCTCATACCTAACAGACAGGACTCAGTGTCTCCCACTCACATACTACCTCCTCATCTCGTCCCCTATCTGTCGGTGTCCCCCAAGGCTCAGTTCTAGGACCCCTGCTCTTCTCCATGTACCCCTTTGGCCTTGGACAGCTCAGTTCTAGGACCCCTGCTCTTCTCCATTTACACCTTTGGCCTCGGACAGCTCATAGAGTCTAACCTCTATGCTGATGACACACAGATCTACCACTCTGGACTTGATATCACCTCCTTACTAACCAGAATCCCATAATGTCTGTCTGCTATTTCATCTTTCTTCTCTGCTGGTTTTCTAAAACTGAACATGGATAAAACCGAATTCATCATTTTTCACCATCTCATTCAACCCCACCCAACTGAATTATCCATCAAAGTCAATGACGGCCCACTTTCCCCAGTCCCGCAAGCTCGCTGCCTTGGGGTAACCCTTGACTCTGATCTCTCCTTCAAACCTCATATCCCAGCCCTTTCCACCGATGCCAACTCAAAAATATCTCCCGGATCCGCACATTCCTCAACCATGAATCTGCAAAGACACTAGTGCATGTCCTCATCATCTCCCGCCTCGACTACTGCAACCTCCTGCTCTGTGGCCTCCCTTCTAGCGCTCTCGCACCCCTCCAATCCATCCTAAACTCTGCTGCCCGACTAATCCACCTGACCCCCCGCTATTTCCCGGCCTCTCCCCTCTGTCAATCCCTTCACTGGCTCTCCATTGCCTAGAGACTCAAGTTCAAAACCCTAACCTTGGCATACACAACCTGTCTCCTCCAAACATCTGTGACTTAGCCTCCTGGTACTTACCTGCACGCAGCCTCCAATCCACACAAGATCTCCTTCTCTACTCACCTCTTATCTCCTCTTCCCACAATCGCATACAAGATTTCTCCCGTGAATCCCCCCTACTCTGGAACTCTCTATCCCAACATATCAGACTTTCGCCTAGTGTGGAAACCTTCAAAAGAAACCTGAAGACCCACCTCTTCCGACAAAGCCTACAACCTGCAGTAACCACCGTTCCACAATACCGCTGCACAACCAGATCTGCCCTCTCCTACTGTATCCTCACCCATTCCTTGTAGATTGTGAGCCCTCACGGGCAGGGTCCTCGCTCCTCCTGCACCAGTCGCTGACTCGTTCTTGTTCAAATTATTGTACTTGTTGTTTGCTATGTATACCCCTTTTCACATGTAAAGTGCCATGGAATAAATGGCGCTATAATAATAAATAATAATAATAGGGGGCAATATTATAGTAGTTAAATTCTTGTACATAGGAGCAGTATTATAGTAGTTATGTTCTTGTATATACGGGCAGTATTATAGTAGTTATATTCTTGTATATAGGGGGCAGTATTATAGTAGTTATATTCTTGTATATAGGGGGCAGTATTATAGTAGTTATATTCTTGTACATAGGGGCAGTATTATAGTAGTTATATTCTTGTACATAGGGGCAGTATTATAGTAGTTATATTCTTGTATATAGGGGGCAGTATTATAGTAGTTATATTCTTGTTGTACATAGGGGCAGTATTATAGTAGTTATATTCTTGTACATAGGGAGCAGTATTATAGTAGTTATATTCTTGTACATAGGGGGCAGTATTATAGTAGTTATATTCTTGTACATAGGGGCAGTATTATAGTAGTTATATTCTTGTATATAGGGGCAGTATTATAGTAGTTATATTCTTGTTGTACATAGGGGCAGTATTATAGTAGTTATATTCTTGTACATAGGGAGCAGTATTATAGTAGTTATATTCTTGTACATAGGGGGCAGTATTATAGTAGTTATATTCTTGTACATAGGAGCAGTATTATAGTAGTTATATTCTTGTATATAGGGGCAGTATTATAGTAGTTATATTCTTATATATAGGAACAGTATTATAGTAGTTATATTCTTGTACATAGGGGGCAGTATTATAGTACTTATATTCTTGTACATAGAGACAATATTATAGTAGTTATATTCGTGTACATGGGGGCAGTATTATAGTTGTTATATTCTTGTAAATAGGGAGCAGTAATATAGTAGTTATATTCTTTTACATAGGGGGCAGTATTATAGTAGTTATATTCTTGTACATAGGAGCAGTATTATAGTAGTTATATTCTTGTACATAGGGGCAGTGTTATAGTAGTTATATTCATGTACATAGAGGGCAGTATTATAGTAGTTATATTCTTGTACATAGGGGGCAGTATTATAGTAGTTATATTCTTGTACATAGAGACAATATTATAGTAGTTATATTCGTGTACATAGGGGCAGTATTATAGTAGTTATATTCTTGTACATAGGGGCAGTGTTATAGTAGTTATATTCATGTACATAGGAGCAGTATTATAGTAGTTATATTCTTGTACATAGGAGCAGTATTATAGTAGTTATATTCTTATACATAGGAGCAGTATTATAGTAGTTATATTCTTGTACATAGGGAGCAGTATTATAGTAGTTATATTCTTGTACATAGGGGCAGTATTATAGTAGTTATATTCTTGTACATAGGAGCAGTATTATAGTAGTTATATTCTTGTACATAGGAGCAGTATTATAGTAGTTATATTCTTGTACATAGGGGGCAGTATTATAGTAGTTATATTCTTGTACATAGAGACAATATTATAGTAGTTATATTCGTGTACATCGGGGCAGTATTATAGCAGTTATATCCTTGTACATAGGAGCAGTATTATAGAAGTTATATTCCTGTACATGGGGGCAGTATTATAGTAGTTATATTGTTGTATATAGGGAGCAGTATTATAGTAATTATATTCTTGTACATAGGGAGCAGTATTATAGTAGTTATATTCTTGTATATA
Organism: Phyllobates terribilis; assembly: GCF_046119375.1. Taxonomy (NCBI): domain Eukaryota; kingdom Metazoa; phylum Chordata; class Amphibia; order Anura; family Dendrobatidae; genus Phyllobates; species Phyllobates terribilis. Next base: position 757,727,241 of record NW_027362764.1, read on the forward strand.
GGGAGCAGTATTATAGTAGTTATATTCTTGTACATAGGGAGCAGTATTATAGTAGTTATATTCTTGTACATAGGAGCCGTATTATAGTAGTTATATTCTTGTACATAGAGGCAGTATTATAGTAGTTATATTCTTGTACATAGGAGCAGTATTATAGTAGTTATATTCTTGTACATAGGAGCAGTATTATAGTAGTTATATTCTTGTACATAGGGGCAGTATTATAGTAGTTATATTCTTGTACATAGGGGGCAGTATTATAGTAGTTATATTCTTGTACATAGAGGCAGTATTATAGTAGTTATATTCTTGTACATAGGAGCAGTATTATAGTAGTTATATTCTTGTACATAGGGGCAGTATTATAGTAGTTATATTCTTGTACATAGGGGGCAGTATTATAGTAGTTATATTCTTGTACATAGGGGCAGTATTATAGTGGTATATGCACTATAATACTACTTCTATATAAAGGTGTTCTATGTAATTTTTTGGACACAGGGGACAGTGTTTTAGTAGTTACATTCTTGTAGACAAGGAGTAGCATTTTTTATCAGTTACAGTCTAGGGGGCAGGAATTGAGCAACAAATATAAGAATGTTATTTACCTCATCAAAGTCAGCAATTATCTCGTTCAGCAGACGCAGGCACTCTACACCTTGGTTATTCATTTCCGTTTGTGAATAAAAATCAGCAAATCCAGGGATTGAAGCAAACATGACTCCCACAGCATCGTAGGACTGGGAATACAGCTCCTAAAGGAAAAGAGGAAAAGGAACGCTGATGATGGCCACTCCACTGCTAGACAAATATGACTTTGCACAATGGATTAATTACTTGGTAGCCCATTAAAGACGAATGTATGGTTTTGAATTTATTTTCAGAACTAAAAGGAATATTTTCATCTTCTTTTCTTCGGAAGCACACAGCTCCTTTGCCTCTCAGGTTTCTTTCTGCCAGGGGGACAGTGCGCTCCTGAAGACTGAAGTTCAATGCTCTTCAATGCTGCTAGCACAGACGGCATTGCCTCTGCAGTATGGGAGAAGCGCGGGAACTGAATCTGGCCAGATCTACAGCATACAGCCTCCAGCACTAACGGCCAGGATGGGAGAAAACTCTGATCACAGTAGTTTAACACTTTCTGAATAGCAATCAATGCAGTTCACCTTTTGACCTTTAACCACCAGCTTTTTCCTTACCGATCACCAAGGTGGACGGTTTTATTCTGGGAGCCTAACAAAGATTTCTAAAAATTTCCCTAAGAAATGGCCGTGTAGTTTTACATACACGGCCTATAATTCAATGTTGCATAGATATTTTACATTACATTAAAATAAAAAAAATAAACAAAAAGTTAAAGTCCCATCATGGAACTAATACATGTTAAAAATAACTATCTTACAATTAAAAAAAAGTTGTGAAATTGAAGGAAAAAAAATATAAAAATACAGATTTTTTTTTATAAATTATTTTTAATGAATAAAATGTATTTCATATTATGGATAAATGCCTCTTATAGGGCCTGTTTCATACTTCATTTTAGTCCCACTAATTAAATACAATTCTGTAGAATAGATATGCATCATTCTTTTTTTATTTCTAAAAATATTTCTAAACACAAACTTTCTTCTTTTATTGTCTGTACAGACTGTGCAGCATGGTGAGAAATGTCAAATTATTACAGCATCAAGGAAGTAATAACATGTAGCCGGGAGTGACTAGGCAGTTGCATCCAGAGCCTTGTCACTGCCTATAGTATTAGTATCCTGTGTTATCTAGGAGTTCAGGATTACAATAAAGCTATCACAATATCCTCTTCTACCCTCTAATGATAAAAAGATGACTCTGCTCATTCTGTCCCAGGCTATACAGCAAAGGTGACAAGTAAGATACAGAAGACAGGAGTTCATACTAGATACAGAGCCTTGTTACTGGGTATAGTATTAGCATCCTGTGTTACCTAGAATTTCAAGAGTACAATAGAGCTATCATAATATCCTCCATTACCCTCTATTGATTAAAAAGATGACTCTGCTCATTCTGTCCCAGGCTATACAGCAAAGGTGACAAGTAAGATACAGAAGACAGGAGTTCATACTAGATACAGAGCCTTGTCACTGGGTAAAGTATTAGTATCCTGTGTTATCTAGGCATTCAGGAGTACAATAGAGCTATCACAATATCCTCTTCTACCCTCTAATGATAAAAAGATGACTCCGCTCATTCTGTCCCAGTCTATACAGCAAAGGTGACAAGTAAGATACAGAAGACAGGAGTTCATACTAGATACAGAGCCTTGTTACTGGGTATAGTATTAGTATCCTGTGTTATCTAGAATTTCAAGAGTACAATAGAGCTATCATAATATCCTCCATTACCCTCTATGGATAAAAAAGATGACTCTGCTCATTCTGTCCCAGTCTATACACAAAGGTGACAAGTAAGATACAGAAGACAAGAGTTCATACTAGATACAGAGCCTTGCTATTGGGTATAGTATTAGTATCCTGTGTTATCTAGAATTTCAAGAGTACAATAGAGCTATCATAATATCCTCCATTACCCTGTATTGATAAAAAAGATGACTCTGCTCATTCTGTCCCAGTCTATACAGCAAAGGTGACAAGTAAGATACAGAAGACAGGAGTTCATATTAGATACAGAGCCTTGTTACTGGGTATAGTATTAGTATCCAGTGTTATTTAGAATTTCAAGAGTACAATAGAGCTATCATAATATCTTCCTTTACCCTCTATTGATAAAAAGATGACTCTGCTCATTCAGTCCCAGTCTATACAGCAAAGGTGACAAGTAAGATACAGAAGACAGGAGTTCATACTAGATACAGAGCCTTGTTACTGGGTATAGTATTAGTATCCTGTGTTATCTAGAATTTCAAGAGTACAATAGAGCTATCATAATATTCTTATTTACCCTCTATTGATAAAAAGATGACTCTGCTCATTCTGTCCCAGTCTATACAGCAAAGGTGACAAGTAAGATACAAAAGACAGGAGTTCATACTAGATACAGAGCCTTGTTACTGGGTATAGTATTAGTATCCTGTGTTATCTAGAATTTCAAGAGTACAATAGAGCTATCATAATATCCTCCATTACCCTCTATGGATAAAAAAGATGACTCTGCTCATTCTGTCCCAGTCTATACACAAAGGTGACAAGTAAGATACAGAAGACAAGAGTTCATACTAGATACAGAGCCTTGTTACTGGGTATAGTATTAGTATCCAGTGTTATCTAGAATTTCAAGAGTACAATAGAGCTATCATAATATCTTCCTTTACCCTCTATTGATAAAAAGATGACTCTGCTCATTCAGTCCCAGTCTATACAGCAAAGGTGACAAGTAAGATACAGAAGACAGGAGTTCATACTAGATACAGAGCCTTGTTACTGGGTATAGTATTAGTATCCTGTGTTATCTAGAATTTCAAGAGTACAATAGAGCTATCATAATATTCTTATTTACCCTCTATTGATAAAAAGATGACTCTGCTCATTCTGTCCCAGTCTATACAGCAAAGGTGACAAGTAAGATACAGAAGACAGAAAATGTCAGCAGGTTGTCACTGCTCTAGTTCATACTAGTGCCAACAGTCCAGACTTTTTTGGGATTACCTCGAATTTTTAGAAACAGACCTGACAAATTAAGGCATGTATGTTTTATTAAAAAAGGGTGAGTTTTAATTAAACTCCACTCAAAAAACAGGTGGAAAAATTCGGTTTTGGTGATGAGGTTTAATTGAACCCCGCCCCAAAAGTTGTCATTTTCATCCAGTTTTAGCCATTCCCAGGTACTCCTGAAACAGTCATATTTTTATTAAAGGAGAATATTTGCTCTAGTAATTTAAAAACCTGCAAAGTTTCATTTTTTTTTTTAAATAAAAAGTTGCAATAAAAACTTCAAAAATATTTAAAAAATATATTTATAATGCAAAAAACAAACAAACTGATCGATATGAGGTCGTCTTTCAATGAGAAGTTCCCTTTATTGTTTGCTCATAGTATAGGAGCAGGTAATGGGACCAGGACTGGGTATATTCCATATGGACTATATCCTGACAGTGTCTGCGGACGTGGAGGGGTCCTGCGTTCTTCCTCAACATATATCCTCTCTCCTGCACTGAAATGAAGTGTTATTGTTTTCTTGATTATGAAGCAGCCTGGGCGATCACAAAAGGGGGTAATGGATTGTAATAGCGAAGCTTCCGCCTGCACTCAGCCCGCGCCCCGAACATTTCCCAAGATTCAAGAGTCAAGGGAAGAAAAGCCTCTTTCTATAGAGCACTGAACAATGTACAATCCCTTGAATTCAGAATCGATGAACGGTAAAAGCTGAAGCTCTTATCTGAGCTTCCACTAAGAGGAGAAATAATAATAATAAAAAAAAAAAACAAAGACATTAAAAGTTACTTTTTCCCATCACTTTCATTTCTGGTGACATCCTAAGCATTGAATACTGGGTGTTTATGGTGTTTCACTCCAGCTAAGATTGGTCCAACAGAAATGTGTCATCAGAAAATGACCATTTATTTAATATCAGGGTTTTTTGTTACATTTATTTAAAGAAAAAAAACTCTCAATTCTCACGCCAGCCATCAGGGATTTTTTTTTACTTAAACTTCCTTTTGTTTCATTAAATGCACATGTACATTAGCAGCACTGAACAGATTCTGACCCTATTCTTTTGCAAGGGAGCATCTAATGAGCGTGTGCAAAGATCATTGGGAAGGAAGGGGAAAAGAACCCATGAAAAAAGCAAAATGAGCATATATCCTATAGTAAGTAAACAGGAAAATAGTAATAGTACATGTAAATAACATGGAGGGGAATGGAGAGTAGGAACCTAACTAAGTCAAAATATTAACCAACCCAAATGAAAAATCTTTACATAGAGGCCAGTATATTAATAATGAATAGATTTTAAAAGAAAAATTAATACAAAGCACAACAAAAACACACGTAAAACAAGTGAGAAAAGCACTGGTAGGACACTGGTGGAAACACCCGGGCGGCAATGATAATCATTAGTATGCGAAGCATTTCAGTGCCAAACGCGCGTTGGGTGTGGTGGGTCCCCGGAGCTACTACTAAGGTTATCCATGTGCTGCTAATATTATATGGCTCTCTGCTGTTTTTCCAAATATCCATGTCTATCTTTGCCACTTTTTGGTATTACTATTTTAATGTTAAATTATATGCTATGATAATATATTAGGCTAGAAATATTATGTATGGCATAGATATATGTGTTATATAGAGGTGTTCATGTTTTCTCTGAGTATCTTTGCAGCAGAGACAACATTGAATATTTACTAAGTAACATACTAATGTTTGTCATTACTGCCCGGGTGTTCCCACCAGTGGTTTTCTCACTTGTTTTATGTGTGTTTTTATTGTGCTTTGTATTAATTTTTCTAATAAAATCTATTCATTATTAATATACTGGCCTCTATGTAAAGCTTTGTCATTTGGGTTGGTTTGTGAATTATGCTTTATGGCCTCATGAATATTGGGGCTAATTTGTTTGGTGAATTTAAGTCTAAATATTAGCAAACATAAGGGGGTACAGGTCCAAGCATTATGTCCTATGGTTGGCTACAAGGTAGTAAGAGCATTTTAAGCAGGGGAGGGTTTACACTAGAGCTGAGGGCTCCTCTGGGGAGGGGGGAATCTAAGGCAGAACCAAGAGGAGTCATATTTTTCATTTCTGGTTTTAGCTCCTTTTTTATTCTATGCATTTCTTTCAGAGTTGGAATAGTCATTTTGCCATTAGAAAGTCAAATGTATCAATCTACCCGACTTACTGAAAAGTACAATTGAACATCGTTTTAAAAAGCAATTTAAGACACAAACCTCATTATCTCGGTCTTTTTCCAAAAAATGACGAGCCACATGACTCGGAAGAATGTTCCTCAGCATGTTCTCATTATGTTCCCTCAATTCTGTCATTTCACTGATTTCTTCTTTGGCTTGAACCCGCCACAAAAAATCCAGCCGTGCCGTGTATTCTAGCTGTAAGGCAAGAAGGAAATCAGTTTCTCTATCAATAAAATGTCAGACATATTGGGGGACATTTATCAAAGCGTTTTTCACCCAGATATTGTACAAGTTGTGATATTTCCTTGTGGTAAATGAGTGCGTAACTTTTATCAAAGTTTTAAACCATCTTAATTCTTTCACTCCATGACCATATTCTTTTTCTTCATCCCCCTTCTTCCCAAAGCCATAACTTTTTTATTTTTCTGTCAATATGGCCATATGAGGGCTTATTTTTTGCACTTTTGAATGACACCATTGATTTTACCATATCGTGTACTGGAAAATGGGAAATAAAATCCAGGTGCAGAGAATTTGCAAAAAAAGTGCAAATTCACAATTGTTTTTTGGGTTTTTTATTTACCATGTTCACTATATGGTAAAACTGACTGGCCACTATGATTCCCCAAGTCAGTCCGAGTTCGTAGATACAAAACATGTATAGTTTATTTTTTATTTAAGTGGAAGAAAAAACTCAAAATTTGTATGAAAATTTTTTTTTTTTGCATATGGCGCCATTTTCCGAGACCCATAGCGTCTTCATTTTTCGTGATCTGGGGCCGGGTGAAGGCCTATTTTCTGCAGCTTGAGGTGAAGTTTTTATTGATATAATTTTGGGGTAGATACAATGTTTTCATCGCCTCTTATTGTATTTTATTGCAATGCTGCAGCGGCCCAAAAAAAAAGTAATTCTGGCGTTTTGATTTTTTTTCTCGTTACGCCGTTTACCGATCGGATTAATTTACTTTATATATTGATAGATCGGACATTTCTGAACGCAGCAACACCAAATATATGTATTTTTTTTATTGATTTATTTTCAATGGGGCAAATGGGGGGTGATTTGAACTTGTTTTTTTTCTTTTTTTAATATTTTTTTTTTACTTTTTACTGTATTTAATAGTCCCCTTAGGGGACTTGAAGCTGCGACCGTCCAACCACTTGTGCTATACATAGCAGGGCTTGAGCCCTGCTATGTATAGCAGAAATCACAATCTCCTCACAGGATATTCACAATGACGAGTATGGGGGTCTTCTGCAGACCTCCGACTGACATGGCAGATTAAATCATCCATCAAGTGGGGAGAAAGATGCGGGCTCAGCTCCGGAGCCCGCATCAATGTCGTAAATATATGTCATATGTTGTGAAGGCGTTAAGCACTATTTTTAGTATCTAAACCGAAGCTTAAAAATCACACGAAAAAGGGTTGTGCTATTTTGGTGTGAAGTATAACATATTTATGAAAGCATAAATATTACAGACAGGTTATAAATATCTTAAAAAAGCAAAAAAGAGAAAAGCGTTCTCAAGTTTGGAATTTATTCCCTATCCATTAATGGGATAACTTCCTGATCGCTGGGGGTCTGACGTCTAGGACCCGCACCGATCCTGAGAACTGGGGCTCTGAAAAGCCCAGTGTGAATAAAACAGTGGTCAAGTATGTTCTTTATTCCCCTGCACGTTGCAGGCTGCAGAACGAGCTAACTGACAATTCGCCAGTGAGCTCGTTCCGTAGGAGCGATTGTAACTTTATTATCTTTTTTTTTTCCCCTGATCTCCACTGTGCTGATTAATGACCACAGACCACATCAAAGCTGAGATGAACACTGATGTGGTCATAAACCAGTTGAAAGGAGGCCAGAAAAAGACAGATGAAAGAGTTACAAACTACCCATAAGAACAAGCTCACTGATAGATTCTCTGCTGCCTTATTTTGAAGTCAGAAATGTACAGGAAACCAAAGAGTTTGTAGTAAGCCAAACAGTGCAGCATTTTTAATAAAAACCTAATTAAAAAAAAATAAATCTTAGCATTAATCAAAGGTGTTCTTATCCTATAGGGAAATATTTAAATAATAAAAAAGAGAGAATAAAAATACACATAATACATCCTCTTGTAATAAATAAAATAAAAATAAAACATAATTTAAGATATTTACAGAACTACACACAAAAATTTAATAATTGCCACATTTTGCCCTCCTCCTCCTCCCATTAAAGTTTTTATCCTCTTAATATATTGCGATCATCACATTACACAGCACTGTGTACTTACAATTGCTCATTTTGCCTTTCTACCCAGATAATTCTTCTCTTTTCCATTAGGTCTATGACATCATGTGATTAAAAACTGACTAGTTGAATCCTTCTAAGCTCTATGTAGAAACAGGAGGTCAAGTTTCCCTGTATGAGTCATCAGTCACTGCAAAAGTCTCTGGAAGGGGAAGGAGCGGAGCAGCTGGGTCAGGAGTTGAAGAGGGAAATGATAAATGCAGGGACAAGAGACTTCCTGTTTCTACATAGAGCAGAGAAAAGAGAAGAATTATCTGGGTAGAAAGGCAAAATGAGCAATTGTAAGTACACAGTGCTATATAATATGATGAGTGCAATATATTAAGAGGATACAAATTTTAATGTGAGTGCTTCTTTAAAGTTACATACTAGAACGCAGTGAAGAAAATATGGGAAAAATACAGAATGAGACCTTAATAAATAGGTCGTTAATAAATGAAATATTTTTTCAGATCTTCTAATTTGATAATCAAATTCCCTGAAAATCCAACACTTTTTTTTCTGTAATGAGGTTAGGGTAAAAAATATAGAACTTTTTTTGTTTCTACCTCGATTCTCTGATCTAATGAGTTTCCGTTATAGTTGCCAGCCGGTGATACTTTTAGCTTGGCTGCAATTAACAATTTTTCAGTGGGTCCCCGAGCAATTGTTCTCACTCGCAGCAGACAGAACAGCTTTTTGCTTTTTTTTTCTGTGTATTTTTTTTTTTTTTTTTAATATATGAAATTATCTGATGTTTTTCTCTTAAAATATAATAACCAACCGTTCAATATCCTTCATACATCAAACAATAAAAGAGCAAATCCGGAGACAATGGACCCAAATATCATCGATGTAAAAACACCGAGGTTAAAAGGATTATTTATCTCTTTTTTATACTACTTCAGTGTTTTTTTTCTTAGCGTCTCTAGACGGAGCTATGCCGGAGTTATTCATTGTGTCCCATGCTGAGTACTGTACTTTGTAGGAGTTGCAGAGAGGAGTGGGGGAAGGGAACTGACAATTGCTCTGAGCGCAGTTCTGGTTCACAAAAAAAAAGCTTATATAGTCTATTATTTGTAAGCTGAATATATCGTATTTGTGCACCCGGTGAACAAGAATAAGGATCTAAAAAACACTTTTCATCTCTGTTTTTCAGCTGGCAAAAAAAGAGTTGGTAAGTGACAACCAAGTGTCATCTCCCCATACTTACCATCAGTGCTGTTGGCAATAATAGATATTAATGTCCTGCCTGGAATTCCACCTGAAATGCCCTCAATCCGCCAGGAAATGCCCCCAATTGAACAGGAAATGCCCCAATCTGCCAGGAAATGCCCACTATCTGCCAGGAAATGCCCTAATCCACCAGGAAATGCCCCTAATCCAGGAGGAAATGCCCCCAATCTGCCAGGAAATGCCCCCAATCGACCAGGAAATGCCCTAATCCACCAGGAAATGTCCCCAATCCACCAGGAAATGCCCCCAATTGAACAGGAAATGCCCCAATCTGCCAGGAAATGCCCCCAATTGACCAGGAAATGCCCCCAATCGACCAGGAAATGCCCCCAATCCACCAGGAAATGCCCCCAATTCGCCAGGAAATTCCCCCAATCTGCCAGGAAATGCCACCAAACCAAGCTGGACCTCTTATTTTTAACCTTGGTACATCTTGGGAATTTCCGGGACTGTTTCAGAAAAATCAGGGACTTGAAAACTGGGAATGTAGGCAACTATGCTTCCATTTGACCACTCTTGGTAGCTCCTATAAAGTCCCCTCCATGACAAAGAGAAAATATTAAATCTGACCTCCATTTTAAAGGGAGTCTGTCAGCCCAAAATGACAATATGAGTTACGCACGTAACCTTGTAGGACATATAACCTCTATAAAAATCGCACCTAAAGGCTATGTTCACACGTTGCTTTTTTGCTGCATTTTTTTCTGCAACCAAAACTTGCTCTCTTGGCAGTAAATAAAGCTACTTACAAAAAGCAGGTTTTGCTGCGTTTTCGCTGCATTTTTTGCTGCATTCTTGCTACATTTTTGCTGCTTTTATGCTGTATTTTTTATGCATTTTTGGTTCAGATTATATATGTGTAATTTGTCTACAGTACATATTTAATAAAGTTTGTTTTATTCACCAAAAAAGCAGCAAAAGGGCACAGTTGCGTTTTTTTTGCACTTTTATGGTGAAAAAACACTGCAAAGACGCTATAAGAATTGACCTGCTGCAGTTTTCCTATTCAGTCAGGTAAAAAAAAAGCAATCGTGTGCATGAGATTTCTGAATTGTCATAGCTTTTGCTGGTTCTGTAAAAAGCAGCGTTTCATTTGCTTTAAAAAATAACAACGTGTGAACAAAGCCTTAGTGTTCTAATCGTTGCCTCTGTTCTATAGAAACTGAAGTATAATAAAATATGTTTAATCGGGTGCTTGGTGCACCCTGGGTGTAGCCAAGAGGCTCAGTGCACTATTCTGCCCACTGGATTTGCATGCCCAACGTCTACAATCAGAAGACGTCACAGTTGTATATTCTCCCCCTGATTGTGGTGGATCTGCCCTGTGATTACCCATCCAGTGTATAGCGATATTAATTTGACATGTTAGAGTGGTATTATTTATGCCACATATTGTTTATTATAAATGGTCTATATGTATTAATATTAGGGGGTAAAGCACATCATATAATCAGGAGTTTTCCCTCTCATTGGCACATAAGAGCCAAAATGTGCCCCTGCTGCCTTCAGCAATGCCCCTGTTTACACTTACATAACGCAAAGGAGGCGCTTCTTTAAAAAATATTAAAGGGGTTGTCAGGGCTTGGGGCTGAAGTCTGCAGTGACTCGATGTGACTGCAGGTTTGTAAGTCTTCACAGTGTGCGCAGTCAGGATTCTCTTGTACAGGTGCCGGGAGCGGTCAGTCATGTGACTGCCACTATGTGATTTGCATACTTCCGGCCACAATCCGACCAGCCTTACATAATACACTTCCATTGAGCGAGGCTGCGCACGTCTAGTTGGCATGTGACCACATGTATGCAAACTTCACACTTGCGATCACGTACCTCCTGGCTCAATGTGTGGATTCACAAGTCTGCAGTCACAAGGAATGGCTGCAGATTTGAGACTCAAGCCTGGCCAACCCCTTTAATGGATCTTCCTCCTTATGCTGGCTCACAAAACAAGACCTTTTCCATGTCTTGGACAAAAAAGCTTGCCCAAACCTCTCCCTACATCCAGTGCCTTATAGGCAGGGCAAGAATAATGGCATCCATGTGGAAGCGGCACATGGCTCACGGAACCAATAAAACTGCGGGAGTTACTGTCACGGGTGTGTCAGATGCAACAGACAGTCTCTCTGGATCCGACTGCAGAAGGTCTCTGCATTTGGCATTGCAGATGCCTTCTTAATCCTTTTGACTTTTGGACCCAGCGGCAACTTCCCTCCTGCTCTGATTGACATACCTTGGCCTGGGTGTTTATAAACTGTCAGTCTGCTTCAGGGAGTCACCGGTGATATTAAATTTTTCCCTTGTGAAGGCTTGGAGCTTTAGGAGTCGACTTACTTTCCTCTCTGGTGCCCTTGTAGGACGTTTGGTGTAATCTCTGGAGTCTGCTCAAGCTAAGTGTCTCCCCCTTTGTTCGTCTCCCTTGCTGTCTTTAGTTTATAGTGGGGACTGACCAGTGCTTATCCCCCCTCCCTATCCAGGGCCTAGCTCTAGGGATATACAGGGCTTATGTTTCCTGCTCGGCGATTGGTATGTAACCAATATAGGGACGGTAGGGGACGCAGGGTGTTATTAGATCAGCCTAGGAGGTCTCCACTCCCCCTTTCCCTAGTGTCTGGGCTTCCTTCCCCTCATCCCTTCGTATTGCACTTAGTCTTTCCCACACTGTGCGTGACAGTTACCTCCGTGGAATACTTTGCCCTTAGCACTATGGGTATCATGCTATGTCATCTGGACCAGTATTTTAAATTCTTACACACCCCTACAACTCATGATATTATAAGATAGCCCATAGAGAGAGCTATAGTCATTCACTCTGTCGGGAGATGTTTATGCTATAGGTGTCTTTATGTGGCCACCCAGTGGTTGTAATGTGAACTGCAGCCTGTCAAAGATTTTGCTAGCAAGTTACCATAATGTATTGTATTTTATTCTGAAAAATTGGAAGTCGGAAACCAAATTTTAAGAAATTCAAGGGTGGACATGTCTGTACTTAAATTATATTAGTTCATAAAATCCCTAAAAAGTGATTGGATTCTTTTTAGAAGTGGAGTTTAGACAGACTGATCTAGAAGACACGCATTGACCATGAGATGTATGCTACTCACTGATCCTCTTACGAATACTTGTGGCGCCCAACAAGTTTTTGCACAATTTTTCTTGTTTCTATGTTCAAAAACTATAACAAAAAAAATAATAAACTGCGGGAAAAAAAAAAAAAAACCCTCCCGTAAAGAATGAACATTTTTCCATTTCTGAATGACACTGCAGATGAATTCACCAAAACAATCACTGCGTCCTGAGCAGCCGGTGACATTTTACAGCGCGTCCATAATAAAATGCCAGAGAACCATGGGGAACGAGCGAAGGAAATGTTTTGTCTCACCTGCTGTCCATGATAGAAGACGGCTAAGAGGAACATGGCCATTAGCAGCAGGGAGGCCTCTTTCGTCCCTAGGAAGTCTGTGCTGGAAAATAAGATAAAACAGCCATTGTCACTCTTTATGAGCCTCACAATATAGCGTGTTGTCAATGGGTGAATATCAGTCCAGTGGGTAATGCAGCACTTAAGATGCGCTGCGGAGGCGTCTGACAAGGCTGCTCGCATTACTCATGCAAGGATTCCCTATAATGTATGCTTGGTATCACATCGTCCATATCTAAAGACTTGTTCTCTTGGTTCTAGTCCCTTCTCTGCTATTCATATTCAGAACCACATTGTAGGAGAAAAGTGATCTACGCATATTGCTTTCCTAGTGTTTCAGATATTAAAAGGGGTATTCCACCTTTAAGACCCCCATTTTTTACGACCCTGGTGTCAAAATGGCAGCGAAAGAGAGCTAGGAAGTCTCCATAATTTCCATAGATGACAATGGAGGAGGCTGTCTGATTGCCCAACCTGCTCCCTTTTTTTCCCTGACTGCTTTTTTTTGCCATGTTAAGGGGCAGGTGACCCCCATTCTCCAGCTAGGTTGATATGGCATATGGGCTGTAATGTCTATACTTCCTATAGCTCTGCTACTGTATAGGGTTTTGTAGTATTACATATACCTGATTTCATGAAAATAAAGCATATGAAGACTTCTGAGGACTTTTTTTTTATTTAAATGAATGTTACTTGAGCTAAAAAGCATTTTTGTTATGGGGATTAATTAAAAATTTCAGACAATTTATTTTCTACAGCCTCTATGTATCACTATGCATAACAAATCTACTGTGATACATAGAGGCTGTAGAAGTCATGGGGTTTCATTAAAAAGTTCAGACAATTTAGTTTCTACAGCATCTATGTATCACAGTACATAACAGATCTAGTGTGATGGGGTTTCATTAAAAAGTTCAGACCGTTTAGTTTATACAGCCTCTATGTATCACAATACAAAGCAGATCTACTGAGATCCACAGAGGCTGTAGAAGCCATGGGCTTTTATTAAAAAGTTCAGACCGCTTAGTTTCCACAGCTTCTATGTATCACAGTACATACAGTACAGACCAAAAGTTTGGACACACCTTCTCATTTAAAGATTTTTCTGTATTTTCATGACTATGAAAATTGTACATTCACACTGAAGGCATCAAAACTATGAATTAACACATGTGGAATTATATACTGAACAAAAAAGTGTGAAACAACTGAAAATATGTCTTATATTCTAGGTTCTTCAAAGTAGCCACCTTTTGCATTGATGACTGCTTTGCATACTCTTGGCATTCTCTTGATGAGCTTCAAGAGGTAGTCACCAGAAATGGTTTTCCCTTCACAGGGGTTGGGACCATCAGTTGTGTTCTGCAGAAGTCAGGTGGATACACAGCTGATAGTCCTACTGAATAGACTGTTAGAATTTGTATTATGGCAAGAAAAAAGCAGCTAAGTAAAGAAAAACGAGTAGCCATCATTACTTTAAGAAATGAAGGTCAGTCAGTGCGAAAAATTGGGAAAACTTTGAAAGTGTCCCCAAGTGCAGTTGCAAAAACCATCAAACGCTACAAAGAAACTGGCTCACATGAGGACCGCCCCAGGAAAGGAAGACCAAGAGTCACCTCTGCTTCTGAGGATAAGTTTATCTGAGTCACCAGCCTCAGAAATCACAGGTTAACAGCAGCTCAGATTAGAGACCAGGTCAATGCCACACATAGTTCTAGCAGCAGACACATCTCTTCAACAACTGTTAAGAGGAGACTTTGTGCAGCAGGCCTTCATGGTAAAATAGCTGCTAGGAAACCACTGCTAAGGACAGGCAACAAGCAGAAGAGACTTGTTTGGGCTAAAGAACACAAGGAATGGACATTAGACCAGTGGAAATCTGTGCTTTGGTCTGATGAGTCCAAATTTGAGATCTTTGGTTCCAACCACCGTTTCTTTGTGCGGCGCTGAAAAGGTGAATGGATGGACTCTACATGCCTGGTTCCCACCGTGAAGCATGGAGGAGGAGGTGTGATGGTGTGGGGGTGCTTTGCTGGTGACACTGTTGGGGATTTATTCAAAATTGAAGGCATACTGAACCAGCATGGCTACCACAGCATCTTGCAGCGCCATGCTATTCCATCCGGTTTGCGTTTAGTTGGACCATCATTTATTTTTGAACAGGACAATGACCCCAAACACACCTCCAGGCTGTGTAAGGGCTATTTGACCAAGAAGGAGAGTGATGGGGTGCTATGCCAGATGACCTGGCCTCCACAGTCACCAGACCTGAACCCAATCGAGATGGTTTGGGGTGAGCTGGACCGCAGAGTGAAGGCAAAAGGGCCAACAAGCGCTAAGCATCTCTGGGAACTCCTTCAAGATTGTTGGAAGACCATTTCCGGTGACTACCTCTTGAAGCTCATCAAGAGAATGCCAAGAGTGTGCAAAGCAGTCATCAAAGCAAAAGGTGGCTACTTTGAAGAACCTAGAATATAAGACATATTTTCAGTTGTTTCACACTTTTTTGTTAAGTATATAATTCCACATGTGTTAATTCATAGTTTTGATGCCTTCAGTGTGAATGTACAATTTTCATAGTCATGAAAATACAGAAAAATCTTTAAATGAGAAGGTGTGTCCAAACTTTTGGTCTGTGCTGTAGAAGATCTAGTGTCATGGGGTTTCATTAAAAACTTCAGACCGTTTAGTTTCTACAGCCTCTATGTATCACAGTACAAAGCAGATCTACTGAGATCCACAGAGGATGTAGAAGCCATGGACTTTTATTAAAAAGTTCAGACCGTTTAGTTTCTACAGCTTCTATGTATCACAGTACATAGCAGATCTAGTATGATACACAGAGGCTGTAGAAGTCATGAGGTTTTATTAAAAAAGTTTAGACCATTTAGTTTCTACAGCCTCTATGTATCACAGTACATAGAAGATCTAGTGTGATACACAGAGGCTGTAGAAGTCATGCAGTTTCATTAAAAAGTTCAGACCATTTAGTTTCTACAGCCTCTATGTATCACAGTACACAGCAGATCTACTTAGATCCACAGAGGCTGTAGAAGCCATGGGCTTTTATTAAAAAGTCCAGACTGTTTAGTTGCTACAGCCTCTATGTATCATAGCACATAGCAGGTCTAGTGTGATACACAGAGGCTGTAGAAGCAATGGAGTTTCATTAAAAAGTTTAGACCATTTATTTTCTACAGCCTCTATGTATCACAGTACACAGCAGATCTAGTGTGATACACATAGGTTGCAGAAGCCAAAACGGTCCAAAATTTTTCATGACATTGCTCTATAAGGGAAGTCTGGCTGATATATTGTATAAACCTGCTATAGAGATCTGCTGCAATATAAGGAGGGATTACAAAGACATTTCTGAAACTGGAGCCCAAACTCATTTACAGTTGGAGCCATTGTCTCCAAATGTCTCCGGAGTAATTTGCTTCTCAAAATCACTTCAAGGGTGTAGAGACAAGTCTTCCAGGAGACATCCAAGAAGAACATCAAGGGACCTACACTGTTTGCAATCTCATCGACATCTAATTATGGCCCTTATCTAAGGAAAGAAAGGGACAAATATGGGATGCAACGGTGAGGAGCAGGATACAAGAGGTGGGCAAAGATCGCACCCCCCTCTACTAGACATAGTGGAAGGCAACTAACAAAGCGGATCTCACTCTGGCAGACCGCACGTTACATTCGCCCCTCGGCGGCTGCAAATTGCCTTGCCAGCTTCTAGAAAGGGGCTGACGTCATGAAACAAAGGGAAAGTGTCACCTGAAAATAATCCACTGTTTAATTCAGGTTTTTATGTTAAGTTAATTTTTTTGAAACTTTTTGGTAATGTTTTTTTTTTAAACTTCTCATAAAACAATATTGATGAAAAAAAATTAAACTACTGCAATTTTCACACCGGCCACTGGGGCTATTCTAGACTCATACTTCCTGTTCTTTCAGGAAATGTACATGTACATTAGCAGCAATGGACGGACTGTGACTTTATCTTTTCTACTGAAGCGTCTAAGGAACAAGTGCAAAGGTCATTGTGAAGGGGGGAGGAGGTGAGCTGTGACATCGCATATTGTGAATGGTGGATCCCTTGTATCTACTGTATATAGAGGTGTTATTAGTCAATGGTACAGGAGGATGAGGAGGTGAGCTGTGATATCACCTATAGTAAATGGTGGATCCTGTGTTATCTACAGTATATAGAGGTGTTATCAGCATTGTATAGGAGGAGGAGGAGGTGAGCTGTGACATCGCATATTGTGAATGGTGGATCCCTTGTTATCTACTGTATGTAGAGGTGTTATCAGTCATTGTACAGGAGGAGGAGGTGAGCTGTGATATCACCTATAGTAAATGGTGGATTCTGTGTTATCTACTGTATATAGAGGTGTTATCAGTCATTGTACAGGAGGAGGAGGAGGTGAGCTGTGATATCACCTATTGTAAATGGTGGATTCTGTGTTATCTACTGTATATAGAGGTGTTATCAGTCATTGTACAGGAGGGAGGATGTAAGCTGTGACACCACCTATTGTGAATGCTGGATCCTGTTTAATCTACTGCATATAGAGGTGTTATCAGCCATTGTATAGGATGAGGAGGTGAGCTGTGACATCACCTATTGTGAATGGTGGATCCTGTGTTATCTACTGTATATAGAGAAGTTATTAGTCATTGTACAGGAGGAGGAGGTGAGCTGTGACATCACCAATTGTGAATGGTGCATCCTGTGTTATCTACTGTATATAGAGGTGCTATCAGTCATTGTACAGGAGAAGGAGGAGGTGAGCTGTGACATCACCAATTGTGAATGGTGCATCCTGTGTTATCTACTGTATATAGAGGTGCTATCAGTTATTGTACAGGAGGAGGAGGAGGTGAGCTGTGACATCACCAATTGTGAATGGTGGATCCTGTGTTATCTACTGTATATAGAGGTGTTATCAGTCATTGTACAGGAGGAGGAGGTGAGCAGTGATATCACCTACTGTGAATGGTGGATCCTGTGTTATATACTGTATATAGAGGTGTTACCAGTCATTGGGGTACCACAGGGCTCTGTCCTGGGACCTGTATTGTTCAACATCTTTATCAATGATTTAGATGAGGGAATTGAGGGTAAACTGATTAAATTTGCTGATGACACAAAGCTAGGAGGGATAGCTAATACTAGAGAAGAGAGAGAGAGGATTCAAAAAGACCTAAATAAACTGGAGCAGTGGGCAGCAACTAACAGAATGGTTTTTAACAGGGAAAAATGCAAAGTACTACATCTGGGCAATAAAAATGAAAAAAGCATATACAGAATGGGAGGAATAGAGCTAAGCAACAGTACATGTGAAAAAGACTTAGGTATACTAATAGATCATAGACTGCACATGAGTCAACAGTGTGATGCAGCAGCAAAAAAGGCAAATACAATTCTGGGATGTATTAACAGAAGCATACAGTCTAGATCACGTGAAGTCATTATCGGACTTTACTCCTCCTTGTTCAGACCTCATCTGGATACTGCGCCCAGTTTTGGGCACCACATTTTAAAAAAGACATCGACATACTGGAGCAAGTTCAGAGAAAAGCGACCAAAATGGTGACCGGTCTGCAAACCATGTCCTATGAGGAACGGTTGCAGGATTTGGGAATGTTTAGCTTGCAAAAAAGAAGACTGAGAGGAGACTTAATAGCTGTCTACAAATATCTCAAGGGCTGTCACATTGTAGAAGGATCATCTTTATTCTCATTTGCACAAGGAAAGACTAGAAGCAATGGGATGAAACTAAATGGGAGGAGATACAGATTAGATATTAGAAAAAACTTTTTGACAGTTAGGGTGATCAATGAGTGGAACAGGCGGCCACGAGAGGTGGTGAGTTCCCCTTCAATGGACGTCTTCAAACAGAGGCTGGACAGATATCTGTCTGAGATGATTTAGTGAATCCAGCTTTGAGCAGAGGGTTGGACACGATGACCCAGGAGGTCTCTTCCAACTCTTAATATTCTATGATTCTATGATTGTACAGGAGGAGGAGGAGGTGAGCTGTGACATCACCTATTGTGTATGGTGGATCCTGTGTTATCTACTGTATATAGACGTATTATCAGTCATTGTACAGGAGGAGGAGGTGAGCTGTGACATCCCAAATTGTGAATAATGGGTACTAGATAATCTTCTATCTTATTATATTATCTTCTTATCTTATCTGGGTACTGTATATAAAGACGATTTTAGTTGTTGTTCAGGAGTGGGAGCAGGTGAGCTGTGATATCCTCTATTGTGAATGGTGGATCCTGTCATTGTAATCCTGCATGTGAGGATAACGAGACTTCTGAATAATCTTCTGGATAGA
Organism: Phyllobates terribilis; assembly: GCF_046119375.1. Lineage (NCBI taxonomy): Eukaryota > Metazoa > Chordata > Amphibia > Anura > Dendrobatidae > Phyllobates > Phyllobates terribilis. The sequence continues at coordinate 757,746,356 of NW_027362764.1, forward strand.
GCAAGTACAAGTCTAAAAGTGCCCAATACGCCAGTGTGAAATTTGCAAGATTTTGATTTTTTTTTTTCTGAATATAAATTGTTATATAAAAAAGCACTACCAACATATTACTACATATAATATAACACAAAAACCTGATGTAAACAGTAGGTAATTTTCTGATACATTCCCTTTCAATGCAGTAATGGGCACATGAGCTGCACAACTAATACTACGCCACTGTATTACTAATAAAGCGTATTGTGATCCATGACAGCCGCACATGTAAAGCATCACACGTGTCAATTACCCATCTGATCACCTTGTCAGGATGTAAAGGAGAAGAAGACGACAGATTATTGCAATGAATATCGCACAGTGACTACACACACAGATTCACAGCATTAGCTTTACAGCCATTAATGAAAGTATTTTTGTTTTTTAGGCTTTTTTTTTTTAAATTGTTTAGTTGGATTTGGGGTCATTATTATCAATATGTCACCTAGTGGTCAAGGATTAAGAATTTGGGACAATGGATTTTTGAAAAACGTTTAAGTGATTGTTTGTTGTTTATTTAACCAAAATATTGGCATTTCCATCTTTTCATCAATTTTGGTTAAAAAATCACTCAAAAAAAAAAACCAACAACCGGTAAACAACAGTAAATAAGTTTTCACAAAAACCATAGGAAAATCTTCCAAAAAACTGCCAAAGGCTAAAGCTGTCACAGAAACTCTCAGGAAGAGACTGAAAAATGACACAAAAGACATTTCGGGATAAAAAAAACTTGAGATTCCTGAAGTGTCTTCTGCTTAAAAAAAAATCTGTGGGTTTCTTCTGAGTTTAGACATCGTGTGCACATAGGAAATGAGGGGAAATCTCACCTCAAAACTTCTAAGTTTCACCTTTTTGCAGAGTTTTCGGAGCAGAAAGTAAACAGAACCTCCAAACTTTTTAGGTGTTTTGCAATTTTATGGAGGACTTGGAAAGTTGACGCTCAGTTTACGCTCAGTTGATGCTCAGTTAGTTTCTGCTCCAAGATTCCTTGAAAAACTGTACGTGCACATAGTCAGTGCCTAATTTGCAGTGTTTCCATCAGGAGACACTTCAAAGAAGTATCACAAACTTTCTTTTTTTCCGCGAAGCTTTTTTCAAAACCTGACGTAAAAAAAATAAAAAATGCTCAAAAGACCGAACATATGACCGGAAAAGTGGTTTTGCAATAGAAGGAAAAAACTTTATTTCCAATTTTCCCAACTCTGAAGTGTGAAAGTTGTTGAAGAGGTTGGCACCGGCACCAGCAGGAGGGACAATCTCCTCATGACAGAGGGTTTTCTCCAACTTTTTCTAAATACCACAATAAAAAAAAACAAAAAAAACACGGGGGCACTTACTTCCCGTTGTGATGTGAATTGTCGTATCGTAAGAAGAGAGAAGTGTAAATGGTTTCTGTCAGCAGGGAATATATTGCTATCATAATGAGCAGCACCGCCAGCTTCAGGACAGAGTTGAGTCGTAAAAAGACAGCGCAGGTCACCATCGCCAGAACTCCGGTGAAGACAAAGTACTAAGAGAATATAAAACGAGACAGGTGAAGTCCGGAACCAAGGAAATATCACACAAGACTGAGAAGGTACTAAATAACAAGTTTATGTAGGCAAGTTCAGATTTGGAGAAAACCTTTACCAAGTCAAAAGTGACCAGTTTTTCATTTTATATTATTCCCACTGTGTTTTCAGGATTTTTTTTTTATATTGTTTCAAAGATATGAGTCTGGTGCTAATTTGTATGGTCTTTGCAAAGGGGCAAGATTTAGAGGATCCTCGGGGGCATGGCTGACAGGATCCTCAGGGGTGTGGCTGACACAATCCTCAGGGGCGTGGATGACACAATCCTCAGGGGTGTGGATGACACAATCCTCAGGGGCATGGATGACATAATCCTCAGGGGCGTGGATGACACATTCCTCGGGGGCGTGGATGACACATTCCTCGGGGGCGTGGATGACACATTCCTCAGGGGTGTGACTAAAAGAATTCTCAGGGGCGTGGGTGACATGATCCTCAGGGGTGTGGGTGACATGATCCTCAGGGGTGTGGTTGACATGATCCTCAGGAGTGTGGCTGTACTAAATGAAAAATATCCATATCTCTAGCACTAGATTTCGGATTTAATGGGAACCTGACAACCCACCCACGGTCAGCATCTATCAGACATTGGCTGCATGTTGTCAGCCATGTATGTTTGACTTTGAAACACTGTGGCATCTCAAAGAAAAACATTAATTAAAAGCCGCCAGGGACAGAGCCGCACAGGTGAGTAGTCGAAAAAGTGGATCCCAGTGGATTCTCCCTGTCTGCTGCCTGTGACTCACAGGTTTCTCCCTTCGTATATAGGGAGAGACCTGTCAATCACTGGAGAGGCCACCGATGACCCGCCTATTGGACTAGTCTCCTGTGCGGCTCAGTCTCCGACATCTTTCAAAGTAGGTTTTTCTCTGATACGCCGAAGTGTAGCAAACATACCTAGGTGAAATCATGCAGCCATTGTCTGAGACATGCTGCCTGTGGATTGGGTCACATGTATCAGATGTCAGGGATAATACTTAAAGGGATAGTGGGAACACGGTGGCTCAGTGGTTAGCACTGGAGTCCTGGGTTCAAATCCCACCAAGGACAACATCTACAAGGAGTTTGTATGTTCTCCCCGTGTTTGTGTGGGTTTCCTCCGGGTTCTCCGGTTTCCTCCCACACTCCAAAGGCATACTGTTAGGGAATGAAGATTGTGAGCCCCAATGGGGACAGCGATGATGTCTGTAAAGTGCTGTGGAATTAAGGGCGCTATATAAGGGAGTAAAATAAATAAAATACTTTTGACTTGGTGACAGCTCCTCTTTAAAGATATTGCATGATATTAAGAGGTAAAGGGATATTTTAGCCAAAAGCATTATCAGGACTGTTAATGCAGGATTGAATTCAGCGGCAAATTGTCACATGAGATCCCCCTGTGATTTCCTGCTGTGCTAGAGGCAGAGAGGGCTGGTAATATACTGTATTTTTCGGACTATAAGACGCACTTTTTTCCTCCAGAATTTTGGAGAAAAGTGGGGGGTGCGTCTTATAGTCTGAATACTATCTCCCTGTATATACTGTGGCTCTGCGTGGTAGGAGGTCTGGGGGAGCAGCACCGGGGGATCAGTGGGGCACATGAGGCAGCAGCCGACTGCTGCAGCCTGCGCTGTGCCCGCTACTAAAGAAAATGAATATTCCCTGCTCCCCTCGCCCATGGGCGTGGGAAGCAGGGAATATTCATTTTCCTTAATAGCCGGCAAACTGTACCGCTGCGGTACAGTGTGCGCGCTCTCACAGTGTGTGAGGGCGCATGGCAGGGACGCCATGCGCGGCTCACACAGTGAGAGTGTCAGCAGCAGAGCGGGACAGTGCTGGAGGAGAGAGAAGGTGAGTATGATTGTTTATTTTTTGTGGGCTGCAGGATGGGGGCTCAAGGGGTGCCAAGCATACCAGGATGGGGGATCAAGGTGTACCAAGCATACCAGGATGGGGGCTCAAGGGGTGCCATGCATACCAGGATGGGGGAATCAAGGAGTGCCATGCATACCAGAATGGGGGATAAAGGGTTGACATGAATACCAGGACGGGGGAATCAAGGGGTGCCATGAATACCAGGATGGGGAAATCAAGGAGTGCCATGCATACCAGGATGGGTGATCAAGGGGTGCCATGCATACCAGGATGGGGGAATCAAGGGGTGCCATGCATACCAGGATGGGTGATCAAGGGTTGCCATGCATACCAGGATGGGTGATCAAGGGGTGCCATACATACCAGGATGGGGGCTCAAGGGGTGCCATGTATACCAGGATGGGAGATCAAGGTGTACCAAGCATACCAGGATGGGTGATCAAGTGGTGCCATGCATACCAGGATGGGTGATCAAGGGGTGCCATGCATACCAGGATGGGGGCTCAAGGGGTGCCATGCATACCAGGATGGGGGCTCAAGGGGTGCCATGCATACCAGGATGGGTCATCAAGGGGTGCCATGCATACCAGGATGGATGATCAAGGTGTGCCATGCATACCAGGATGGGGGCTCAAGGGGTGCCAAGCATACCAGGATGGGGGCTCAAGGGGTGCCATGAATACCAGGATGGGTGATCAAGGGGTGCCATGCATACCAGGATGGGGGCTCAAGGGGTGCCATGCATACCAGGATGGGGGATCAAGGTGTACCAAGCATACCAGGATGGGGGCTCAAGGGGTGCCATGCATACCAGGATGGGGGAATCAAGGGGTGCCATGCATACCAGGATGGTGGATTAAGGGGTGCCATGCATTCCAGGATGGGGATGAGGGCCACGTATACCAAGATGGGATGGGGGCCACGTATACCAGGAAGGAGGGGCCATACATACCAGGATATTAACAGAATTGGGGGACATTACCCCAATACCAGTGTCAGCAGCAGACTCCCTCCCCCTTAACAGGGCATCATGACCACATTTTTTGCTTAAATATTTTTTTTCCTATTTTCCTCCTCTAAAAGCTAGGTGCGTCTTATGGTCCGGTGCGTCTTATAGTCCGAAAAATACGGTAATGTAGCTGTGGAGAACACGCACTACCAAATAAAGGTAAAATAAAAGGTAAAACATCTTGGACGGGCTGAGACTATCTCCCCCACAAATTACAATCATGCCGTACTGTTTTATCAAGAGGATTTTCTGCAAAAGGAGCCTCACTTGTGCTTTACACGGGCTGTCGCCCACGGGTTGTGGCCACCACAAATTCATTTGTCACGGCTATTTAGCATTGGACGACTTTGTGGAGTTGATATTTAGTCACTGTATGTTGCTAATATTTCAGATCTGTATCATTACATGGAAACTGTATTTATTTTACTGGCTTATGTGGCGCCATTAATTCTATGGCGCTTTACGGACATCATCTTTGGGGCTCACAATCTAATTTCTCTAGTAGGAAGGAAACCACTGTGTCACCCCATATGTCAGTATTATTTGAGGACTATATGGTGGTGCTATTTGAAACACCGTATTTTGGTGTTACTAAAGCATGGTATGGTGGTATAATTTAGGCACTGTAATGTTGGGATTATTTATACAATGTTTGTTGATATTATTTGAGCACTTTATGGAAGTATTATTTGAGCATGGTATGGTGGTATTATTAGAAAAAACAAAACATATTTTTGCAGTACAAAAGCACAGAATGTTGGCATTATTTGAGTACTAAATGTTGGTATTATTTGGGCACTGTATTGTGGAATATTTTATGCACTGTATATAATTATTATTTGAGCACTGTATGATATTCCTTGTGAACTGTATGTCGGTAGTATTTAAGCACTGTATGTTGGTATTATTTGTGCATTGTATGTTGATATTCCTTGAACACTGTATGTTGGTTTTATTTCAGCACTGTATGATGGTATTATTTGAAACACTATATTTCAGTATTACTAAAGCACTTTATGCAGAAATTATTTAAACAGTGTTTGTTGGTATTATTTAAGCACTGTATACTGATATCATTTGAGCACTATATGGTGGTATTATTTTAACACCGTAAAGTAGTATTAATTAAAGACTATATGGTGTTATTGTTTGAACACTGTATGTTGATGTCGTTTGAGCACTGTAAGATGGTATTATTTGTGCATTGTATGTTGATATTATTTCAAAACTATGTTGGTCTTATTTCAGCACTGTATGTTGGTCTTATTTCAGCACTGTATGGTGGTATTGTTTGAAACACTGTATTTTGGTATTACTAAAGCACTTCATGCTGATATTATTTAAACCGTGTTTGTTGGTGTTATTTAAGCATTGTATGCTGATATTGTTTGAGCACTACATGGTGGTATTATTTCAACACCGTAAAGTAGTATTAATTAAGCACTGAATAGGGTTATTATTTGAGAACTGTGTGCTGATGTTATTTGAGCACTGTATGTTGTTATTATTTGAACACTTGATATTGTTTTTTTTTTCAGTACTGTATGATGGTATTAAATGAAACACTGATATTACTGTATATTGGTATCATTAGACCACTGTATGTCTGTGTTATTACAGCACTGTGTCGTGGAATTATTTGAGTACTGTATGTTAGTATTATTTCAGCAGTATATGGCGGTATTATTTGAACTCTGCCTGTTGGTTTTATCTCAGTACTGTATGCTGTTTGTATTTGATCACTGTGTGTTGATATTATTTCAGCACTGTATTGTGGTGTTATTTGAGCACTGTATATTGGTATTGTTTCAACACTGTATGGTGTTATTATTTGAACACAGGATGGTGGTATTGTTTAAGTCCTATATGGGGGTATTATTTCAGAACCATATGTTGGTATTATTTGTGCATTGTATGTTGATATCTGAGCTCTATATAGCGGTATTATTTGAACACTGTTGGTTTAGTTTCAGCACTGTATGGTGGTAACATTTGAAACACTATATTTTGGTACTACTACAGCACTGTATGGTTGTATTATTGAAGCATTGTATCTTGGTGCTATACGTGCACTGTATATTGTTATTATTTAAACACTACATAAATTATATCTGAGCGCCATAACATCTGTAATAAAAACAATGATTGTTTTTCATACCCAGTAATTATTTGAACACTGTATGTTGGTATTATTTGAGAATTTTATGTTTTTTTTTTTTTAATTCACCGTATGTTGTCATTATTCATATATTGGTATTTTTTGTTCACTGTATGGCGGTATTATTTCAGCACTGAATGGTCGTATTTGCAGCATTTGGTACTGCTGCTTAGTTACTTTACCAGATATTATTTTTTGCTGTGCATGATGGTGGGGACACTGTATAGCATTGGTATTTAGACAGCTGATGGCGCTATTATTTAGGCACTGTTTGGTATGGTTAATTGTACACGGGGATATACGGGGAAGCAACAGCAGGTACTGCAGAAGGCATCATTCAACGCAAAGCTCTTTTCCAACCTCCAACTATTGTATATACGTATTATATAGAAAAGTGGGCAACATGGCCCCAATGAGGGCCACAGCTCTTCTTTGTGTTTGCTGGGAAGATTTATAGGCAATATGGATTTATTACTATTATTATTGTATTACTCCGACAGTAAGGAATAAAGCAATAAGGACCTTAATAGCCAATTAAACCAACGCCATCTAGTTATATGTCACATGTGGCTGCACGGTGATGAGATCTATTCACAAAACCACATGAACAATTAATAATGTGTTTTTCCAGGATGGAAGGCGGCAGTTTCCAAGGCTTTGTTAAAGGGCTGTACAATCTGCAGAACTGTGTAATTTTCCACATAGCTGCCCATGCTGCCTCATGCACTGGTGCACCGGGTGACAGTAACGCGTTATTAGAGCCTGTGCGGTGTATGCAGATCCCTTGTGTCTCCCTGGCGGCTGCGTCGCCTCCTTCATCTCAGCACCGGAGTCGGAATTATCTCGAAAAACCACTCGACACGCGGTGACATCTTTATATTCATTACTGGGGTAAATTACCCTGTTGCAAAGAGCCTACAGCGACTCGAAGCGCGCCGATGATTTGTCAGCAATCTGCTACACGGCCCAATTATAAGGCATTTTCGCCCAAAGTATAAAGGTAATCACCAGTCAATACAAACACTTGACTTGTCATCTTCGGAGAAAATTTCCAGTCATCCATTTATATCTGTTTTTTGGAAAAATTGAGTGACAACCAATATGGCCGACATTAGGATCCACGTGGTTCCTAGACTCTTGAATGTTGCAAATTTAAGCTGATCTGAATTTATGGGAATAAGGGTAGGCACACCGGTTGTCGCACAGCTTTTCCAAAAAGAAACATCTCCGAAGAGATCAATATATGGATTTGTATTTGTGATGGCCAAATAATGAGGTCTTGTGTAGTCGTCCTTTACAAGAGGATCTCTCATTTCCCATAGATATGTAATTTTTGTAAAATGCCGCTGTTCTCCTGAATCCGGTGAAGTTTTTCTTTTGTTCCTGCGCCTCTCGGTTCTTGAGACACGGCCTCTTCTTCATTGTACATAAATCTAGTATTTTAAGCCAACTGGGAGTGGTCAATAAGAATACGCCCACAGAGAAGAGTTAAGGACCACACCCACTTGCCAAAAAAGATTTAGCTAGATTTACACACTTACGATATTTATGGCAAGTTACACATCCTCTATCATGGAAAAAGAAACAAGTGACTGCTATACAACTCTGTGAGTTTGCTGCTGTGCTAGAGGCAGAGAGAGCTATCTTTTTTTCAGTGCCTAGTTACAGGTGTGTAATCATATGAAATGTTAGCAAGAATAACATAAAATCTTCTAATTTATTGAACTAAGTTTGTTTTTTTCAGCCCTATTAAAAAATGTTTACACCAATTGTCTTCACGGTGATATCTGAGTATGGTGGGCTCTCTACAAGAGACCATGGGTGGTGAGGATGTAAATTATTACCTCGGGATAAAAGCAAATGTCGGTGACGGAGGCCGATGAGTTGAAGGTCTGATTTTTTGAGGTAATCGATTTGTCGAAATCACACCAAAGCTGAAAAGAGACAAATAATAAAAAAAAAAAAAACAGGCATAAACCACAATGAAAATGAAGATACAGCTATGCCAAATATAAACAAAAATTATTAACAACTCTCCACCACAAAATTTTGCCCCATGACCCACCTATAGGGTCCAGACTGGGAGGGATGGTGGAGAATGTCGACACCCGTACAATGCTCCTACTGCTTCTGGTGACATCACTTAAGCCTTGAGGTTGATGATGTCACATTCACAACTATAAGAAAATTCCCCTTGTTGCTCTCACATCTCATTGCTGCCCCCATTAGATGAAGCCTTGCCCGTACGGACCCTGCCCTATTTTATTTACGCCGGGCATTGGACTTTAATCTGATGGGATCTTGGCTAAACTTTATCCCAGTGCTTATTAATTTTTAAGGCGGCAACCAATAAACTTATCTGATATATATTTGCCAAATGAGACTTACATTTTTGGACAGCTGTTTCAGGGTTCTTGCCCCTCATCAGTGAAGAGTAGGACACTTGTTGGCTAGATGAGATGGATTTGACAAAGATATGGAGCTGCCGACATCTTGTTGTGCACCAATGAAGGGAAAAAATCCTGAAACAGCTGTACAGATGAATATCTGGTTTGGCTGCTATGAGATAGTTTGTAAGAGAGTGAATTTATCACCCCCTCCTCCTTCATGGAGCATTGCCTCCTGTAAATCTCTTTAATGAGAACTAGTCCCCACACCAACAAAATTCTAAATGTAAGGTGTCCCTGTTTTTTTTTGCATTGGAGCCCAGGAATCATAACTTAGGATATGTGCACACAGAGTTATTTGAAGAGTTTCTTACAATGGGAAAAAAGCTTTGAAAAATGGCTTTAAACTTGATCCAAAAAAAAAAAACCACTTGAAAAGACTCTTCCAACTCATTTCTATTGTAAAATCACTTTACCGGTCATATCTTCAGTCTTTTGAGCGTTTCAATTCAGATTTTGAAAAATACCAGGTGGTAGAAAAGAAAATGCATGTCACGACCTTGAAGCTTATTCTGATGGAATCTGCTACAAACTAAGCATTGTCCAACCAAAAGGCTGCAAATAACATTGAAAAGGAAAAAAAACATTGCAAAAAAAGCTTGAAAAAAATCTTCAAACCATCTTCAGGAAACGTAAACCTTCCCCAAAAAGGAGTCTCCTGAAGCGTTTTCCACTAGAAAACTTGATGTTTTTGACCACTTAAAAAAAAAACCCTCTGTGTGCACACAGCCTTATACCTTCTACAACACTGGATGAAGCTAGAACACAAGCGGAGACGTAATTCTAGATGAGAACAAGTAAAGCCGAGGCTACTAAATGTATTTAACATTCCCGTAAAATGGAACATAGCAGCTATTTACCAATTTGCGGAAGTAAATGCAACTTATTTTTTTTTCCTAAGCTGCTTTTAATTTATGAAAGTTTATTTCTTTGGTTTTACATGATTTTTGATTATTACTGAACTTTTGCAACATGAAATTGTCAGAAAACCTGTGGGCTTCTATTGGAAAGAGCAGTGCAGAGAGAGGAGGAGCGGAGTCTATTACCCAGTGTGCACGGCGAGAAAAGTAGCAAGTTGTGCTAACCCATGGACTAGGGAACAGTTACATAAATAGCTTTTTCATGGGTCCAATTTTCTTATTAAAACTATACATTTTGGTTAGTATTTTAAGTTACGTTAAAACCAAGCACACCATTGTTTTTCTTATGAAATTCTCAATAAGTTTGATGTGTCACATGACCCTCTTCCCATTGAAAAAAATAAAGTTGGATCCAAAATGGCCGACTTCAAAATGTCCGCCATGGTCACCACCCATCTGGAAAAGTTTTCCCCCTCCCATATACTAATGTGCCACAAACAGGAAGTTGATATCACCAACCATTCCCATTTAATTTAGGGGTATCCATATTAATGGCCCACCCTGTACATATTGGGATAGGATCTTGGAGATGGGAATACCTCTTTAAGTCCATCAAGTTCAACCTATAGCCTAACATGTTGGTCCAGAGGAAGGCAAAAAACCTCATCAATTAATAGGTCCATGTTAGAGGAAAAATTCCTTCCCAACTTGATATACGGCAATCAGACTACTTCCCTAGATCAACTTCCCATCACAGAATCCAGTACCCATAACCAGTAACATATTTTTCAAGAAAGGTATCCAGGTCTTTCTTGAATTTTGGTAGAGAATCAACCATTACAATATCATGTGGCAGAGAGCTCCATAGTCTCACTGCTCTTACAGTAAATAATCCATAGTCTCACTGCTCACACAGTAAAGAATCCATAGTCTCACTGCTCACACAGTAAAGAATCCATAGCCTCACTGCTCACACAGTACAGAATCCATAGTCTCACTGCTCACACAGTACAGAATCCATAGTCTCACTGCTCACACAGTAAAGAATCCATAGCCTCACTGCTCACACAGTACAGAATCCATAGTCTCACTGCTCACACAGTACAGAATCCATAGTCTCACTGCTCACACAGTAAAGAATCCATAGCCTCACTGCTCACACAGTACAGAATCCATAGTCTCACTGCTCTTACAGTAAAGAATTCACAGTCTCACTGCTCACACAGTACAGAATCCATAGTCTCACTGCTCTTACAGTAAAGAATTCACAGTCTCACTGCTCACACAGTAAAGAATCCATAGTCTCACTGCTCACACAGTACAGAATCCATAGTCTCACTGCTCTTACAGTAAAGAATTCACAGTCTCACTGCTCACACAATAAAGAATCCATAGTCTCACTGCTCACACAGTACAGAATCTATAGTCTCACTGCTCTTACAGTAAAGAATCCATAGTCTCACTGCTCTTACAGTAAAGAATCCATAGTCTTGCTGCTCTTACAGTAAAGAATCCATGATCTCACTGCTTTTACAGTAAATAATCCATAGTCTCACTGCTCTTACAGTAAAGAATCCATAGTCTCAGTGCTTTTACAGTAAAGAATCCATAGTCTCGCTGCTCTTACAGTAAAGAATTCATGGTCTCACTGCTCTTACAGTAAAGAATCCATAGTCTCACTGCTCTTACAGTAAAAAATCCATAGTCTCAGTGCTTTTACTGTAAAGAATCCATAGTCTCACTGCTCTTACAGTAAAGAATCCATAGTCTCACTGCTCTTACAGTAAAGAATCTATAGTCTCACTGCTCTTACAGTAAAAAGTCCATAGTCTCAGTGCTTTTACAGTAAAGAATCCATAGTCTCACTGCTCTTACAGTAAAGAATCCATGATCTCACTGCTCTTACAGTAAAGAATCCATAGTCTCACTGCACTTACAGTAAAGAATTCATGGTCTCACTGCTCTTACAGTAAAGAATCTATAGTCTCACTGCTCTTACAGTAAAAAATGCATGGTCTCACTGCGCTTAAAGAATCCACAGTCTCACTACTCTTAGAGTAAAGAATTCATAGTCTCACTGCTCTTACAGTAAAGAATCCATAGTCTCACTGCTCTTACAGTAAAGAATCCACAGTCTCACTACTCTTACAGTAATGAATTCATAGTCTCACTGCTCTTACAGTAAAGAATCCATAGTCTTACTGCTCTGACTGTAAATAATCCATAGTTTCACTGCTCTTACAGTAAAGAATCCATAGTCTCACTGCTCTGACAGTAAATAATCCACAGTCTCACTGCTCTTACAGTAAAAAATCCATGGTCTCACTGCTCTTACAGTAAAGAATCAACAGTTTCACTGCTCTTAGAGTAAAGAATCCACAGTCTCACTACTCTTAGAGTAAAGAATTCATACTCTCACTGCTCTTACAGTAAAGAATCCATAGTCTTACTGCTCTGACAGTAAATAATCCATAGTCTCACTGCTTTTACGTAAATAATCTGCTCCTGTGAAAAGAAATCTGCATAGTCTTCCAAACAGTATAATGGGCCCCACAAAGTCCTTCATGCAGAATAATGGCTCCACATAGGGGTGGTGGTTCTGGTGTCGTGGGCCAAATATAAATCACCCTGCGGGCCAGAGTGTGACAAGTATGCTCCAGACATAGAGGATACTCTCTTGTCCTTGTCGCAGGCCTAGATCTGAAAATCTCATTATGCAGATCTCTGTACTGTCCCCTCATATAATTGTACACTGTAATAAGATCGCCCCTAAGCCTTTGTTGTGCCAGGTTGTGTTTTCCAACCTGAATAACCCCAAGTTTGATAATCTGCCTTCTGCAGTCCATCCGTTCTCTTAATAACCTAGGTTGCTCTTCTCTGCACCTTCTCAAAATTGTACACAGTATTCTACGTGTGGCCACACTAGTGACTTGTATAGATGCAAAACTATGTTCTGGTCATAAGCATCTATGTCTCTTTTAATGCACCCCATTATTTTATTGGCCTTGGCAGCAGCTGCCTGGCACTGGTCACTAAAGTGGAGTTTGCCGACCACCCATACACCCAAGCCTTTTTTTAGTGACAGTTTTACCCATTGTTTTACATTTTGTACATAGTTATGCATTTTATTTCCTCTGCAAAAGTGCATAACCTTACATTTATCTATATTAAACTACAATTGCCTTTTCTCATCCCAAGCCTCCAGCTTATATAAATCCTTCTGTAATATAAAATTGTCCTCCTCTGTATTGATTACCCTGCAGAGTTTAATATTATCCGCAAATATTGTAATTCTACTCTGTATGCCCCCTACAAGGTTATTCATAAATATGTTAAAAAGAAGAGGACCCAATACTGACCCCTGTGGTACCACACGGTTAACTGTGACCCAATCAGAGTGTGTTCTGTTAATAACCACCCTTTGTTTCCCCATCACTGAGCCAGTTATTAACCCAGTTACACATTTTCCCCTAGTCCCATTATTCTCATTTTATGTATTTTGTGTGGCAGCGTATCAATTTGGTAAAATAAAAAATCAATCTACTTCTGCTCATAGTTTCGGCCAATTTCACCTCGAAGGGGTTCTCCAAGGTAAAGTAAGACAAAAAATATATATTCACGTACTGGAGAACAGGGGATTTAGAAACCAGTTCTTGGTGTTCAAGTCGTTGAACTTCCATCGATAAGCAAGTTACCCTCTATTCTATGGATAGGGGTTGATTTCTTACATTGGGAATAAGTGTTTAAATTTAACTTTTATACTAGTGGATAACCCCCTTAATTAAATAAGGTTTAAGACATGTCACATTAGATTTCATTTCAGGTTTGATAATAAAAAAAAAGTTTACATTTTTTTTGAGCCAACTTGATATTTTGTACATTTTAATTGATTAATACATATGAGACTATAATCTAGGCTTTCCTTTATTAGGGCAAGTATTTAGATAGCACTCTATTCTTGTAACGAAACACTCTGGCGATAGCAAAATGGCTCATTTTTGCTAGCTAGCACCAAGTACCTGGGACCCATACCCTATCAGCACATCCCTTCCCCCCAAGCAACATCCTTGATTTTAAAATTGGACTAGAGATCCTCTTGAAATGGTCACTCTTGTTTTAACAAACTTTGCAAGAATCTCTAGTACAAGGTAGAATATTTCTCATCAGAGAAATATGCTTCTTTTTTCACTTATGAGCCACTTCTTCTCCACTTCCCAATCTCCTGAATTCATCATTTCACTTTGCAAAAAAATGCTAAAATTTATCTTGCTAATGGAAAGAGGAGCAGCAAATTCACTGAGGGATCAGATTACTGCTGCATGTTGAAGTCTATGGAAAAGGAGGAACAGAATGAGGGACAGTGACAGAGACAAAGACTGTGCTTCAGATGTATGTCCTCCTTAGATGGATTCACAGCTACACTGCTCAGTACAACTGTATAATTCACAGCTACACTGCTCAGTACAGCTGTATAATTCACAACTACACTGCTCAGTACAGCTGCATAATTTACAGCTACTCTGCTCAGTACAGCTGTATAATTTACAGCTACACTGCTCAGTACAGCTGTATAATTCACAGTTACACTGCTCATTACAGCTGTATAATTCACAGCTACACTGCTCAGTACAGCTGTATAATTCACAGCTACACTGCTCAGTACAGCTGTATAAGGTCCACTTTGCTGATACTTCTAAACGTGCTACACAAAGCCAGAAGAGCAGGAATTCCTCATGTCTGTGTGTTCTGTGCATGAGAGACAACATAGTAGCTAGTCTCCACTAGCTCAGAGATAACAGCTCAGTACAGCTGTATAATTCACAGCTACACTGCTCAGTACAGCTCTATAATTTACAGCTACACTACTCAGTACAGCTGTATAATTTACAGCTACACTGCTCAGTACAGCTATATAATTCACAGCTACACTGTGTAGCTCTACACAGCTACACTGTGTAACTCTATAATTCGCAGCTATACTGCTCAGTACAGCTGTATAATTCACAGCTACACTGCTCAGTACAGCTGTATAATTCACAGCTACACTGCTCAGTACAGCAGTATAAGGTCCTCCACTTTGCTGCTACTTCTAAACGTGCTACACAAAGCCAGAAGAGCAGGAATTCATCATTTCTGTGTGCTCTGTGCATGAGAGACAACATAGCATCTAGTCTCCACTAGCTCAGAGATAACTGAAAATCAGAAACAGCCTGCAGAGGTGAAAAATGCAGGTTACAAGTCACATAATGGCAAGCTGTAGTGTTAGTCTTCATGTACACATGTAGTAGCTCATTCTGAAAAGTCTCCTGAAACAGGTATTAGTTAAATAAATCTGCAGGATTTTTCTTTTTTTGCTTCAATGAAATATTTTGTTGTCCTTAGCAAAGAAGAAATTTGTACAATTTTGGATTTAAATTATATGCAACTTTTGTTTTTGTTTCTTTTTTTAACTCCCAAGGCTGATATTATAATCTCACCTTCTGTTCCATCACTCCTTAAGGAATATTGTATTTTTTTTCCCCGTCTTAAGCTGCAAGCTGTTACAACAGATATTTTATGGCTGATATCCAAAAAAGAAATTGCATTATCAGTGAGGCGGGATTTATTGTGTCGGCAGCTTTTTATTGTGCTAACTATACTAGATAAATAAAATATAGGGCTCAGGGTCCTTTATGATTTTTTTTTACTGCTGGGCTAAGTACTTTTGCCTTCACGATCAATATAGTTATTGGTTTGTGTATCTGGCCCATTACTCATTCTGCTTCGTGATGTATCCGAGGTTTAACAAGTTTTTATTCATGGTACCTGCTAGGTATAAACTAAAGATGAGCAAATAGATTCGAGGCGGCTGCCATTTTCCTTTATTTTATTTTAGGATAAAAAATGAAAAACACATGGGGCTCGATTTATTATTACATTTTCTTCTTTTTTTCGTTTTTGGTCTTTTTCAGCTTTTTTTCCTTATTTTTTTTTTATTTGTGCTTTTTTAAATCCCATTTTATATGCGTCAGCCTGTTTTTTTTTCTCTCTTCCAATGTACGCCGCCGTGGGCGAAGGTTTGGGGTTTCGAGATATTTGTAGATGATTCATCAATTGCAACTTTTTGAAAACTCGCTATTTTTTTGTGCAAATTTCCTCCAGTCCATCCCCAGAGTGATTTGATGTATGTCTGAAAGGTTTGCGCAAATTTTGTGACAATTCATAGAACGTGCAACTTTTTGCAAAAAAGTTTGAAGACAAAAAGAAAAAGAGCGTTTTTTTGATTTTCCTTAAAATTCATGGGCCAAGTGCGCCTTTTTGAAAACTTCAGAGCAAATAAAACATCAATGCATATCACAAGATGATAAAAAAAGAAAACGGCCTTAAACAAATGATGAATTAGGCTTATTATATTCTCTTGCCCTCCACATATCCTGTTGCTGCAGCTCCCCGCCAGGTTTTCTGCTGGCTCGATTCCTCCATCCAGCACAAAAGCACCTTCACTGTCCTGTTGCTCCAGCTCCCAAACAGGCTTGCTTCCTCCATCCACACCAAGGCCCCTTCACTGTACTGTTGCTCCAGCTCCCCGCCAGGTTTTCTGCTGGCTCGCTTTCTCCATCCAGCACCAAGGCACCTTCACTGTCCTGTTGCTCCAGCTCTCAACCAGGTTTTCTGCTGGCTCGCTTCCTCCATGCACACCAAGGCCCCTTCACTGTCCTGTTGCTCCAGCTCCCTGCCAGGTTTTCTGCCGGCTTGGTTCCTCCATCCAGCACCAAGGCCCCTTCACTGTCCTGTTGCTCCAGCTCCCCATCAGATTTTCTGCCGGCTCGCTTCCTCCATCCAGCACCAAGGCCCCTTCACTGTCCTGTTGCTGCAGCTCCCCACCAGGTTTTCTGCCAGCTCGCTTCCTCCATCCAGCACTAAAGCCTCCACATATCCTGTTTCTGCAGCTCCCCACCAGATTTTCTGCCAGCTTGCTTCCTCCATCCAGCACTAAAGCCCCCACATATTCTGTTGCTGCAGCTCCCTGCCAGGTTTTCTGCTGTCTTACTTTCTCCATCCAGCACCAAGGCTGCTTCACTGTCCTGTTGCTCCAGCTCCCCGCCAGGTTTTCTGCCAGCTCGCTTCCTCCATCCAGCACTAAAGCCCCCACATATTCTGTTGCTCCATATTTTTCTGCTGGCTTGCTTCCTCCATCCAGCACCAAGGCTTCTTCACTGTCCTGTTGCTCCAGCTCCCCATCAGATTTTCTGCCGGCTCGCTTCCTCCATCCAGCACCAAGGCCCCTTCACTGTCCTGTTGCTGCAGCTCCCCACCAGGTTTTCTGCCAGCTCGCTTCCTCCATCCAGCACTAAAGCCTCCACATATCTTGTTTCTGCAGCTCCCCGCCAGATTTTCTGCCAGCATGCTTCCTCCATCCAGCACTAAAGCCCCCACATATTCTGTTGCTGCAGTTCCCTGCCAGGTTTTCTGCTGTCTTACTTTCTCCATCCAGCACCAAGGCTGCTTCACTGTCCTGTTGCTCCAGCTCCCCGCCAGGTTTTCTGCCAGCTCGCTTCCTCCATCCAGCACTAAAGCCCCTACATATTCTGTTGCTCCATATTTTTCTGCTGGCTTGCTTCCTCCATCCAGCACCAAGGCTTCTTCACTGTCCTGTTGCTGCAGCTCCCCACCAGGTTTTCTGCTGGCTTGCTTCCTCTATCCAGCACCATGACCCCTTCACTGTCCTGTTGCTGCAGCTCCCCGCCAGGTTTTCTGCTGGCTCGCTTCCTCCGTCCAGCACCAAGGCCCCTTCACTGTCCTGATGGTGGTCTACCTTCCTTGTATTATATTGACAGTTTTCCCGTTTGCAAGTGTTAAATCCCCTTTATTTTGAACACAGACTCATCCTTAGGGACTCCTGAGTATGGAAAGATTAATTTCTGAACCGACGGATCCATCTCATGATGGCAAAAAAAAAAGGAATCGACAAAACCCAATGACTAAAAGCACCCAACGGATCTCAATGACTACAGTGGGGTCCAGCAGGTTCCATCTTGGAATTCCTCATGTTACCAATAACAATAGGTACTTTTTCTGGCTTGTTTTTTTTTTTACAGAATTACCAATTACCTCCTATGAGATGTGCAGCATCATTAGGTAAAAGCACCCGTACGGATAAAGAATTTGCCCGTATACACAAATAGTTAACTAATAACTAATAATAACTAACAAATAGTTAATAGTGATGAGCTAGCACTAAAATACTTGGGTGCTCGACCCGAGCAACGAGCCCAATGTAAGTCTATGGGAAACTCGAGCATTTTTCTGGCGGTCCCCCCCGGCGGTCTGCAGAAGGTCAAAAATTGCCCAAATCGATGGGAACAGTGCTCAATTAAACGTCAGGCAGGCAGAATATATAGGCAGACAGGAAGGCAGGGTATATAGGAGGGTGCATGAAAAACATAGGAGGGCACTTGGAACACACTAGTGCCCTCCGATTTTCATGCACCCATCTCTTTAAAAAAGCCGGCCGGCAATTTATCAGCGGCATACACCGGTACCCGACAATTTAGAACAGAAAAAATAGAGCATCACACATAGATTAGATATATAGAAACATGTCAGTCACATATATAATAAGTACAGTGACAGTGTTGGTTACTGTACTTGTTATTTAGTGTTAAAATAAAGGATTTATTTAAAAAAAAATAATAGTGGTTTCGTCTCTTTAAAAAAGCCGGCCGGCAATTCAGCATCGGTACCCGACAATTTATAACAGAAAGAATAGAGCATCACACATAGATTAGATAGACAGAAACATGTCAGTCACATATATAATAAGTACTGTGACAGTGATGGTTACTGTACTTGTCATTTAGTGTTAAAATAAAGGATTTATTAAAAAAAAAATTGGCGTGGGGTTCCCCGTAATTTTAGTCTCTAGCGGAGGTTAAGCAGACGGCTGGGGAAGATGTTTGAAGCCTGGGAAGGGGGTAATACCCACGGAGTTTCCCAGGCTACTAATATCAGCCCCCAGCTAAATACCTAGCCTTTACTAGCTATTAAAATGGGGGACCCAAAAAAAAAATGACATGGGGTCCCCCCTATTTTAATAGCTAGCAAAGGCTAGGCAGACAGCTGGGGGATGATATTAATAGCCCAGGAAGGGTGCCATGAATATTGGCCCCCTTCCACGGCATTGAGATGTCAGGTTGGATGGTAGCAAAACGCTGCCATCCAGCTTGTCATCCTTCAGAGACACTGCGGAGCGCAGGCAATGTCTCTGAAGGATAACAAGCTGGATGGCAGCGTTCTGCTACCATCAAGCCTGCCATCTCAATGCCGTCCCAGCGTGGGAGAATTCTCCTGCTCATGCGGTGACGTCATTTGCCGGCACCGCATGCGCAGGAGAATTCTCCCACGCTGTCAGTGACGTGCATGAGGTGAGCTGAGTTCATTGGACATGACCTCGGCTCATCTGGATGCCGTCACAGCCAGACACTGAGGAGCTTCACTGAGGAGCTTCTCAGTGTCTGCGGCACGGCAAGCTGGATGGCAGCTTTCGGCTGCAATCCAGCCTGTCATGTGAATGTAGCAGAGCTGAAGCCGTCCTGGGAACCATGGAAAGGTAAGGATGATGTTGGTTTATTATTTTATTTTTATTGCAGGAGATCGTTGGCTTCAGCTGGAATGGGCGTGACGGTAAGTATGGTTTAATTTAGAACATTAAAGAATTGTGTCTTTATTTCAATTAAAGGACTTTATTCTGGGTGTTTGTGTTTTTTTTTAACTTTGACTATGGGGTTAGTAATGGGGGTGTCTTATAGACGCCTCTCCATTACTAACCTGGGCTTGATGTCAGCTGGCATTATAAGCTGACATCAACCCCCAGCCCTATTACCCCACTGCCACCGCTACAGGGCAGTGGGAAGAGCGAGGCTAAGTGCCAGAATTGGCACATCCTATGGATGCGCCATTTCTGGGGCGGCTGACGGCTGGTGTTTCTAGCCTGGGAGGGGGCCAATATTCATGGCACCCTTCCTGGGCTATTAATATCAGCCACCAGCTGTCTGCCTAGCCTTTGCTAGCTATTAAATTAGGGGGGACCCCACGTTATTTTTTTTGGGGGGTCCCCCATTTTAATAGCTAGTAAAGGCTGGGTATTCAGCTGGGGGCTGATATTAGTAGCCTGGGAAGCTCCGTGGGTATTACCCCCTTCCCAGGCTTCAAACATCTGCCCCAGCCGTCTGCTTAACCTCCACTAGAGACTAAAATTACGGGGATCCCCACGCCAATTTTTTTTTTAATAAATCCTTTATTTTAACACTAAATGACAAGTACAGTAACCAACACTGTCACTGTACTTATTATATATGTGACTGACATGTTTCTATCTATCTAATCTATGTATGATGCTCTATTCTTTCTGTTCTAAATTGTTGGGTACCGGTGTATGCCGCTGATGAATTGCCGGCCTTTCATGTTTCACTGTGAGCACTGTTCCCATCAATTTGGGCAATCGCCGTAATGCCACAACCACCATGGCTGTGACATTACAGTGAGTGGCAGACAATCCCTGCATGATTGGTGCTCTAAATAGCACCAAACATGCAGGGAGGGGACACGAGCTCCCGCCCGAGCATCTCGAAAGTACTCGGCGAGCTCCGAGCATCTCGAGTACTGAGATGCTCGGGCGAGTATCGAGCAGTGGCGAGCATGCTCGCTCATTACTAATAGTTAACTGTCAGGGGGCCTCTTTATACCACAAATCCACCATCCAGGAGTTAGTGATGAGAATATGTAATTATGTGAGCATCCATAGAAAAACATCTAGAAATATCGGCTTTACCGCTACCTACCTGGCATTGGCATTCTGACATCGCTAATGTTTTGTAAATGACCTGTTTTAATTTTAAGGACCATTGATACATTCCCTGCTCCACAAGCACAAGCATCTCCCCGAACATATCAGAGGTGAAGGATTTGCTGCCTGCGTCTATACAGTTACTCTGGGGATTAAAGCTACATGTGGAGAGGTGAGAGGTGCATAACCTTATCAAAAAGCAATATGTGGGGATTTATTTTCTTGGAAAGAACTAAAGTACAATCAGATTTAGAAGAAGAGCTTGGTCCATAACCGAATAAAAGCCTCTAATATCTGTCAACTTAAAGGCAGATTCAATTTGCAATGCGATGCCGAGAAGAATGAAAAACACGGTAGTAATAAAGTCGTGGAAGAAAAAAGTCGGCTCTAAAACAAAAAAACTGATTACAGAGAACGAGGGAAAAATGTGATATAGAACTGGACACCAGCAGAATAGCGAGTGCAGCTCTGGAGTATAATACAGGATGTAACCCAGGATCAGTACAGGATCAGTAATGTAATGTATGTACACAATGACTGCACCAGCAGAATAGTGAGTGCAGCTCTGGAGTATAATACAGGATGTAACCCAGGATCAGTACAGGATCAGTAATGTAATGTATGTACACAATGACTGCACCAGCAGAATAGTGAGTGCAGCTCTGGGGTATAATACAGGAGGTAACTCAGGATCAGTACAGGATCAGTAATGTAATGTATGTACACAATGACTTCACCAGCAGAATAGTGAGTGCAGCTCTGGAGTATAATATGGGATGTAACTCAGGATCAGTAATGTAATGTATGTACACAGTGACTGCACCAGCAGAATAGTGATTGCAGCTCTGGAGTATAATTCAGGATGTAACTCAGGATCAGTAATGTAATGTATGTACACAGTGACTGCACCAGCAGAATAGTGAGTGCAGCTCTGGAGTATAATATAGGATGTAACTCAGGGTCAGTACAGGATCAGTAATGTAATGTATGTACACAGTGACTGCACCAGCAGAATAGTGAGTGCAGCTCTGGAATATAATACAGGATGTAACTCAGGATCAGTACAGGATCAGTAATGTAATGTATGTACAGTGTCTGCACCAGCAGAAGAGTGAGTGCAGCTCTGGAGTATAATACAGGATGTAACTCAGGATCAGTACAGGATCAGTAATGTAATGTATGTACACAGTGACTCCACCAGCAGAATAGTGAGTGCAGCTCTGGAATATAATACAAGATGTAACTCAGGATCAGTACAGGATCAGTAATGTAATGTATGTACAGTGTCTGCACCAGCAGAAGAGTGAGTGCAGCTCTGGAGTATAATACAGGATGTAACTCAGGATCAGTACAGGATTAGTAATGTAATGTATGTACACAGTGACTGCACCAGCAGAATAGTGAGTGCAGCTCTGGAATATAATACAGGAGGTAACTCAGGATCAGTAATGTAATGTATGTACACAGTGACTGCACCAGCAGAATAGTGAGTGCAGCTCTGGAGTATAATACAGGATGTAACTCAGGATCAGTACAGGATCAGTAAAGTAATGTATGTACACAGCGACTCCACCAGCAGAATAGTGAGTGCAGCTGGAATATAATACAGGATGTAACTCAGGATCAGTACAGGATCAGTAATGTAATGTATGTACACAGTGACTCCACCAGCAGAATAGTGAGTGCAGCTCTGGAGTATACTACTCATCTGCTAGATACACATAGTAATGCCTATATCTTTATGGTATAGAATGTTAAGGAGGATAAAATCCAATATGACTGATGGCGATGTCAGATCTCATAGGAATATATTAGATGACCAAATTTACTAATGTATTTAATCTAATTTTCAAAAATAATCTACATTTTTGCTTGCAGTCAGGGAAACATTAAAACTCATTTATTTGATCTTGACGAGTGAGGAAGATTATACATGTTAGAGATTGTGCAGATCGATGAACTACAACACGAAAAGGTCCCATTTATTTTCCTTTGGACCCTTCGTTCTTGGCGAATACCCCGGACCTAGAATTCCTCCACGTCCTGAGCCTGACTGACTCCTCCTAATTCCTCGGATCCCTCTCCTCCATATTCTACTATTGCATGCACGCCGCGTCTTTCGTATTTACAGCAGCTGCCGGATTTAATCTGAGCTGCAAATTTGTTTTCCGAGTCTGAGCAGCCAACATAATTTGGCTTCTTTATGATAAAACGAAAAAAACGAAAAAAACTCATCCCAGATCTTATTGAAAGAAAATTGAAAGTTTCATGTGACAAAACGCGGCTCCGGCAATAAATCCCTTTTTTCTTTTCTTCTTTAACTTTTTCATGGTCGGTATCGGAGAATTATAAAGCTTCAGATTAGCTTGAAAGAAAACTAAACGGAATAAAAGAAGATTCACGAAAACAGATCATTCAGTCTCTTGTAAGTACATTATGTATTATTCATGGGGGGGGTCTGGATTACAGTTAAAGGGATTGTGCACTACTTCGATATGTATCGCCCATCTTTAGGATAGACCGTTAATATCAGATAAGTGGCGGTCCATCACCCGAAGTCCATAGTGTTTGCAGCTCCGGCGGAAGTAGACAGGACGTGAATGAGAGTTGAGTTGCAGTACCAGGAATGACTACTACATAGTGTACTTACTTCTGGCCACGCAGGACCTGCAAACAGCTGATTGGTGGGAGTCTAAGGTGCAAGAATCCCACCCATCTGATACTGAAGACCTATGTCCATCTCTTCTCTTTCTGTAGAATTGGTGGTCGCACGTGCTCAATAAGGCTACATTCACTTCTCTCCGCCCCATTCATAAACTTTGCCCCCCCCCAGCCCCAATATACCTCCTACCTGAGGATCGGCAAGGTTCTCAGCAGCCATATTTACAGTGATCATAGATAGGTGGCACATGTTGTATTTGAGACAAGCCATGGTGTACAGAAGTGGTAGTCACTAGGGATGAGCGAGCATGCTCGTTACTCGAGATTTATGAGCATGCTCGGGTGTTTTCTGAGTATCTTGGCGTGCTTGAATGTTATGTTTTAGTCACTCCGTGTGCAAGATTTGCGACTGTTTGACAGCTTTAATACATGCGAGGAATGCCTGTTTCTTAGGCATTCATCACATGTATTAAAGCTGACTGTGAGGAGCTGCCCACTTACTAAAGACTATGATACTTTTCCAGCAACGGACCACCATTTTTGTCAATATTATTATTATTATGTTTTATTAGTGATTTACTTGTTATGTTTTATATAGTTCTGTCAGTATGTGCACTAGATTCACTTGTAAAATGTCCAGCATTCCACTAATCTGTATCTAAGGAGTATCTAACCATTGTTCCAACAGCCAATAATCTCATTATGTGTGTGTAAATTGTAGACACAGTGGAGCCGTCACCACAGGGGGTCTTACATGCAGTCTCAGATGAAGGCTTCTAGAATATTCTTCATTGTTTTTAGCTAACAGTAAATGCTTAAGGGGGAGGGTGATCACTTCTGACCTGGGAGGGGACTGATCCCAGCGAAAGAAAGGACAGACATGGTTTAGTCAGAGTTGTGTGGAAGGATTGAAGGAAGAGGATGGAGACAGTGGACTTGGAAGGATGAATGGATAAACATGTTACCATTATGGATTAGGTCGTTTGGATTTAAACT
Source organism: Phyllobates terribilis (assembly GCF_046119375.1). NCBI lineage: Eukaryota > Metazoa > Chordata > Amphibia > Anura > Dendrobatidae > Phyllobates > Phyllobates terribilis. The sequence goes on from NW_027362764.1 coordinate 757,770,773, forward strand.
TTCTTAAAAGGACTGCTGCTACTGGATACCTGTGCTTTCATCGTTTTATCTGCCGTCTAGAGGATCATGGACTGTGGATACAGACTATACTGGCTGGAGATACGAAATCTGTGGGCCAACCAAAAGTTGGGAGACAGTGAGTATGGCCTTATACAAAGCCAGTGGAACTACTGAACCCAGATTGGGAACTTGAGGACTGAGAGAACTGTATTTTGGCCATTTACCTGGAATTGCTTTATTACCATGGCTGTGATCAATAAAATATTGTTGCATCGTTAACCTGCCTAGGTGATAACTTACAACCCACAACGTCAGATCTTTACACTGACCAACAGTCGCAAATCATGCACACGGAGTGACTAAAATATAACATTCGGGCACGCCACAAATATTCGGCGTGCACCCGAGCATGCTCGCCAAAAGGGTTAACAGAACACGCTCGCTCATCACTAGTAGTCACCCCTAGTCCTGGTGTCTAAAGAAGCTCAATGCCCCTCCACCATATAAATGGCAGGTGGGAGTCCGGTTATGGATTTTGCATTAATCCAGCAATTTTGGATTAACTCTCTGAGGCTGGATAAGAATAAGAGAAGACATGTCCGGAGACATTATACTGCTCTTGCCCAACCCTACATTCAGGTTTTCCATTTGCCCTTATCTGTGTTTTACTCAGCTGGGATGGCCACATTGGCTCTCCAATACATTCAAGTCTATGGGAGTTATGGAAATGGCAGAGCTTTGGTACAGACAAAGCTTAAAAAACAGGGACTCCCAATAGTTGGGGGCTTCCAAGGTGGGACCTTCTATCACGTATTCATGTCATGTCCACCATGCTTTTTCTGGTAGTCAAACATCTCTATACACAACAAGGACTGGATCGAGACCATAAACATAATCACCATTGCGTGCGCCCAAAGCGGTGATCTCCCATCAGTGCATTGTGGAATAACTGGGACCATCATTTCAGTAAGTACTAAGTTCCCCGAATGGTGGTAGAACCAATTCTAATCATTACTGATTTTTCATTTATGTCCATTTCAAAGCCAACAGGAAATTGCCTCCATCGCCCAAACAAGGTTACAAAGGGAGGTTGTTTAGCTATAGGAAGCAAAATTAGAAAGGCGTAGGATTGTACCGGGATCTAACCTTGCTTCAGCAACTGCTGTAACCCAAGGGAAACAGATCCGACTGACTAAAATCCACCACCATGAGTTTGGGCATCTAGCACGCCAGAAACGCGTTGTTGGAAAGGGATTATTATTCAGCTGCATCGTTGTTAATTCTATCTGAATAAAGTATTGAAGATTTTACAAGACACCTTCATGAACTGGACCTGATTCCCTTAGAATAACTGAAGTTGCTCCAAGATGGTGGCATGATTCTAAGCCCTGGAAAATCGGTGAGCTGACTTTTACATTTTGATTCCAAGTTTTTGTACCCTCCCTGATGACTGTCTGAAACTGGTCATAAGATGATATGTCCCTGCACACAACCCCCCAATCGTTAGCCTGGTGGTGACTAGGGTATCCCGGGCTCTGCTCCCTTCACCTCAGTCTGCTGCCTCTGTTGTGCTCCACGTTGGGTTTGGCAAGTTTCCCCATGTGTTATATCATCTCTCTAGGACTTTTAAGGCCTATTAGGACACACACCTGGGTCTTCGCATTGTGATTCAAGACTCTAGTTTGTTATACTCCACCTCCGGTGCACACCTTGCTGCCCTGCTGACTTCACGTCATCCGTCCTGGAGTACCCAAGATTCCTGAGGGTTTCCCATCCTCGCTCCCCACGTACCATCCTGCCGGTTGCAGCAATACCTGGGGCCATGTACCCACCTGGTGTCATGCAAGGTGTGGGAAAGACTTAGTGCAACACAAACGAAAAAGGGAAAGTGAGCCCAGACTCTAGGGAAAGGAGGGAGTGGAGACCTCCTACGCTGGTCTATTGTCACCCTGTCTCCCCTAACGACCCTATATTGGATCTTCACCAATCGCTGAACGCGTACCTCGTCCTGTCTTTCCCTGGCGTTTGGCTAAGGCTAGGGAAGGGAGGAGATGAGCACTAGTTGATCCTCACTGAACACTAAAGACAACAAGAGAGGACAAACAGGGGGAAATTGCTTAGCTTTAGATGACTCCAGACAAATGCAAACACGTCCTCAAGCTACAGAGAGGAAGAAGTACTGCTCTTGCTAAAGCCTTCACAAGTAGGAATGAATATCGCCAGCACCTCCCTCTGAAACACAGCAGGTATTTATACACCCAGGCCAGGGTATTAATTAGCCAGAGGAAGTCCTGGGTCCTAGAGACAGCCTCTAAGAAGGTGTCTGCAATGCCAAACGTAGAGATCTCCTGCAATCAACTGCAGGGCGACTGTTACTTCTGACACACCCGTGGCACCTGGGTGGGGCTTAGTGGGTTCACATCACAAGATGAGCCTAACACTGCCATCACTCCACGATCAACAGGTCATCCACCAATCCTGAAAATGTCGACGGCACAACACTAGTTCAAAGCTTTTTTCCCTACATTCATAGGATTCATAGAGGTCCCAAAAGTCAGACTCCACTAGGTATAAGTAATATCCTAGGTCTAAGTAATATGAAGAATTAACAGGCAGACGAGTAATGTCATGCACAATGCCCTATAACAGAGTCTGTTGGGTTAGACGATTTTTCCTGTGAAACATATTTATTCCTTATCGACAGGATAGATAAAAAACAATAAATAGCATTGCTGAGGGTTCCACCAATTATTAGAACGGTGGTCGTGAGTGCCCACCATTTAAAGTTATCACTAGAGCATGGATGGTGACTTGTGAATCTCTGGGGGACAGGCTACCGGGATTCACACTGAATGGACTCTGATATGTCCCATTAGATTTGAGTGGTTACCATACTTGGCCATGAGTTGTACTCGAACATCGCAGACATCCCAAAGAGAATGAATGGAGCGATGGAGACCATGGCGTAGACAGGCTACTGATCATCCATGAATCAAGGGAGCCCACACCTACCACCGGTGGTAGAGAGGTTTCCCACCTGGTGTGCAGCATGAGAACTGAACATTCCAATCAAGTTAAATATGAGAGTAGGGGGTTTCTAGAGCTCAAAGGAGGTTGTCCAGGCTAGAAAACCCTTTTTTATCTCTCAATTAGTAAAGAGAGGTCCTCTGTTAGGATCTTCAACTCTTGGTCAGAGTGATGAGCGGTTACTAGAGTTCAGCAAAAGTTTAATTGGATCCTGGTATACCAGCCACCAGACCAGAGCCCTGCGAAACCTTTCCTCACATGCTGCCTCTTCTGATTAGAAGGTCCGGTGCAACATTGTCGATGCAGAGTGGTCACACATGACATCGCGCTGAGCGTAGTAATCAGAACAGGAGTCGTAGAGGCCAGCAGTTAGGAGGAGGTTCACAGGGCTCTGGTCCGGTGGCCAATAGCGGTTACAACAAGGTTCCTACAACCTGTCTTGCTATACACAGACAACCCATTGATGAAATTGTGCACTGCAATGCTTCATTTCTCCTGTAGGGGCAGTGGAGAGAATCAGCGTCCATCTGATTGATGCAGATCGATCGCTGGAGATCCCTGTGGGCGGTAACCTTATATGAAATGCTTCTTTTCATAATTTTCATTAAAAAAAATGTCCTCCTTAAGAGAAAAAGTTCTTTCTGAGTCACAAGGAAAACACACGAAAACTTGGAGAGAAGAAATCTTGCAGAAGCAAAAAACCTGATGGGAATCATAACGCTGATATATCTGTTTTTTTTGTCTTTTTCTCCTAAATAGAAATAAATAAATATCTAAAGGGCACTTTAAGGAAAGATAAAAAAAAGTCTCCTGTCCTACTTTATATCTTTCTTTTTTGGCCTGGAGACCACAGAAGAGGAAAGCAGAAACAAATTGCTGTGAAGTCTTGAGTTTCACAACCTTTTATGTGTCCATAGGGGAATCCTTCACAGAGGTGGAGTGCAAGAATCCGAGGCGGCCTCGACGCTCAAAAATAGCTTTTCTTTTTTCCTGAAATTTCATTGTAATTAAAGGGAATGTCTCATGTATTGAATTATAGTTTTAGTTTTCAGATAGCAGTCCTTAGAAATAGTTTTTTTTCCCCCATTTTTTAATTTTTAAAAGCTTCCCCGGGGTTGGCCATATTGGAGACATATACATTCTCCCTGGATTGTCATTGGCATTTCTATTCTTTCAACATTGTTTGCAAATTTTTTCACCCATAGAAGGCAATGAAAAAGTACAAAAACGTTGCAAAAAAAAAACACAGCAAAGGATTCGCTGCGTTTTTGCTGCACTTTTGGTGAATTAAACGAACTTTATTAAACCTGTACTATACAGAAATCACTCATGTAATCCACTCCCCAAAGAAAACCCACCGAAAAAAAAGCTGCAAAACCTGGGTTTTTTACTGCCAAGAGAGCAGGTTTTGGCTGCAGAAAAAAATGCTGCAAAAACATTTCATGTGAACATAGTCATAAAAGTCTCAAGGAGGTACACGAACCTCCCAAGGAGACCAGGGAGTGAATGGACAGCTGTCCGCAAAGACATATCTGTGTGTATAGACTCTTCTGTTTAATTTATGCCTACAGCAGTAAAACAGGGAATCATTAAAGGGATTGTCCAGGCATTTCACAAACGTGTGATGCTAAGATTCACAAGTCTGCAGTCGCATATAGTGACTGCAGATTTTTGTGAAATGCATGGACAACCTCTTTAAATTAAAGGGGCTGTTTGGTAAATAGGAGCTATCGTCAATCTACAGGATAGGTGACAACTTGTCCGACTGCTGGGACCAGTACTGATCGGCAGCATGGGCCACTTTCTTGATTGCCCCTATATTTTTTCTCTAAGGATCTCTCCGGCAGACCACATACAGAATGAACTTCATTGTAACAGAGAAAAAAGTGCCTCTTTCTGGCATTAGTTGGGGTCCGAGGAATAGGGACTTCCACCAATCCAAGGAAAGATTATAACCTCATTTCACTGGACAACCCCTATAACTTAACCATCCGCTAAAGAAAATGATATGGCTCTGCTCATCCTGTTCTAGTCTATACAAAAAAGCAATCAGGCGAACTGCAGAAAACGGGATATGGCAGCGTATATAATATGCTCCAGGGGTCAGTGTGAAAGCGGGTAAACCTATGCAAAATATGTAATTAAATAAAGCGGTTTACCAGAAATTTGATATAGATGGGCTACTCTAGGTATATACCATTATTTCAGACTAGATGGTGGCCCGATTCTAACGCATCGGGTATTCTAGAATATGTATGAGGCCGACCGGGCGCAATCAGCAGAACGTTGTTTAAACTTGGCGCCAATCTCGCAGAGCGGTGTTTAAATTTGGCGCCAATCTCACTGATTGGTCGCGGGTGGCGGCCGCGACCAATCAGCAGAGCATTGTTTAAATTTGGCGCCAAAATCTCTGATTGGTCGCGCCCGGCCGGCGGCCACGATCAATCAGAAGAGCGGTGTTTAAATTTGGCGCCAAAATCGCTGATTGGTCGCGGCCAGCGGCCTCGACCAATCAGCAGAGCGTTGAAATTTGGAGCCAATCTTGCCGATTGGTCGCGGCTGGTGGCCGCGACCAATCAGCAGAGCGGGGTTTAAATTTGGCGCCAATACTGCTGATTGGTCGAGGCTGGCAACCGCGACCAATCAGCAGAGCGGCGTTTAAATTTGCTGCCCATATCGCTGATTGGTCGCGGCCGGCCACCGCGACCAATCAGCAAAGCGGGGTTTAAATGTGGCGCCAATAATGCTGATTGGACGCGGCCGGCGACCGCGACTAATCAGCAGAGCGGCGTTTAAATTTTCCGCCCATATCGCTGATTGGTCGCGGGCGTTGAAAGCGACCAATCAGCGTCGTATTAGTGAGGACCGGGGAGCGGCGCTGCCTGTGCGGCTACTTCTGCTGCGAGAAGCCGGGAGATGAGCGGCTGCTTGCAGAAGAAGCATCCCGACAGGCGGTGCCACTCCCCGGTCCTCCGTTCACACTTGCCCTACGGAGATCAGCGGGCCAAGCCGCTGATCTCCCGACGTTAGCCGCATGGAGGTGAGCGCCGCTGCCTGTCGGGGTACTTGTGCTGCCAGCAGCGGGGAGATGAGCGGCTAGCGCCGGTCATCTCCCTGCTGCATCACCGCTGACCTCCATCCGGCAGATGAGCTGCTAACGGCCGCCATCTTTTTCTGAAATCCCGCGTCGCTGATTGGCCGCGGCCGGACCAATCAGCGACGCGGGATTTCCTGGACAGACAGACAGAAAGACACAGACAGACAGACAGACGGGATAAGACGATTATATATATAGATTTTTGGGGTTCAACCGAACGACACGTCCCCTTTATTCACTATTAGGTACTGCTCAAGTTGTAGTGACTGTCTGGTATATTGCTTCATAATGAGAATGTTCTCATTCACTGAGAGCAAGCGGAGATCTTGAAATTGGTGAAGAAACAAACTATTTTAGAAAGTTGCAGAACTTTGTTGAGGACACAAACTATTTTAGAAAGTTGTAGAACTTTGGTGAGGACCGTGACAAAGTCACTGGCAGATTGTCGAAGGGGAGATATGTTTCACTGAGGCTGTTAGCTTCAGTGATGTGAAACTGGAAGTCTTCTCATGCATGGTATGTGCTGGATGGGTTAATCAGACATATTTAAATGGACCAGTTTTTGTGAATGGCTATAGTGCGGGCGGGAGGCCATTCACCATATCTCCACCCAATGGTGTGGTCTGGGGTTTAAATACTCGGACTGCTGAGGCATTCAGTGTTCAGTGTATCTGGAGAGGCTAGCACCAGAGAGGAGATGTGTATTCTATACTAATCTGAACCCTGTGTTTGCTGGACTCTGAGCGGGTAGTTCCCCGCTACCACAAGAACTGTGTTGGGTATCACCACTTTGTTTTGTTTTCCTGTTTTTGCCCAAAGAAGCGTGTTTGTTTTACTTCCCCATGGTTTATGCTGTCTGTCTAATAAATCTGGCCAGAATTTAAAGAGACAGTGTTCCTGTGTACCTCTAAGTGCAACCAAGTGAGCTGATCTACCACAGGACACAAAGTATTTTAGAAGCTTGTAGAACTTTGGTGAGGACACAAACTATTTTAGAAAGTTGTAGAACTTTGATGAGGACACAAACTATTTTAGAAAGCTGCAGAACTTTGGTGAAGACACAAACTATTTTAGAAAGTTGTAGAACTTTGATGAGGACACAAACTATTTTAGACAGCTGCAGAACTTTGGTGAGGACACAAACTATTTTAGAAAGTTGTAGAACTTTGGTGAGGACACAAACTATTTTAGAAAGCTGCAGAACTTTGGTGAGGATACAAACTATTTTAGAAAGTTGCAGAACTTTCCATTTATACAGTAAAGCTTACATTACATAAAAGTCAAAAATGACACCTGAGCAAAAAGATCCTGGTCCAACAGCCACGTCAGTAGTCCATGGCAGCCGGACCCAACTTCCTACTGCCCGTCGGCATCCTCTTCTGATTATTACGCATCAGCAGCATCATGTAGGAAGTTTGCAGTGTTCTGGTACCTTTTAGAGAGGCTACGTGTCCGCTGAACCACGGTTGAGAGTTGTTGTGCTGAGCTCTACTGAACACCCCTCTAAAGGGATATGTTTTCTTTAGCAAACAATTAATAAAACAAGCAACAACACATAAGTATGCATTGGAGCTGAGCACAGAAAACGGATATTAATTGCAAAAGTGCACCTACAAGTATATGCAAAAATCATATGAAATATGCACGCGGATTGACCGTAGACAAGCCTCTTAATTTCACGCTTACATCACCCCCTCCCCCAAACAAAGCAGATAATACCCCTCATATCAATGCTTACTATATTGATTACAGCTCCAAGGAAATTAATCAAAATGGATGCAAAGATGATGACATTCCTGGCCAAGTAGGTCTCATTAATCCAGCAGCAGGTCTTCCGGAGCACGAGGGGCAGACATTTGTAATCCTCGGCTGTGGTGATCAGGACCAGCGCAGAGTGCAGCATTATCAGTATGGAGAACTGAATGATCATTGGAATCATCCTGGAAGGAGACAGAGGAGACAGATTCTGCCTTCAGTTTTCCTTAAGAAATACATTTTTACCATCAAAACACCAATTTAGGAGAAAATGAGGATGTAAATACAGCGACGGCGCGTCTGTCAAAGCCGCCACTTCACTTTCAATGACAGCGGAAAACCTTCTTCAAACACTCGTCGCGCCTCATTTCGATGACCGTCTTGAGGAGGCACCTTTCAACTAAAGACACTTTTTGTTTGCAAATAGCATGTATGAGAAGAGGAGCAATTTCACTAAGTACACCTCCTCCGCTCAAGAGCTCCTTTGTGCTCCTTTTACTGCTTAGAAAACTACCGGGTTTCTAGTCGCCTGCATTAAAGGATTGATTTTTATTTTTTTTTTTTACAATGTAGCAAGATTTTTTGAGGGGGAATTTTGGCGATCAAAATGGATTTGTCTTTAGATTTCACAACTACAAACTGCATATATTATTAAATCGATATCAGGCCTTTTGAGGCTGGTGTACTTACTCTGAAAATCCATGTCACGGTGACTAATCATTCCTTTTTTTTGAATGTTTTCCCACCTGATGTTGAAATTAGAGTATTCTACTAGTAGTGCTCTTAGGGAAGAGGAAGACGGTGGTATAACTCGGATGGAGATTGCAACCCAATGCTTGGCCCCGCCGGCGGCTCCCCGAACCCAAACGCGACAGCTGCATAGAAATAGATGCTGTCACGCTCGGGTCGGGAGAGTCACCGGCCAGTCAGAGCACTGCGTTGCGATCCTGTCTGTCTGACTCTTGCCTTAGGGTGTGTTCACACTGCATCTTTTTCCTGGCATTTTTAGAGCGGCTCACGACCTTACAAAACGCACTGACCTCTGAGGCCTGGACCCGCATTGAAGTCTAGGCACAGGGGCGGACATATCATTGGTGATGTTCGGAAGAATGCCTAAAATGCCAAACTGACCTCCACATACACGGTTAGGCTGCGTGCCCACTATGCGTTTTCCAAGCGTTTATGCTGCGGAATTTCTGCAGCGTAAATGCTTGGGAAACGCTTGGTAATCCTTCCCCCATGGTCCCCAATGACAAGCCGCAATGTCAATGCCCATGCTGCGGATTTTTCCGCAGCGCTTATGCTGCGCTCAAAAATCCGCAGCATGTCCATTAATTTTGCGGACACGCAGCGTAATCGCCGCCATTGTCTTGCATTGGACCACGTGACATCCGCATCACTGCATCTGCACAAGCGGATATCACACGGTTCAATGTGCAGATGGTACCCAAGTCTGGAGGAGAGAAGACTCTCATCCATACCTGGGTACCATAGAACCTGTAAAAAAAAGAATAAAATAAAAAATAAATAAAATACTTACCTTCCGACTCCTTCTCTGTGCTTGCCGGCAGATAGTGGTGGACTGTAGGACCTGCGCTGACGTCACAGTCATGTGACGGCAGGTACTAGTGCAGTGTACCGCGATCTGCCGGCAGCCGGGACGGAGCGAAAGAAGACTGTGGGGGCCATCGGAAGGTAAGTATAGATTTATTTTTTTATTTTTAACCATTCTTTACGGTCAAACTATATAAATCCATGCCGGTTGCATGGATTTACAGTACAGACCAAAAGTTTGGACACACCTTCTCATTTAAAGATTTTTCTTTATTTTCACGACTATGAAAATTGTACATTCACACTGAAGGCATCAAAACTATGAATTAACACATGTGGAATTATATACTTAACAAAAAAGTGTGAAACAACTGAAAATATGTCTTATATTCTAGGTTCTTCAAAGTAGCCACCTTTTGCTTTGATGACTGCTTTGCGCACTCTTGGCATTCTCTTGATGAGCTTCAAGAGGTAGTCACCGGAAATGGTCTTCCAACAATCTTGAAGGAGTTCCCAGAGATGCTTAGCACTTGTTGGCCCTTTTGCCTTCACTCTGCGGTCCAGCTCACCCCAACCATCTCGATTGGGTTCAGGTCTGGTGACTGTGGAGGCCAGGTCATCTGGCGTAGCACCCCATCACTCTCCTTCTTGGTCAAGTCCCTTACACAGCCTGGAGGTGTGTTTGGGGTCATTGTCCTATTGAAAAATAAATGATGCTCCAACTAAACGCAAACTGGATGGAATAGCATGCCGCTGCAAGATGCTGTGGTAGCCATGCTGGTTCAGTATGCCTTCAATTTTGAATAAATCCCCAACAGTGTCACCAGCAAAGCACCCCCACACCATCACACCTCCTCCTCCATGCTTCACGCTGGGAACCAGGCATGTAGAGTCCATCCGTTCACCTTTTCTGCGTCGCACAAAGACACGGTGGTTGGAACCAAAGATCTCAAATTTGGACTCATCAGACCAAAGCACAGATTTCCACAGGTCTAATGTCCATTCCTTGTGTTCTTTAGCCCAAACAAGTCTCTTCTGCTTGTTGCCTGTCCTTAGCAGTGGTTTCCTAGCAGCTATTTTACCATGAAGGCCTGCTGCACAAAGTCTCCTCTTAACAGTTGTTGTAGAGATGTGTCTGCTGCTAGAACCCTGTGTGGCATTGACCTGGTCTCTAATCTGAGCTGCTCTTAACCTGCGATTTCTGAGGCTGGTGACTCGGATAAACTTATCCTCAGAAGCAGAGGTGACTCTTGGTCTTCCTTTCCTGGGGCGGTCCTCATGTGAGCAAGTTTCTTTGTAGCGCTTGATGGTTTTTGCAACTGCACTTGGGGACACTTTCAAACTTTGCCCAATTTTTCGCACTGACTGACCTTCATTTCTTAAAGTAATGATGGCCACTCGTTTTTCTTTACTTAGCTGCTTTTTTCTTGCCATAATACAAATTCTAACAGTCTATTCAGTAGGACTATCAGCTGTGTATCCACCAGACTTCTGCACAAAACAACTGATGGTCCCAACCCCATTTATAAGGCAAGAAATCCCACTTATTAAACCTGACGGGGCACACCTGTGAAGTGAAAACTATTTCCGGTGACTACCACTTGAAGCTCATCAAGAGAATGCCAAGAGTGTGCAAAGCAGTCAACAAAGCAAAAGGTGGCTACTTTGAAGAACCTAGAATATAAGACATATTTTCAGTTCTTTCACACTTTTTTGTTAAGTATATAATTCCACATGTGTTAATTCATAGTTTTGATGCCTTCAGTGTGAATGTACAATTTTCATAGTCATGAAAATACAGAAAAATATTTAAATGAGAAAGTGTGGCCAAACTTTTCGTCTGTACTGTATATAGTGTGACCAAGTTGATAAGCACTTTCCAAGTGATGCTAAAATCGCTTGGAAAGCGCTTGACACCCGCATGCGGAAATGCATGTGAAGAACGCTTCACATCCGCATGTCCCTGGCAGGAAAAACGCATGTACAATCTGCATGCGTTTTTTTCTGCCAGGGAGATGCAGAAATGCTCAGGAAGACATCCTGAGCATTTCTGCATCGTGGGCACATAGCTTAATGGTTAAACAGCTAGTGACCATTCTTCACTGCTGGGCTGTCATACACAATCTGTGATGTTTATTCAGTGTTTTATGGCTTTCTCTCCCTTTTTCTATAGTTATGCTGTAACATCCTCTCACTATCCAAATTCATCAGTAAATGGCTGCTGCATTCCCTGCCTCTTCTTTTATACTGGCTGTGATAGTCATTTTTGTTTGGCTGGGGTATACCATGTGATATGAAAGTTGTAAAGCATTATGAGGAATCCCACCCAACCTTGCCTGAGGTCATGTAAGCCTTCTCTGGCCAATGCAATATTTTGCTTTAAGTAAAATGACAATTTTTGGGGGGTGATTCGCAAAAATCTAAATACAAAATTTTTTCAAATTCTCCAGTTCAAGCGAATTTCCTAAAATTCAACACAAATTTGATTTGCATTAAATCGATTAACTCATCTCCAGCTCTAACTGTTCAGTAATAACTGGGATCACAATCTCCTATAACCACAGTTCTATGGTTATGCACTGGCCGAGTGTCAGGAATAGACTCGGAAATAGCACAATTATTCACATGACTTTATCCAATTCAGGTTAATTCACAAACTTTTTTATATGTATATGTGGCACCCCAGAGGTCTGGTTTCCACAGTAACAGCAATGTTATGTCTGAGAGCAGGTGGGAGGTCTCTTGGTCAGGGATCCTGTGCATGCCACACCTCCTGCCCAGTCCTGGGAGGGGAAGAACTTCCCCTATATAAACCTAGGGCTGAGGCAGGGTTAGAGAGTAGAGAAGAAGTAGAGACAGAGAAGAGAAGCAGATTTAGGAAAAGAACATCAGGAGCTCTGTGGGAGCAGTGCTATAAGGAGTCAGGGCTGGCAGCTGCAGAGCTCGCCCTGACTGAGAAGCTATCACCGGACCCGGAGTCCGAGGCTGTGGGGACTAATCTTTACCCAGCAGCAGAAACCGCCCGGCAGGGGATTTCAGGTCCTCTGGCCAAGAAACCCGAAGGCACGGTCACACGCGTGGGACCAGCACCGCCGTCGTGAAGCGGACGCCACTAGAAGGCCCCGAGTCACCGGCCATACGGGTGAGCACCACACGGTACACTCAGGGACGTGGGCTACTTATACCCGCCTCTAGCAAGGTAGCCAGAAGAGTACAGTCAGTTTGGGAGGCCTACAACTCCGCCTGGCCAGGGGAGATCCCATCTGCTCAAGGACTGACCAGGCCCCGATCGCTAGCCAGTACTCCGGGAGGGTCTATCTTTATCACCAGTAAAGACCCTGAATTACACCGCATCGTCTCTGAGTGATTCCTGCTACCCCCATCATCCACGTCGGCTGCCCTGAGGCCATACCCCTCCCGTTGGGGGTGATACTATCACGCTGCACAATCCTACCACCGGCCTCAGCGGTCTGCCCTGCAGCGGCAGCTCCTTCGCTGCATTCAACGGGTGGCGTAGTCGTCCAACATCTACCGCTAATACATCGCCGCTCAGTTTGACTCCCTGGGCACGGACCGGGTCACCGCCACGAGACTACAACCCTCAACAGATCCGGCTCCGGGTAAGCTCCCGTGCGCGCGATGCCGCGCGACGAAGGCCTAGGGGTGCGTCAACTTTTGGCGTAGTCGGCAGGATTTCGTGCCCGCAACCACCGGGTACTGCGTGCCTGAAAAAGACTGTTCAAACTTACCAGTGGTGAAGATTCCCGCCATCCGGCGCCATCTTCTGCCTTCTTCCCGCCATCCGCGAAGTTTTCCCGCCATCCGGCGCCATCTTCTGCCTTCTTCCCGCCATCCGTGGAGTTTTCCCGCCGTTGGACGCCATCTTGAAGACGCCGCGCGGGAAGAAGAGGGGCGTGGACTCCGAAAACGCGCGAGAACTGAAGCCCCGCCTCACTTCCGGACGTTGCGTAAGGTCCTGGAAGGAGCCCAGCAGACGCCGACGTCACAGGAGCGCGACGGAAGGTCCTCAACCCTGAACGATCCACTGCGGAGCCGCGGCCTACGGAAGAGGATCATCGCAAGGTAGGCCACGGTCCACTAGGGGGGAGGAAGATGTCGGATACGGAGGAGAGCTTCACTGCCTCAACCCCCGCCAGCGCCACCGCTGCTGCAGTCATGCCTTTCACCATGCCCTATATCCCGGGAGCGGCCTGGCTACCCCAGTACTCAGGGGAGTCACATACCCTGCATGACTTTAGAGAAAAGCTGGATAGCCTCTTCCAGGTGTATCCCCTCACAGAAGAGCAAAAAGTGAGTATCCTGGTGGCCCAATTAACCGGGGCAGCCCAAAGGGAGGTAAAGTCCTGGCCACCTGGGGGAAGGACTGTTGCAGGGATACTAACCCGGCTGAGGGACACCTTTGATACCCGCACCTCAGTCGAGATCAAGCTTAGATTCTACGGGTGCAAGCAGCGAGCACACGAGAGTATAAGGGACTATGCCCTGAACCTACAAGAGGCCCTGAGAGCCATTAAGCAGACCGACCCTGACGGCGTGGGAGACGAGGACAGGCTGTTGACTGAACAATTTATAGAGGGTTTATATTGCAATGCCCACCGAACCCAGTTGCGGGCAATGGCCTTACAGGACCCTCATCTGGGATTTGCACAGTTCAAGGACAGAGCCATCCGGGTGCTCCGAGAACCGGCACCAGGTGGCGTTGTGACCCACAGACGCCCCACTACCACTTACCACCAGGAGGCGGCACCCTTGTCGGCAGGGCCTGTGGGAGCTGATGCGCAGGCTTTGAACAATGACCCGGCTCCAGACCTGCACCATCAGGTCCAAGAGCTAGCTAAAAGCGTTGCCGCGCTAACCCGAACTGTGCAGTCTTTACAGGTTTCCACTCCAGGGAAGATCCAGCTGGCATCCGGACCGGAGGACATCCCGTGGCGTCGACCAAGGAGGACCCCACCGGCCAGAGGAAGACCCAGCGACCGATACAACGAGGACGGACAACCCATCTGCCGCCGCTGCAATCAACCCGGACATATGGCAAGGTACTGTCCTTTAAACTGGCACAACCTGGGGTAGAGGGCCAAATCCCAGGAAAAAGATCATCAGGCCCATGGAACTGGCGCGACAAATATGTGGGAGGACGTCCAGTCTTGCCTGTGGCACTGGATGGCATCCCCATGAGTGCCCTACTGGACACCGGGTCACAGGTTACCACTATCCCGTACGTGCTCTTCAAGCAGTACTGGAATGACTCGGATATCACCCGCTACCCTGACGACGACTTGAGTATCATCGCCAGCAATGGTCAGCCCGTGCCACAGATTGGATTTAAAGAGGTGACCATTAAAATCGGTAGAGTCGAATTGGCGGCACAGGGACTGATCATTGTAGACATTGACAAGCACGAGAGTCACCCAAAGATAACTCTAGGAACTAATGTAATTGAAAATTGTCTTGCAGAGGTGATTTTCCTTTTACAGCAGGTTGCCAAGAACGCTAGCTCCGGCCAGCAGCGAGTGCTCCAGAAAGAGATCCGGGCACTGATGCGACGGCAACAGATAGAACTCTCCGGTGGTGAGATTGGTAGCGTAAGAATGTGTGACCCTTTTCCTATTGCCATGCCCCCAAAAAGTGAAATGATGATTTGGTGCCGGGCAGCTATTGGTCTGAGAGGTAGAGATTACCAGGCAATGGTAGAACCAGTTTACTCAGACAGTAGGCCCACCATTTTGACAGCACGGGGGGTGGTCAATGTACGCCAAGGGAGGGTGCCCGTTCGCATAATAAATATCGGGAAGAGGGAAGTGTACCTGCCCCGGTATGCCACGCTAGCCAAATTGTATACCATCAATCAAAATTCCATACAGTCCGTAGAACCCTTGCCTCCATCTTCCCCGGAGGAAAGTAACGGCTCTAAGGAAACAATGGAGGACTGGTGTCAGCAACTACATTTGGGTACTGACTCCACTCCCTCACACCAGAGACAGGGAGTCTATCGGGTGGTTCAAGAGTACGAGAGAGTGTTTAGTAAACACCCGTTAGACTTCGGGCGAGTCAAGGGGGTAGAACACCACATCCCCACGGGAGACCATCTTCCCATAAAAGAGAGGTATCGACCCGTACCCCCTGCACACTACCAACACGCCAAGGGGATGCTTAGGGACATGAAGGAGGCTGGGGTGATCAGGGATAGCTGTAGCCCCTGGGCAGCTCCACTAGTCTTAGTCAAAAAGAAAGACAACACCATGAGGATGTGTGTAGATTACCGGAAAATCAACCGTATCACACACAAGGATGCGTACCCCTTACCAAGGATAGAGGAGTCTTTGGCTGCTTTAAGATCTGCTAACTTCTTCTCTACCTTGGATCTCACTAGCGGGTACTGGCAGGTTCCTGTAGCAGAGGCGGACCGGGAGAAGACCGCATTCACCACCCCGATGGGACTTAGCGAGTTTACCTGCATGCCGTTCGGACTCTGTAACGCACCAGGAACCTTTCAACGATTAATGGAGTGCTGTCTGGGCCACAGAAACTTCGAGACGGTCCTGTTGTACCTGGACGATGTCATCGTATATTCCAAGACTTATGAGGACCACCTGAAACACCTGGCGGAAGTGTTCGAAGCTCTGGCAAACTACGGCCTAAAGGTAAAACCCTCCAGGTGTCACCTCCTAAACCAAAGGTGCAGTACCTGGGACACGTGGTGAGCGCTGACGGAGTGGCTCCCGACCCTGATAAGATCACCGCAATTAAGGAATGGCCAAGTCCCTCCAGTGTAAAGGAAGTGCGGCAGTTCCTCGGGTTGGTAGGCTATTACCGCAGATTCATCCCCGGTTTCACCAAAAAGGCAGCTCCTATGCAGGACCTCCTGATAGGCCAGTCCCGGAAGGCCAAGAACCAGAAGCCGCCCTTCAAATGGGAGAAGTTAGAAGAAGAGTCCTTCCGCCAGCTGAAGATGGCCCTCACGGGGGATGAAATCCTGGCGTACCCTGATTACAGCCAGCCCTTTATCCTCTACACCGACGCAAGTAACATCGGGCTAGGAGCCGTACTGTCCCAGATCCAGCAGGGGAAAGAACGAGTAATCGCTTACGCCAGTCGAAAACTGCGACCCACCGAAAGAAACCCTGAGAATTACAGCTCATTTAAGCTAGAGTTCCTGGCAGTGGTGTGGGCAGTCACCGAACGCTTTAAGCACTACCTCGCTTCTTCCCGGTTCACCGTGTACACGGATAACAACCCGTTGACACACCTGGACACGGCAAGACTCGGTGCCCTAGAGCAGAGATGGATGGCCCGTCTGTCCAACTACGAGTTCACAATCAAATACCGGGCAGGACGCTCCAATACCAACGCGGACGCCCTGTCCAGGATGCCAAACCTACCGGACGTAGGAGAAGATCCAGAGGGATTGGAAGAAGTCGAACTCCCCGCGTTCCACCGTCATGGGACTATCCAGTATTCCCATCGGGTAAGGAGTAAGCAAGCCGCTACGTTTAACCCCTTGCCTCACTACAACTGGGAGGAAACGCAAGACAGTGACCCTGCCGTCCGACTGGTGAAGGAGATGCTCACTCAGCCAGATGCCCGCCTTGACCCAGACGCTCCGGAGGAAGCCAAACAACTGTGGGCTGAGAAGAGTCGACTGTTCCTTTACAAGGGGAAGTTGTGCCGCAGAAGGGTTAACTCCCGGACGCATGAACTAATCTGGCAAGTAGTGGTGCCACGAAGAGACGCAGCCATGGTGATGGAGGCATACCACGACGGGGCTGGACACTTCGGATGGAAGAAGCTGGAGTTCCTGCTGCGCGGGCGGTTCCACTGGGTAGGCATGAGGGGAACCATCGAGAGGTGGTACAGAGACTGTGGCCCGTGCAACCTAAGAAGGAAGGACCGTGCAAGCCAGAAGACCCCCCTTCGGTCCATTGTCACCAAGCAGCCGTTGGAACTGGTAGCCTTGGATCATGTAAAACTGACCCCAAGCAGAAGTGGCTACGTCTACGCGTTAACCATTGTGGATCATTACTCCCGGTTCTTGGTTGTCGTCCCCGTTAAGGACTTAACAGCTCAAACAGCAGCTAGAGCCTTCCAGCAGCACTTCTGCCATCCACACGGGTACCCGGACCAAGTGCTGACGGACCAGGGACCTGCCTTTGAAGCGGAGGTCTTCCAGGAATTCTGCAATCTGTATGGCTGCCGGAAGATAAGGACGACACCCTATCATCCGCAAACTAATGGACTTTGTGAGAAAATGAACCAGGTGGTAATGGATCTTCTAAAAACGTTGCCCCTGGAAGAACGCAGTCTGTGGCCTGAGAAGCTGCCCGACCTGGTGGACCTATATAACTACATCCCTGTAGGTTCCACCAACTGTACCCCGGCTTACCTAATGAGGGCAAGGCCTGGTAAGCTACCTGTTGACCTGGAGATGGGAGTCCTGACACCCGAGGACACTTCACCGGAAGCAGACTGGGACACAGAGAGGCAGCAGCAGTACCGGAAAGTACAGGAGAGCGTGGAGCGAAGTCTCTGTCTCGCTAGGGAAAGACAAGAGAAAAATTACAACCAGTATGCTCCCGCTGTTCCCCTGGTACCCGGAGAGCAGGTCTTGAAGAGGAAGAGACGGCTCCACAAGTTGGACGACCAGTGGGAGAAGGACCCGTACACCGTACTGCCCTCAAGCCACGACAACCCAAAGGTTTGTACCATCAGTAAAGACGGAGGGGAAACCACAGCCATTGTATCCCGGGATCACCTGAAGAAGTGTCCCGAACAGCTACGGAACCCAGAAGGAGAGCAAGAAGACCCTCGACCCGTAGAGGAAAGGGAAGATATGGTTAGTACTGTGCTCGGAGACTTCCCTCGATCCTGGACTCAAGTCAATGGTGCAGTTGTGGTACCGTCCTCACGTTCCTCCAACCAGCATCCCAAGTGCCTACGGAGCAACAGGTAGAGCTGGAAGAGCAGCCGGTCCAGGAGGCAGCAGACTCCACACAAGCAGAACAGGAGAATCAACCCTCTGCTCATAGTGAGCCTGCCGTACCCCTAGTGAGCCAAAGAGCCCGTAGACAGCTGCCCAGTTTACCCTTGACAGCTCCTACACCCTGTAGTTCAGGACCAGACAGTCAACTCCGTAGGTCCACTAGGGCCACTAGAGGCCAGTTACCCGCACGTTGGAGGATTTGAAGTGTTTAAATTGTTTTATTTGTGGTCACCTGTCTGTTACTTGTAAATAATTATGTGTTTCTAGTTATTTTTAGGAGTCCTTGGTGGATTTACCGGGAATCCTTGTACAATTGGTTGGAGCGTAACCCAGGAATGGACTAAAAGACTGTTAAGGACTCGGGGCAGGACAGACCCCTACCTGGTTACGTCTCCCTGTTTTGGTGAAATGGACACCTTTGTTTTCTTCAAAGACTGCACTCGGTTGCGGACACGCTGTAACCATCTTTATGTGTTTTTCTTATTGTATTATTATTGTTTATACCTTGTTATGTTTTTCTAAAAATATGTTTAGTCCCGGAGTACTAAATTTCACTAGGGGGGAATGTGGCACCCCAGGGGTCTGGTTTCCACAGTAACAGCAATGTTATGTCTGAGAGCAGGTGGGAGGTCTCTTGGTCAGGGATCCTGTGCATGCCACACCTCCTGCCCAGTCCTGGGAGGGGAAGAACTTCCCCTATATAAACCTAGGGCTGAGGCAGGGTTAGAGAGTAGAGAAGAAGTAGAGACAGAGAAGAGAAGCAGATTTAGGAAAAGAACATCAGGAGCTCTGTGGGAGCAGTGCTATAAGGAGTCAGGGGCTGGCAGCTGCAGAGCTCGCCCTGACTGAGAAGCTATCACCGGACCCGGAGTCCGAGGCTGTGGGGACTAATCTTTACCCAGCAGCAGAAACCGCCCGGCAGGGGATTTCAGGTCCTCTGGCCAAGAAACCCGAAGGCACGGTCACACGCGTGGGACCAGCACCGCCGTCGTGGAGCGGACGCCACTAGAAGGCCCCGAGTCACCGGCCATACAGGTGAGCACCACACGGTACACTCAGGGACGTGGGCTACTTATACCCGCCTCTAGCAAGGTAGCCAGAAGAGTACAGTCAGTTTGGGAGGCCTACAACTCCGCCTGGCCAGGGGAGATCCCATCTGCTCAAGGACTGACCAGGCCCCGATCGCTAGCCAGTACTCCGGGAAGGTCTATCTTTATCACCAGTAAAGACCCTGAATTACACCGCATCGTCTCTGAGTGATTCCTGCTACCCCCATCATCCACGTCGGCTGCCCTGAGGCCATACCCCTCCCGTTGGGGGTGATACTATCACGCTGCACAATCCTACCACCGGCCTCAGCGGTCTGCCCTGCAGCGGCAGCTCCTTCGCTGCATTCAACGGGTGGCGTAGTCGTCCAACATCTACCGCTAATACATCGCCGCTCAGTTTGACTCCCTGGGCACGGACCGGGTCACCGCCACGAGACTACAACCCTCAACAGATCCGGCTCCAGGTAAGCTCCCGTGCGCGCGATGCCGCGCGACGAAGGCCCAGGGGTGCGTCATATACAATTCTTAAAAAAAAAGAAAAGGGAAAAATATGTTTGTCCTAATAATAATAATACTTCAAAACATTAATTAACTGAGAGGTTGAATTGACCTCATTCAAAACTGAAAAATCCATCAAAATGTTCAACCAAAGATCATTGTCAACAACAGCCAAATATATCAAATGCAAAAGACCCACTGGCTGTAGGTTTTATTAACATGGGCACTTAATCGACCCTTGTTTCTCCCATGGCCGCCTAGGAACAACCCTGTCTGAAGATATTCCCCCCTGGAAATCAGTAATGGCCAGAGATAACAGGTTTCCCACTTATATTTATCTTCATTGTCTGCTTTTATGTCCTGAAGATCCGACTGTATATTTTTACAGCTGCCTGGAGATAGGTGTAGATGAGTGCACTAGCTGGACATAAAGTCATGGTCGAAAATGTTGGCACCCTTGAAATAGTTCCAGAAAATAAATAATTTTTTCCCAGAAAATTATTGCAATTATACATGTTTTGTTATACACAAGTTTATTTCCTTTATTTTAATTGGAACAACACATTTAACAGAGAAAAAAAGGCAACTTGGGCATAACTTTACACAAAACTCCCAAAATCGGACTGACAAAATAGTTGGCACCTTTCCATAATTGTGGGTGAACTACTTTGTTTCAAGCATGTGAAGTTCGTTCAAACTCACCTGTGGCAAGTAACAGGTGTGGGCAATAGGAAAATCACACCTGAAATCTGATAAAAAGGGGAGAAGTTGACTCAATCTTTGCATTGTGTGTCTGTGTGTGCCACACTGAGCATGGGGAACAGAAAGAGGAGAAGAGAACTGTCTGAGGACTTGAGAACCAAAATTGTTGAAAAATATCAACAATATCAAGGTTACAAGTCCATCTCCAGAGATCTTGATGTTCCTTTGTCTACGGTGCAAAACATAATCAAGAAGTTTACAACTCATGGCACTGTAGATAATCTCCCTGGATGTGGACGGCAGAGAAAAATTGATGAAAGGTTTCAACGCAGGATAGTCCGGATGGTGGATAAGCAGCCCCAATCAAGTTCCAAAGAAATTCAAGATGTCCTGCAGGCTCAGGGTGCATCAGTGTTAGTGCAAACTATGTGCCGACATTTGAATGAAATGAAACGCTACGAAGGAGACCCAGGATGACCCCACTGCTGACACAGAGATATAAAAATGCTAGACTGCAGTTTTCTAAAATATATAAGTGAGTAGGCCAAAATCCTTCCGGGAAAGTGTCTTGTGGACAGATGAGATGAAGATAGAGCTTTAGGTAAAGCACATCTTTCGTTTACCAAAAACGGAATGAGGACTACAAAAAAAGAACACTGTACCTACAGTCAAATATGGTGGAGGTTCAAAGATGTTTTGGGGTTGTTTTGCTGCCTCTGGTACTGGGTGCCTTGACTGTGTGCAAAGCATCATGAAATCTGAAGATTACCAATGGATTTTGGGTGGCAGTGTAGTGCCCAGTGTCAGAAAGCTGTGTTTCTCTCCTAGGTCATGGGTCTTCCAGCAGGACAATGACTCCAAACTGACTTCAAGAAGGACCCAGAAATGGATGGAAACAAAGAGCTGGAGAGTTCTGAAGTGGCAGCAATGAGTCTGGGTCTAAATCCGATTGATCACATGTGGAGAGATCTTAAAATTGCTGTTGGGAGAAGACGCCTTCACATATGAGAGACCTGGAGCAGTTTACAAAAGTCCAAAATCCAGCAGAGAGGTGTAAGAAGCTGATGGTTATAGGAAGCGACTGATTGCAGTTATTTATTTCAAAGGGTGTGCAACCAAATATTATGTTGAGGGTGCCAAAAATTTTGTCCGGCCCATTTTTGGGGTTTTATGTGAAATTATGTCCAATTTGCCTTTTTTTCTCAGTTTTTATGTGTTGTTCCAATGCACAAAAAAGGAAATAAACATGTGTAAGGTGGCTGCCGGACAGGTCGTGTACAGGAGGTAAGAGTCCCCGAAGTGCCAAGTTTAGGCGATGTAGGACCCGGAGAAGCAGGCTCCAGCACACATAGTGCTGACAGGAATTTAATTAGCCTGGATTACAGGGCCGGGTTTTACGAGCAGCTGAAAGAGCTGGGGGGAACAGCTGCTCACTTACCTCCAGTCCAGGTCTTGGAAGGCTGATTTAAGACAGCTGCGCCTGTCTCAGTCTGTCTGTGTGTGTTGGGCAAGGTGAGCACACCTTGCACGTGCTTCTCAGAGTCTGCTGGAGGCAGAGAAAAGCACTTTGTTTAAACGGCTGAGGCCGTGCTGCATGGACTTGTTATTTTGAACTTTGTTCTGTTATTCCTTTTTGTGGCAGGAAAAGGCTGTTACTTTTTGTGTGACGCTGGAAGCCCTACCCTGGGAGATGGGGGACTCGAAGCCAGGTCCTGCATTGTAGATGGGGTGCAGCCGTGGCCCGGACCCACTCCGTGCCCAGGGACGTCGCACTAAAAAGGATGGTATAGGCTTATCCGGGTTGAGTGGCTGATCTCGACTACGCCACCTGTGGCACCTGGTGAAGGCCACCAGCGCTGCTGCAGTCCGCTGAGGCATGGTGTTATTGCAGCCATCGTTGTTACTACTTCCCACAGGCGGAGCAGGGCCTCAGGGCAGAGGACTAGGATGGAGGGGGTAGTAGTTTAGGAGGTCTGGTGCTGCGTAATGTGGTGTAATGCAGAATAAAGAGTCCGGAGGCCATAGGGGTTAACTTCCAGGGTTTTTAATCATGGTGGAGATTGCAGTTGGAAGGCTTCTCCCTGCTCCTCACGGAGTTCTGCGGTCACCAGAGACGGGGGGGGGGGCGACAACCTCCGAGTAAGTCCAGTGTTCAATCAGGACCCCGAACCAGAGTGTTCCTAGACTTCAGACCGGGTCCTTTCCTGTCTGTGTGTGTGTAGATAGGCCGGGTCTCCCTCTGAACTTCACTCAGAAAAAGGGGTACGGGTGGCAGCTCCGCTCCTTCCGTTACCCGGTGGGATCCTCAGGGCCTATCGGCGTTCCCTGACCAGGACGTAGAGTGGCAAGGTCAGGTGTCGGGGGCCGGTACCCCCTTTGCAGCCGGAATCCCTCTGAATAAATCAGGTTGGCGAGGACAGGTGGCGTATACCGCTCCGTCTGCATCCCCCTGGGATCCATTTGCGGTGGAGCTACACTCTAAAGCTCCGGGCCTTCTTGGTCACGGTCCTTGACCGGGCTGAGACATACATTATCTGCAACCTGCCCCTCAACCCAAGGCCAGGGTATGAGGGCCGTGCCTCCATCCTCTGCAGGTCCACACAGGATCCACGCTCAGGGAGGAAGGTCACGATCAAAGAACCCAGAACCAAGATGGCTGTGTATTAAATATGAAATTTAAAGTGTCACTAAAATGTGAATCCTCCACTCTCACCCACTAATTGGTTCCCCTATCTCTTGGTTCCCCAGTCTCCCAACTTCCAGCAGGGGCAGCACCTAGTGCCTACTAGCCCCCTCTGGTGGGAGAAGTGTGGTGTTGGATGTGGAGGGAGGGTCCTGACCATCGCACTGTTCTTACCTCAGAGGAGGAACACTACACCCCATTAAAGAGGTGCAGCATCCCTGTGGCGGTCGAACCCTCAGGGGCGCCACACTTTTGTTTCCTCACTGGTGTATGGACACTAAATAAACCACCAGTTTGTTTGAACCCATGGACTGCATCACTGTGTGAACCCGTGCCTACGTCCAAAGCGGCTCAGTGAGTACAAATCCCTACACATGTGTATAACAAAACATGTGTAACTGCAATAATTCTCTGGGAGAAATACTTCATTTTTGGAACAATTTCAAGGGTGTCAACACTTTCGGCCATGACTGTATATGTGCCAATTATCTGATATATTTCACTGGTTGCTTAAAGGGACACGCAGTGATAGATATGGCTCTGATTATAGTACATATGGTTCCTTTAAATCACAATCAGTGAAGTCTAAAGGCATTGTCTGCTTATGATCCTCAACTAGTCCCTAAAGTAGAAAGCAACTGTATTAACCTGCTCTCTCTGGAGGACCTATTTCATCATGCGTTACAACCTTTTCTGCCCAATACTTAATTTCTCCTGCGGGGGAGCTGCAGGAAAATTGAACAAATGATTTTGGATGCCACAAAATATTATAGATGATACCTGGAGGTACAATAATATGTGGTACCAGCAGGAAGACTGTCCATATGTCTGATTAGAACACATGGATGCCAGAGAGGGTGGGCGCTTTCTGTAAGAGCGGTCTCTTTTTTAGATGACTATTATCATATTGTATATAACAGGAACTGGACAGGTTGGATTTTACTTATCTGGCCTTAAAGGGATTGTCTCGTCTTATGATATTGAAGACGAACGTGAGATGTCGGCCCAGTGAGGGTCTGACGTTCGGCACCCCCTCTGATCAGCAGTTTTCAGTTGAAAAAGCAAAGCAGTTGATCGGTGGGGGTGCTAAGTGTCGGACCCCCACCATTATGATATTGATTACCTTTGGACTAGATCATCGATATCATGAGGCTGGACACTCCCTTTAATGTTGCCTCAGGATATAATCACTGCCATACATGTCAGACATGCTAACTACGTGGCTGTTCTACCCAGTGCCGGCACAGAGCGGTCATTGACTGCTCCTGCCGGTGATTCAGCTGCTCAACAGAGCAGCTCTTCTCCTTCTAGGCTGCTCTGTCGATGGGATGTGACTTTTGACGTCACCCTGATTGACAGCCGGCTTCCTGCAGTTAGGGAGTGGGGAGCTGGCTATCAGTCAGCACGATGTCGGCAGTCACGCCCCGTCAACAGAGCTGAGCTGAAGAAAAGCCGCTGCTCTGTCCACGTCTCATCAGCGGAAGCCACTGAATCGCTGGCAGAGATCGGCGTCAAGCACAACAGGCAGGTAGGTAGCACCCCAGTGTTGGAATGAGGTGGGAAGGGCCCACCAATAAGATTGAAAAATAACCTGACCCTAGTACACAAATTTACTTATGCTTTTATATAATATTAAACAATTCGCTTCTCTGAAAGTATTGAATAAAGCAATTTAGCACTTTTCATTAGCAGTCCTTCACAGGGGCCCACCGGAGGATTTACCTGCTCCCCAGTGGGCCAGTCCGAGTTAGCTTTTAGGCCCATAGTAAAAAAAAAAAAAAATGTCCTGGATAATCCCTTAAGGCTAGGATCACACGATCGTATATTCACTCTGTAAGAGAATCGGGCCGATTATGTTAATGACACTCTGCTCAAATTCTGTCAGCGTTTTGAGCCGAGTGTCATCTTAGTGTGATCCGATTCTCTCGCATTAGAAAATAGGAGCACAGGTGTGGAAAAGATGGAGAGCTTAATTTCTCCATCTTTTCCATTGTCTGAGTCTGCAGAAATTAGACTGCACTCGGAAGACATACGAGTGAAGTCTGATGTTTTACATACAGCTGTAGGCTTGTATTGGTGCGTGTCATCCGAATTGCAGATCCACCCGCAGCATGCTGTAATTTTTTTCTGATGCCGAATCGGCATGAGAAAAAAAACACAGATCTGCACTGCCCTGTAGAATAACATTGGCCCGAGTGCAATCTGATAAAACATCGCAGAGCACTCGTCCGAGTTATACGCTTGTGTGAGCGAGCCCTTAAAGGAAATCTCTGAACCAAAAGGAGCCATTATTTTAAAATTTCCCATGACCGCCTGATTTCCTCCTCGTCACTTTCCGAGGGTATTGCAAACAGATCTCATGCTAACAAACATTTAGAATGCCAAATCTGAGATCTCTAAGCCCCCTCTCCTAGGAACACATCCAAACAGTCCCTCTTGGGCATGGTTTTGCTAAACCCAGCCCCTTTTTAAGGTCACGTTCGTGGGATTGTCCAAGAAAAATCGAGATAGTTTGCAATTATGAACTCCTCAGCTTCCCAAACCTTTGCTAGAGCAACATGAGGGTAATGGGATGCAAGGAGTCATCCACAAATGGATTAGAATTTTTAGGTTTTGGCCACGTTCACACGTTCAGTATTTGGTCAGTATTTTACATCAGTATTTGTAAGCCAAAATCTGGAGTGGAACAATCGGTGGAAAAGTATAATAGAAACACGTCACCACTTCTGTATTTATCACCCACTACTGATTTTGGCTTACAAATACTGATGCAAAATACTGACCAAATACTGAACATGTGAATGTGACCGAGAAGTCAGAATTGTCACCAATTTATGTACTAAAAAAAAAATAATGATGCAAATCAATAAAAAAAGACAAAGAATATTAGAATTACCTTGATGACGGAAGCAGGCTTTGGATCGCAGTGATAAAAATGAGGACGATGAATGCGCACACCAGGTTGGATTTGAACACTTCATCCCTCATTTGAGAATACTGAAATATAAAAAGGAGGAAAAAACATCCGAAGATCAAAGAAAATATCACGAGATTTGTATCGTTAACAAAACAGCAAAATTACAGAACCAATATATCGATTCCAGCACAAGTTTATGATAAGTGACAGATCCTCTTTAAGGACTGGAAACCCTCAAACCCCAATGCAACCGCACTCTTTATTGTGGGATTTTTTTAAACACCCCCCCCCCCATCACATGTCAAAATTTGTCAGGGTGGTTTCTGAAAATTAAAGACAGTCCCAGCAAATACGGGTCTGTTGGCCCAAGAGATACAGTAACTGTGGCTCTTAACCTCGGGGACCTCAGTTGTATGTCACCACTAAACCAACGTTACCACGTAACTTTTGTCGCCACCTTGAAACGATTTGTAAATTGGTCACGGCATTCACATTAATGGATTATGACTTGGCCATTATAGAAAAATGTTCACCAGAATATCTACATTATGTTACACTGGCACCCCGATATCCCTGCAACCCCGGATACCTCCTTTAGAAATTAGAGGTACAATAAACCAAAATATTTGCCATATTACGTCACTATGCAGTTTGGATGTAGAAAGGATCATTAATATGTCCTGACACATAAGTCCTTCCTCAAAATCTGTAATTCTAGTTGTGTCTATTTAGCCTTAGAATTTGTTGGCAGGTTTTTCCCATGTAATCTGGGAGCAGAATGATGTAGGGGCTGAGACCCTGATTCCAGCGATGTGCCACTTATTGGGCTGCTTGGTGCAGTTATGATAGAATCCATGTTTCTTCTGCTGTAGATTTAGCAGAGCTTGGAATGCTGAGCCGTGTATAACCCCGCCCACACCACTGATTGGCAGATTTCTGTGTAATACCCCTCCCACACCACTGATTGGCAGATTTCTGTGTAATACCCCATCCACACCACTGATTGGCAGATTTCTGTGTAATACCCCTCCCACACCACTGATGGGCAGATTTCTGTGTATAACCCTGCCCACACCACTGATTGGCAGATTTCTGTGTATAACCCCATCCACACCACTGATTGGCAGCTTCCTATGTATATCCCCGCCCACACTACTGATTGGCAGCTTCCTGTGTACACTAACAGCAAGCTGCCAATCAATGGTGGGGGCGAGGTTACATAGATTAGTATGTCTGGCTTGCTTGAGACCTAGTCTTCTAGTGATAATCTCCTGCTGATAAAACACTAACTGTATTAAAACTACTAACTACAGCCCAGTAAGTGACACGTCCCAGGAATCAGGCTCCCTTGCCCAATATTATGCTGCTCTCTGATTAAATAGCAAAAATCTGTTGACAGATCCCCTTTACTATCCCAGCCTCCTATAACATACAAGGTTGTAAAAATAACCTGAGATATTGGAAGCCTGCATACCAACATTTTAATTCCCAAAAAGAAGACATTTTTTCATCACCTCAGCTCACCAACAAAACTCCAGGGAAACCCGCTTATGAAAACCCCACCCCTATTGGTATTGGATTCACAGGACTCTCCCAGATACTTCACAAGTACGGAAACGTTGTCACTAAGCTAGACAGCCGAAGACAGTGGTGATTACTATTTCTTTAACTGAGGAAATATATTAGCTATGGGGTATCAAACAGTCCATTATTTTACTTTTAAAGGGGACCTTTCACTGTATTTTTTTTAATTGAGTACCTCCTCTAATTGCTGCTGCTCCACTAATTCTGGAATAGTTTTCCTTTTTCTTCTGTGCCCCTCCGTTCCAATGTTATGCCCCTCAGTAATAATTATGTAAATTTTCCCTTACATCAACTGGGAATGTTTACTTTTTCTCCCACGATTCCGGCCAATCAAAACATGGCCACGCCCACATAGAGTTCTATGGTATACACCCAGTTAGCTGAAGGGAAAATCTGCATCATTATGACTGAGGGGCATAACTTTGCAAAGGAGGGGCACAGAAGAAAAAGAAAAACTGTTCCAGAATCAGTGGAGCAGCGGCAATCATAGGAGGTACTCAGTTAAAAAAAAAATCCAGTGAAAGGTCCCTTTTAACTTCACAGTCAATATTTTTTTGGAAATGAAGATGTCCTTAACTGTGACTGATTCTCCAGTGGGAAGGGTGTGACAAAACTCCACATATATCAGCATCCTAGACCACTGTGTATATGACATGAATGAGTAAAATATTGGCGATGATTGCAGTCTCACCTGAACTGAGGAGGTGCAACAACTATGTTAACTTTGTTTACAAGTTTTATTTCAACTATGACTTTTTCCTTTATTACGAAAAAAGTAATATGATGATGATGATGACTAATATCATTATTGTTAATCATCTAAAATCAATGATAACAAAAAAAATGAACATTAAATTAAAATCACTTTTTAAACATTTTTAAAGGAGAAGAAAAACTTTTTGAGTTTTTCAAACTTTGATTTCTAACAAAGAAAAAAAAAAGTGTAACAAGAAAGAAGGAGTCATCCATTCACTCCAACCCATTATTACTGAAGGAGACTGGAGTGTGTTATATTTATCTCTAATGATTGAGGAGATTGGCAGATCTGTACTGGATGCACCAGAAAACACTATAATCAGTCCCCCGAGGAGGGTTCACTGCCACACCGCGCAGCTGAACTGGATGGTTCAGAGGCTGGGGTATCTAAAGGTGCATCATTTACACTACACGATTACCATTTCTGGGAACGCTCGTTTCCCGATAATTGTGCATTGTAAAAAAACCTTCTGATCGCTGGAAGAACAAGGAAAACACTCGGGTGAAATGATCTTTTAGTTTGCACAAAAGATTATCATTCTCAGCAGCAGATTGTCCTGTGTAAAAAGAACTGAGGAGGTGCACTGAGAGCAATCTTTATTGATCCAGGCACAAAATGGTTAAGTAGAACAGCAGCAACATGTTTCAGACCTGCATAGTCCTTTGTCCAGGCTTGACAAAGGACCATGCAGGTCTGAAACATGTTGCCTGGGAGCGCAGTAGATATTTATTTTCTGCTTTTTTAATTTTTGTTCAACCATTTTTTGTGCCTTTTATATGACTGGATCAATAAAGCAATTCTTTTAAGAAGATGTGAGCGCTGGCTATTGTTTAAACTGTTGCTATTAGGCTATGTTCACACATTGCGTTTTTTTCAGCATTTTTTTCTGCTGAAAATCCTGATCTCTTGCCAGTAAGGTTTGTTCAGGATTTTGCTTGTTTTTTTCCCCTTGTTTTTTTGCTGCGTTTTTTGGTGCATTTTTGCTGCGTTTTTCAGGATCCCAAAGTTCAGCTTTGCTTCCTCCACAGAAACATGAACACAGGTCACCAATGGAAGACATATGTGAAACCATATTCACCAGAATTACAAATGTAATGGTGGGGGGAGGTGAATTGTTCAGGAATAGTTTAACTAAGACATTGGCAGTGCATTGAGTTTGTAGGACACTATTTAATTTTACACTATGGTCTGTCATTGAATTGCTCAGGGATTGTTAAATTTCACACCTCTGTGGGCCACAGGTATTGTTCAATCTCATACATAGCTCAGCCAATGTTTACACTGTACACTTCACTAATTTAATTAAACTCTCCTAATCCAAACTGCCATCTCAAGTGACTAAGAAAAGATGGTAAAATCACAAAAATAAATGAGTTTCACATTCTGCTCTACTTGCTTTTTTTCACTAAAACTGCAGCAAAATCTGATAGTTATGTTCACACTAGGCATTTTTTCAGTGTTTTTTCACCAGCCATTACTTCCAATGGGTGAAAAACGCTGAAAAAACTTTGAAAGAAGTGACATGCTCTATTCTGCAAAAAAACATGCAAAGCTGTGTGCACGGGATTTCTGGAATCTCATAGACTTTGCTGGTAATGTAAAATGGAGCAGAAAATTAGTATAAAAAGCGCATAAAAAAACGCTGAAAAAAACGCAATGTATGAACATAACTGGAGTATTTTGCCGTGCACCTGGACAGGTGAGCTGATTGCTCCTTTTTCACATTTTCTATCAAGTGGCAGCCTATGCGCACAGAACAAGGTATTACTGATTGATCTGTCGCCATCTTAAGCCAGGTTGGACCGTGTAAACAGGCTATTAAACGATTGCCGATCAAGTCAGTAAATATTTTCCGATCGGCGAATGTTTAACACTGCAAAATTGGCTGCGGAAAATGTACTTTAAGAGCTGATTCAGACGTCGGACAGTTTAGGAACCACCCCGAATAAGGTCACCTTGTCGTGGTTGGAACGGCATTTACACTTTTGTGTTTACTAAGAACCCTATGTTATTTAAATGCAACTTTGCTTTTTAGTTATTTAGTTACAGCAGGGTTTATGCTCATTTTGTTTCAGGTTTGTTTGTTTAATGGCCAGTGTGAACATGCATTTATATGTAACACGTATATCAAATTAAACTCCAGCTCACTTTGTGTTTTTTTGTCGGATTTTTACGTGAGACTGCTATCTGTGTTTTTCACAGATCGTGGATACATGTCCGATTTTGATCCAAATGTTGGATCAAAATCGGCAATGGGTCCGTAAAAAAAAGAGGACAGCACTCAGATAACATCCGATGTGGACAAATGTTTTTTTTTTCAATTTCTTCGAGTACAAGAAAAACTGGTGACACTAGGAGCACACACTGATCAAAATAATTGGTCCGCTTTTCTCATATGTGAGAAAAACTGACATCTGAATGAGGCCTAAGACTATAGTGTCGCCCATACTTTACTGCTGATCAACTAACTCGGGGGGCCAGTGGTATTGCAAACTGCCCAATCAGTTAAATGAATGGGACTAACTGCAGTACCAGTAACAGCCACAAGCAGAAGTATGGTGCTGTGTCTGAGAAACAACGAAAGGAGATGTGGAGTGCCATCATGGGGTGTTTGGCACCGACATTCACACAGTGTGGGTCTGCCCTGCTTCCACCGCAAGGAGGAACTACCTGCCTACTGATTTTTTATTAAAGGGGTTTTCCCATCATTTTACTAGGATAAACTATAATTTTATGATCAACGGTCATTGAAAAAAGGAACGGGACAGGGTGCTGTGGTTTTTTTTGCACACTGGTGACCGGCCACCTCCTGTGCAGGAAACTGCAATGTTGCTGCATGCGAGTGAAGGAAGTAGACTGCATCGTTGTACAGGATAAAAATAAGAGGGACCCCCCCCCGCAACCAAGTTATCATTGTCAGGATTAGCGAGGTTCCCACTGACTGCATCTACCACCCATAGAAAATTACTAAACCTGGGCCATTCAGCTCAGTGGGAGACAGAGCTCTATAAGTCCTAGAACAAGGAGCTCCTCCTAGTGGTGGCAGTAGGAAGACACAATTTTAAGCTTTTTATTTTATTTATTTTTATTTTTCAGCTGGCTCCCCGTCCCTTCTGAATCTAGAGTATGGGACAAGACTAAATCCATTCTAAGGAAATATCGCCAAGCAAATATAACTTTAAATCACCAAAAGAAAAAAAAAGCAATTCTGTTGAAATTTCTAGATATAGACTGTGTATGTTGTTTCGGAAAGTCTGCGTTCAGAGCCTGTAATTTTGGGCCTCCTGTGGGGTAATTATTGTTTTCATGCAAGTTGTCAATTTATATGTTGCGATAACGCTGGGTTTACGTGTGACGAACAGATGAAAATATCCTAAATCTTCAGCAGTTGTTTTCGGCCACAGAAAAGTTTACTTTCCATTTTTGTGCAATATTCTGGATGAAAAGGCCTATTGATGCGCCCCTGATTAGTGCACACCCTATATACCGAACTCTTTTATCTGTCGTTTTCTGAGCTCCATTCTGATGATTTATGAATACAGACCACATCAAAGTTGAGCTGAACTTTGATGCGGTTATAAATTAGCTGAGAGGAACTCAGAAAAAGACAGATAAAAGAGCTACAAACTCCCCATCAGAATGAGCTCACTGGCGGATTCTGAGCTGGTCATTGTACAGGGAAACAAAGAGATTGTAAAAGTTCAATAATGGTAAATTTTTTATGAAACCCAATGGCAAAAATTATTTTTAACTGCAAAATACATGAATCTAAGTTACAAAAAAATACCCCTAGAGTTGTTCATACCCTTTAAGGGCTATTCCACCATACTAATATGATATTTAATATTCATTCTCATAGCACAACCCTTATAACTAAATACAGACTTCATCTTGCGGAAGGAGGTGCTCTTAGATATGAAGCAATTACTTATCAAATAGTGCAAAAATAGTGCAAATTCATCTATTTCATAAAAAAAATAAAAGGAAAAACTGATACTGTGCTATACTCAGTGCAGGATTTAGGAGGTGGAGAACAACACAGGGATTTCCTCATTGGTTTTCTCCTTCGGTCCCTGTTCTACGAATAACATAATAAGGAATGTTATGGACACCTTTGACGTAGAAAAAAATTAGTATTAGTGTTAGTATTTACCTTTAGTTAATAATATTGCACTAACCTTCAGTCTAAAATCTTCATTCATTTTCAGACCCTGAAACTGATATGCAGTTTGCAGCCTGATCCCAGTTTCATACTTCTCTCTTGTTTGAGTGTCTCTCCCAGTAATAAAAGCTAGATGTAATCTCTGTGTGTAACCATGGTGCTGATGTTTTTAGTAGCTCATATATCAGCAAAGTTTCTATCCTGCACTTATTTCTTGCTCATGTGCTTTTCTCCTTGTCTATAGTTTATTTTATCTGCCCTCCCTAAGACTTTACATGCTTTCTCACCTCTACGTGTTGCTATCTCTAAGAGTAGGGTCACAAGACCATTTTATCTCCAACTGAGAAAAATGGTCTGATTTTTCTGATTAGACTCAGATCAGAGTGGGATAAGTTGTTCTTGAAGGTGCAGAGAAAAAAAGAATTCTCCACCTTCTCTATTATGTCAGTCCGTGAAAATTCGGACTGCACTCGGATATTATCCAAGTGTGATCCGATGTTTTCTACTGACCTATAGACTTGCATTGCTGATTTTGATCAAAATCGGACATGTCACTGATCTTTTTCGTCCAAGCAAAAGATTGGACAAGAGCAA
Source organism: Phyllobates terribilis (assembly GCF_046119375.1). Taxonomy (NCBI): domain Eukaryota; kingdom Metazoa; phylum Chordata; class Amphibia; order Anura; family Dendrobatidae; genus Phyllobates; species Phyllobates terribilis. The sequence goes on from NW_027362764.1 coordinate 757,804,153, forward strand.
AGCTCCAAAGAACAACATGGGTTTGAGTCCTAGCCGTGAAAACCACATGATAGCACACGTCCGCCTCCGATATAATCGGTCACGTGCACAAGCCCCAACATTGAGAAGAAAGGAGAAAAGCGAGAGCTATCATAACCAGGAGCAGGAGCTCTGATGGATTTGTAACATTTTTGCAAAAGCACTGAGCTAGCTAAAGAACTTACAGATACAATGGAGCAGAAAATTGGTATAAAAAGTTGTTTTAAAAAATAAATAAATAAAAAAGCTAGTTACAAAGTTGTTTCACTTTGCATTTAGGAAATAAAAGAACATAAAAATAATCTGTGTATGTGTTTACTCAAGTTACAAGAGCAGCATTCAAAACTCTACAAGTTTCCCTGTTACCGGGGAGCAGGGCGTTGTGAGAACTCTACTGACTTGACAACTACTTAGAGGAAAGTTGCTTTTGTTTTCAGATATCCTTATATACTTTATCCAACCCACCAGTAATAGAGAACCACCCACCTACTACCTCCTTATCTAACGTCCAAAACTCTAAAGCCCCCTTTACGGAAGGTAAATGAAGGATGACTTGATATGACTGCAATCCATTTCCATAATTAATGCTGTAACTTGAAGCTTGTGGACCCCAATGTAATCTCTAAACGGGCCCCCAATGCAATCTCCAAAAGGGCCCCCAACTATTAAGGGTCTTTAATAATGTTGGTATTCTAATATGGACCAAAGGGACCTTCTGGAACCCCTTATGCTTGAGTCCCAGAGTGCGACCCACTATATTTACCGCCCTGTACATGATCAAAGAGCAGAAATCAGAAATCAGCTCTGGATGTAAATGGAGAAGAAAACATCTAGTAATTCAAGAAAGGGCAAAATTACGGAATATTATATGTAAATTTAATGAGAACTCGTCATTACAGATGTGTCTTCCCTTAAATTTAGGCAACTTTTGTTAAGGACTCTAGTTCCTCCCCATACAGATTCAACGCATTTTCACAACCAAAACCGCTACATGACTGCAAACCACATTACAACCACTGGGTGGCCACATATAGACACATATAGCATAAACATCTCCCAACAGAGTATCACAAAGTTAACGTTTGTTATTTTTTTTAATTATTGGACTTACAGAAAACGTAAGAAAGGACATATCTTTAAATTAGATCAATGGTGTCATACCCCGTGATATATTACCACTTAACAAGCACACAGGACATGGAGGGCTGAAAATATGCCAATCACCTGGGCCAAAAAGGATCATATGATCATCTTGGAGCAGTTATGGAGTGTGATCCTCTTTAAAGGTCTAATATTAGGTAATTTAAGGGGTGGTTTAGTGAAGGCAATTACACTGACTTCTATTAGGGCAGGGGTGCACAACCTTTTTTTGGGTCTGAGGGGCATAGTGTTAGACGTAACACCCCCCCGAAGGTCTAATGAGGGGTATGCCCACATGAGACATATAACTTCCAACTTATCTGGAAAATGGGGGTCACCTCCTCCCCTCTATGGCACTCCAGAGAAAAGGAGTGGAGGTGGCCACGTGTAAGGATTGTAGTTCATGTGGCATAAAAACTATTAGGGCTCATGCAGACGCCCGTGCAATACGGTCCAAGCACGGACTGGCAGCGGGTCTACCGATATAATTCTATGAGGCAGTCATACTGCGGCCAGTGCGTGCATTGTGGTCCGTGCTTGGATCTTGTTGCACGGACACCTGCATGAGCCCTTAGGGGGCCATCAATCGGTCATATAGATTGGACCAAGGTCACAAGGCAGTGCACGGACTGGCCGGCGGCTCTCCCGTCCCGAGCGTGATAGCGGCATAGAAGTATATGAAGCTGTCCCGCTCAAGTCGGGAGAGCCGTCGGCCAGTCCGCGCACTGCATTCCGATCTCGGTCCCGGTTGACTACACACCTATAGAGAGAGCTCAACCATTTCTTCCTCATTGGAGGACTCAACAGAGAGAAATTCTATATAAGCAGAAATGTCCACACAGAATAAAATTGGGGGCAGCATTTGTTCCCCGGACAGCAGGGTGTGCACCTCTGGTTTTACGGCATGACACAATGAGCTCATTTAAAGTAGTGTCGGGGGGGGGGCAGGTTCACTTTAAAAGGCGGGGCCGAGGTTAAAAAAACAACATGGAATTTTCACAAATATATATATATTTTTTCATTACACAGACGATAGATACGGTCTTGCCACCCAGACTCAGCTACCTTATGCTCCAGGCTGGAGTCTTTAAACATCAGTGAGAAAGGCTTGATATGCTCTCTTCTCAACTTATCTCCACTCCGTAAGTCGATGGTGTGTTCTATTCGCTTGTTAATCTCCTCGGGACCAGACTGGACATGCAAAGCTTGTGCAAGATGGTTTGGAAGCAGATTTATTGAATTTCTTGTTAGCGCAGCCAGAGTCTAGGGGAAAGCACATGCAAAAAAATAAAACCTGCTAGTCCCCTGGGGTTATGAAAAAAAAAATGCAATATATTTTAGGTCATGTTGGCATTGCAAGTCAAAAACAGCATTCCATGCAATTGAAAGAAGAGCACAATACATCTTACGTCATGTGCACCCATCACCTCTACACAACGATGGCGGCTAGTCCGTGCGGTGAGCCAGTGGGCAGGAGAAAGCAGCAGATCCATTCACTACCACAATGAACTGGAGACCCCATGGAGCCGAATATCGACTCATCCTGCGTCTTCCTTCATCGTGTATATGTGGTAAATGGATACGTTTTAATAACATGATACATGGATGAGGTCAATCTTATTGTCGAGTGGTGATCTGCACCTCATGGGTGGAGACCAATGGTAACTTAGACCTCTGAAACATGGATCCAATTGGTTGCATCAGAAACAAAGTATCAGTTTGCACCATGTTATTAAACAAGCCATTGGTAGCTTATCGAGCCCCAACCTCACTAATAAGTAATATGATGAAGACTACGGTTCCTCAAAGCTTGGCCTCATGAAAAGACTATTTTGTGAACATTTGTTTGGCCTCGTTGACTAGAGGATGATAATTTCTGAAGGAACATATCTAAAATATCAAACAGAGGCTGGACGGACATCTGTCTGAGATGGTTTAGTGAATCCTGCATTGAGCAGAGGGTTGGACACGATGACCCTGGAGGTCCCTTCCAACTATAACATTCTATGATTCCAAAATGTCAACAGGTGGACATCATTATGGATGACACTGTCTCAAACTACAATGCTTTTCGAAGTCCTATAATGCTAAGAGCGTTCTTCACTTTGGGCAGTTCCAACTTATTAATAGGGTCTTCCTACTAAGATCCCCAGCGATCAGCTATATTTTTTATTGAGGAAAGTGTTCAATGTCCGTGCAGCACCACCACAGGCCAAATGAAGCATTACACTATGTCCATTCAAATCAATGGGTTGTATGTGTAGGGCAGGACAGGACAAGTCCTCCAGAGGCAAAGACGCTCTTTGTAGCTGCTCTCCACTCTGGCCAAAAGATGAGAATTCAAAAATAGAGGACCATCCCCTCTACAAAATGAGTTTTTAAGGTTTTTTTTTTAATGAGCAAAGAGTAGGGAACATTGTAAAATAAATAAATAAGCATCATTCATCCATTGAATCTCCTGCCATGGCAGCACTCGTGGTGTCTCCACCAATTCTGGAAGTGTTGATGTCCCATACTGCAGCCAATCGCTGGTGTTAGTGGTTACATGGTGTACATGACCAATATTACCAATGATTGGCTGGTATGTCATCACTTGAGCAGCAGAGCATGGATTTTTTGGGGTAATTAATATGTATTTCATTATAATAGAACATTCCTTACTCTTTGTCGAATGGAAAAATTCCCCAAAAAAACACCAGCTTCTTTTTAAAACTTGACAACCCCCTTAAAGGAACAATAACCCAAATTTAGAAAGATCCCTTTAAGGAAGCTTAGACTTCATTGAGTAGCTTTGTATCTTCTAATAGTGTTAGTAGACCTCTTGCTACAAATCCTATCAGAGCTAATAAGAAGGTTCAGCGACCAGATCCCTCTTCGATTGGTCATGAAAATTTAGAGGAGAACAAGAGAAGCAGCACTCACCACCAGAAATATCAGTAAAATGCACTTTATTTCAGTCACAGGAGACACCAGTGAAATGAGCAACAGCTGTTTCACGTGAGTACGCGCTTCTTCTGGTGCTTTAAGCTTCTTCTGTGAGCCAGAAGAAGCATGAACTCACGTGAAACAGCAGATGTCTCTGTCTGCAATCCTGTGACCGAAATAAAGTGCATTTTACCGAAATTGCTGGTGAGTACCACTTCTGCTCTTCTCTGAATTTTCATGATCTTAAACAAGTATCAAGCTGAGCACCACAAGACATGGCTATTATAATCTGGATATTTTTGGTTTGATCCTATTTTTACTTCCAACTGGGTGTGGTGGTAGCGCTAGCAATGTTCTCTTTGGTCCTTGTTCCATCTTCGATTGGGTTAAAGCAGAGAGTGAGGCTTATGGCCATTGAAAACCCACAGGTGTCTATTGAGAACAACAAGCTCCTCATGGCTTCAATGGACATTTTGCACTTGCAAAACGAGGTTTGGCACTGGATTTACCCAACTTTTACACAATGATTAGGTAGCATTGATTCGTCTAGCAGTAGGACCCATCCACCTCCCACATACCCTCATAGGCATGTCTCCAAGGGGTCTTCACAAAGAGGATATTAACCTTACAACTTATTTATGGCATATTCTCAAAATATGTAATGCATCTCTCATAGGGGATGATCTAGATACTTCCAATTGGGTATACACGCATCCTAACAGAGAAGGATGCTCTCCAAGGCATCTCTCCTTCTTAGAGCAGGGGTCCGCAACCACCACAGCCGGTCAGTGTAACAAGTGTAGAGTTGCAAGTTGTTGACCCCTTTCTTAGAGGCTACCTCTAGGGGGCTAGTGTTGCAAAAGCCAAAAGTTTGACGGGTTAGAATATTATTTAAGGGGGCTGTCCCAACTTAGGAAATCATCACCAATCCACAGGACTGTAGGTCTGACAGATAGGACTGATCCCAACTGTAGGGTCACTGTTTATGGGGCTACCGGAGACGGTTGATTACAATTCTTGACTATATGGATGAATGAATGGGGGCCACATTGCTATCACTCAATTAAAAGGGGCATGCCGTAGCCCTGTGCTTGGGATCGGTGGTGGTCCCAACAATCAGCAAGTTATCCCCTATCTTGTGGAAGGAGCAAATGCAAAAGAACCAACTTTTGTAAAAATAGAAAGCCCAAGATGGAAGGTAGACATCAGTGATGTGATTGGATGTTATGGGTGACCCCAGTTTTCGTTAATGCCCATCGGAAATGAATTGCCGAGCTCGCCCTATAAAAAGCATGGCATTGTTCATTGATATTCCACAACGTAATCCGTCCATTCGCTGTATTATTCTGATTGCCATTCATTAGATTTCGCTACTTGGTGACACATGTAACAAATCTGAAAACGGCAATTTAACAAACTCATCTATTGTCAGAGGACACAATGTTTCCAATGAGGACGGGAATTTTCTTTCTACTGCCCCCATTGTACTGTATAAAGCCACTGAACTCATCTAATTGCTGCAGTAAATTACATTACTGCCAAAAAGCCAATGCAAGATAAGTTATCAATTAACCTCTCAAAAAGCCTCTTTTCCAGAAGTGACTACAGGGAAAATGGACGTAAAATAGACATTATTGGGCATTAGTCTCAAAACTGCTCATATTTCCCTGAAGATGGATGGACGGATGCGGCATTTCTATAGTATTAAGTGATTTATGCTGCATTAAACCGGAACATCCGAAATAGATGGAACTTATAACTCATTTATGTATATATACAGTGCAAAAATTTTAGGCAGGTGTGGAGAAGATCCTGCAAAGGAAGAATGATTTATTTCAACCATAGAAGTGATAACAGTTTATTTTTTATCAATGCAAAGTTAATGAACAAAAGAGAAATCTAAATCCAATCAATATTTGATGACCGCCCACCCCAGTAGCCTCCATCACTTCTTCTAGATACTCGGCACTTGCACACAGTTTTTGAAGGATCTCGGCAGAAGGTTGTTCCAAACATCTTGGAGAACTGACCCCAGATCTTCTGTGCATGTCGCTTGTGCAAATCCTTCTGTGTCTTCATGTGATCTCAGACAGACTGAATGATGTGAGATCAGGGCTCTGTGGGGTCGGTTCATCAGTTCCAGGACTCCTCGTTCTTAATGACATTGGTTGGATGCTTGGGGTCATTCTTCTGCTGCAGAATAATTTTGGAGCCAATCAGACGCCTCCCTGATGGTATTACATGATGGATAAGTATCTGCCTGGATTTCTCACCATTAATCCTGAGCAAATCGTCAACTCTATTTGCTGAAATGCAGCCCCAAACTTACGGATCCTCCACTGAGCTTCACTGTTCCTGCAGACCCTCGTTATTGTGCCACTCTCCTGCCCTCTGTCGAAAAAAAAAATTCCATCTGTTGCAGCCAAATATTTCACATTTTGACTCATCAGTCCAGAGTACCTGCTGCCATTTTTTTGCACCCCAGCTTGTATGCTTTTATGCATAGTTGAGCAACTTGTCCTTGTTTCCATGTGGTTAGTTCAGGCATTTCGACCTCAGTTCTTCCATAAAGACTCCTTCTGGCCAGACTTCTCCAAACAGTACATGGATGTAGCTGGGTCCCTCTAGTGGCTGCCAGTTCTGAGCTGATGGCACTGCTGGACATCTTCCAATTTTGCAGAAAAGTAAACATGATGTGTCTTTCATCTGCTGCACTAAGTTTCCTTGGCCGATCACGGCAAGTACGGTCCTCAACGTTGCCAATTTCTTGGTGTCCTCAATGCTGAGAAATACTGGCAGATACTTATCCACCATGCAATGCCATCACGGAGGCATCTGATTGGCTCCAAATTTATTATTCTGCAGGACAATGACCCCAAACATCCAGCCGATGTCACTAAGAACGAGGAGTCCTGGGAGTGATGATCCAGGCCCCACAGAGCCCTGAACTCACACCATCTATTCTGTCTGGGATCACATGAAGACACAGAAGGATCCGCACAAGTGACATACACAGAAGATCTGCGGTTACTTTTCCAAGATGTTTGGAACAACCTCACTGCAGAGTTCCTCCATCTGTGCAAGTGTATCTAGAAGAACTGATGCTTTGATGCTGTTTTGAAGCCAAAACGTGGTCCCCAATAACTGATTAGATTTAGATTTGTCATTTATTCATTCCCTTTACATTTTGTTATTTGATAAAAATCAACTATTAACACTTCTATTTTTTTTAAAAGCATTCTTACTTCACGCCATTTTTCCACACCTGCCTAAAAAATATTCACAATATAATATATGTATATATGAATGTGGTTGTTTGAGATTATAGTCATAACTAAAAAGAAAATACAAAATTAAAGAAATAATAATAACAATCAATAAGGCTGCAATACGCTCCTAAAGATTGAACATAAGGCAACCCCTTTAACAGAAGTGCATCCCAAACTTTTTTTCCAAACTCCAAATACCCTTTCAAAGGGGACTTTCTGTTGATGCCCCATCCATAGCAATCCCACTGATCAGTTCACTAAAGTGACTGTGGGGTTCTAGCCGGCTGCTACATGTCCCTCTTGGTTTGGCACAGTGCTGTACATTTAGTAGAGGGTAAAAGGAGCTTCATCCCATTCAAGTAACAAAGACTGAGTAGCAATACCAGTCATGGCCACTACTAAAAGTATGGCGCTGTAACTAATAAAGAAGGAAACGTAACCACTTCAATCAGCTGATTGATGGGATTGCCAGGCGTTGGAGCTGATTTTGGAAGCACATGTTAAAGAAAGCTCATCAATCTTACAGCTCGGGAAAATTCTTTAAATCATAAATGTATAATGCTACAAACAGATCTAGCAACTTATTCTGGACAACTAAGGAGAAGACCCGGTTCATAAGACTATTATGGTTGGAAGAGTTAAAGAGGTAAAATAAAATTAGAAAAACATGGACTGGAGCGGCACTTTGAAGGGAAGTAAAGAACACGATGAGCCGCAACAAGATGACTAGAGACAACAAATAAAGCCATGATACAGACAAGCTCGACAACTCAGACAGAAGACAAGACAAAAAACGGAAGACAGATAATATCTAGTTTCCAAATTATTGCCACAATACTAATAATCCTAATATTAATAATAACCTTCAACTCCTGATGACTTGAAGGAAAGTTGTTCTTTTCTATAGAACCTTTACAGATTTGTCTGTATCACGCAAGCTCCCCCTACTGGTCGCCAGCATTGTATAAATAAATACCATACCGTGAAGCAGAGATTTTTCTTAAATGGCGCTTGTACTTTTCAAAACCTTGATCTCATCTGATAAATAATGTTATAAATATACTTCAAATCACTTTATTTATAAATGATATTGTCTTTCCCCCATAAAAGTCACTTTAAAATGCAAGACTTTAGGTGTCTCCCTTTTGGTTAACTTGCTGTGAACTGCCTGTTGTCAAATGTAATCCATCTCCAGCAGCAGAGACATCGAGACGGATTATGGGAAGTGGTGGTGGATATTAGTCTATCTATAGGAAATGGCAATGGGTCTTGGTCATTCTAAAGGAAGTGGTGAGGGTATTTGCTTCTCTACAGGAAGTGGAAGTGGGTCTTTGTCCCTCTACACAAAGTGACGATGGGGCTTTTTTCTGTAATGGAAATTGCGGTGGGTCTCGGTCTTTCTACAGGAAATGTAGGTGAGTATTTGCCTCTCTGCAGGAAATAGGGGTGGATCTTTGTCTCTCTACAGGAAGAAGCGATGGGTCTTTGTCACTAAAGGAAGTGGTGATGGGTATTGGTCTTTCTACAGGAAGTGTGGGTAGATCTCTGTCTCTCTACAGGAAGTAGCGATGGGTTTTTATCTCTCTACAGGAAGTGGTGATGAGTCTTTGGCTCTAAAGGAAGTGGTGATGGGTATTGGTCTTTCTACAGGAAATGGAGGTGGGCATATGCCTCTCTACAAGAAGTGGCAGTGGTATTTTTCTCTCTACAGACAGTAGGGATGAATCTTTGCCTCTACAAGAAGTGGAGACAGCTCTGTCTCTGTACTAGAAGAGTTGGCGGATCTTTTTCTATCTGCAGGAAGCAGTGGCAGGTCTTGGTCTCTCTTCAGGAAGTGGTGTCAGGTCTTTGCCTTTGTACAGGAAGTGGGGCAGGTCCTTTGTCTCTACAGGAAAGGGAGGCTTGTCTTTGTCTAGTGGGGGAGAGTCTTGGGCTCTCTACAGGAAGTGGCAGCAAGTTTTTGTCTTTCTACATGAAGTGGTGCAGGTCTTTGTCTCTTTACAGGAAAATGGGCAGGTCTTTGTCTCTCTACAGGAAGTGGTGGCAGATTTTTGTCTTGATACAGGAAGTGTGCAGGTCTTTTTCTCTCTACAGGAAGTGGTGTCAGGTCTTTGTTTCGATACAGGAAGTTTGCCGGTCTTTTTCTCTCTACAGGAAGTGGAAGCAGGTCTTTGTCTTTTTTGCAGGAAGTGGTGTCAGGAACAAAGGGGGTTTTACTGTATGGGAGCACAAACGAGGGCATAGTTATTACTGTGTGATATTGGCTTGTAGGACACAAAAAAGGGGGTATTTATATGATGTAGAGCAGTGTTTCCCTAACTCCAGTTCTCATGGCCCCCACAGGTCACGTTTTCAGGATTTCCTTAGTGTTACACAGGTGATGGAAGTATCATCAAGGCATTAGGAATTCTCTCATCTGTGCAACACTATGGAAATCCTGAAAACGTGACCTGTGGGGGCCATGAGAACTGGAGTTTGGGAAACACTGATGTAGAGCATAAATGGGGCACTACTGTATGGGGGCGATAGAGGCAGTATTAGAGTGTGGAATCTGTGTGCAGAGATGCGCTTCTGGAAGAAGTAGTCATGGTGGTCTGGCCCAGATTGAGAACAAAATGAAAAGCTGTTGGCTACAATCAGAAAATACATCACCTGGAAGTCACGGGATATCATTACACTGTGTTCACTTTTTGGAGAACCCTAGCAATGCACCTGAGAGAAATTAACTCTGCAGCTCTAGGCTAATTTGCATATGGATTCAAAGCTTGATTTCTCAGGGCAGGCAAATTGTATAATACAATATATGTTTAATTTCTACAGTTGTACTAGGACCTATACAGTTATACTACTAGTTTCAGTAATAAAATTATCCTGCCGGAATTCCAATAAAGAGAACCTTTCACCAAATTTTCATGTTGAACTGGACACAGGGTGTAATACTGTAGTGGGTTCAGAGCTTAATAAAATAATTATTTTTATTTTGCTTCTCCGCTGTGGAGATATTAGCAATCAAACTATTTGGCACCCAAGTGGGTGTTATCAGACAGTTTTCACTGGGGGCGTGTACTTCTTCTCCCTCTATGATGCTGACCAATCATAAGAATGCAGCAACAATAAAAAAAAGCAGAACACACCCCATAAAAGATTAGAGCAGATTTCTTTCTGTGTGTGATGTCATGATACAGCTTTGATCTCCTGGTCTAACCTCCAGCAGGAGTCAGTGTGGGGGAGGGGCAATGTAGCTGAGTCACATGAGAAACCTTTCTATCAGCTCTCATCCTCTCATAGCATTGTCACCTCTGCTGCACTATCCCTCCCCCATATTGCCTGTCCAGAGATGTGTCAGTAGTCACACTTATGTCTGCTTTGCTCAAGACACTTATACTTGCTCTTCAGTGAGATCAGGGCTGTCATTACATCTCACAAATGAGTAACCTGCTTCTTCTGTGCAACTAGAGATGTGATGAGACCCTACTCTGATCTCACTGAAAAGTGATTACAATTTGATTGAGCACAGCAGCCATAAGTGGGATTATTGACACACCTCTGGACAGGCATTGGGGGAGAAAAAAAGCAGTACCGCAGAGGTGACAGTGCTATGAGGAGAGGAGAGCTGATAGAAAAGTTTGTAATGGTGACACAGCTTAACTCAGCTTCACTGCCACATACCGCTACATTGAACTTATCTGAAACCTGTTGGTCATTTGTGCTCTAATCTCCAAGCACTTTCTAATCATGCAGGAGGTTAGACCAGGAGATCTTGCTCTAACCTATGATGGGGATGTGTTCTTTTTTCCTGTGAGTGCTGTCGCCTGCTTATGATTGGTCAGCATCATACAAGGAGAAAAAGTACACGCCCCCACTGAAAACTGTCTGATAACACCAGCTTGGAGTTAAAAAAAAAAAAAGTTAACTCATTAGGTGCCAAATAGTTTGATTGATAATCTCTCCACAAAAGAGAGGTGACATTAAAAAAACAAAAAAGTTTTATTCTGCTATTAAATCATGTCTCCAGTTCAATATGAAAAAATTTAGTGAAGGGTCCTCTTTAAGATTTATTTACAGCGATTCTTTCGTCTATGTAGTTGAATATGATTTGTATAAAGTGCAAAAAAAAAAAAGGATAAAAAACTTCAAGAAAACTGAAAAGTAAAATTCTGAAAGACATATAGGCAATTTGATGACTTCAACACCTTCTATTAAAGGGAACCTGTTGGGTCCACAAATGCTATTAGCCTTAAGGTTAATCTGCAGGTTAATAGCATTACAATGCTGCCCGGCCGCCGCACCGAAAGTGCTGCTACAGGGAGAAAATTAACTTTCAGTCATAGAGGCATGGCCAGAGTCACCGCTCTGTATACAGTAAGTGGTGGTTAGAATCTCGTCCCCACACCTTGATGGCCTGCGGTGCAGCACATCTAGAGAGCGAGCTGTCAATCAAAGTGCCAGGGCGTGCTTACAGCTGCTGCTCACAGTATAGTTAGCGGTGACTGCAGCCGCTCATGCTCGCCTCTATAACTGAAAGCCGGCGGCTCCCAGGAGGAAAAAAGCTAGTTTTCTCCCTGTAACCGCATTTTCAGCTGCACTAGTAAGGCGGGCGGGGGTTAATTATTATTATTATTATTATTAATTACTGTTATTATTATACTGATTGTTAGATAGAAAATCCTAATAAGGGAAGACACAAATACATGATGATCAGTAGAGTAGGCAGCATGCACACACCAAACCACAGCACACTATAATACACATTATAGCACATTGAGCAGAATACCTGGGTGTCACTGAGTGCCATAATTATGGATGACAATAATATTACATAGTCATTTCCTCTACGACCTGCAGGTTACCTATATACAATATACATATAAATGTCCTACACTTTCTGATTAAGTAGGAGATAGACAGATCCCATTGCCCCTTCCCCCACTCCTGTGTATAACATCCGCCCTTCGCCTCCCAGTGTAAAACATCCAGCTGTATTGCCCCCAGTATATAATATCCAGCCCCTCCCCCCCGGTGTATAACATCCGTCCCCCCGTCATGACGTCTGCCTTTACTACCATGTGACAGATCGGCTGGTGGTTCATAGCTGACTGATACCAGCGCGGTCCAGTAATAGGAGCCACCGGGGTATCAAGTCCGTCCATGACATTTCTTCCTCCTGAATCCCCGCCCATCACCTGTGAGTGATATCACTGAGAGGAGGAAGGAACAGCAGCAACTCAGCTACGAAGTGGAGACCCCATAATGTTACAGAGCGGGGGGCCGAGTGCTGAGGAGCAGAGGGCAGAAAAGTCACTAACGCTCTGCTGACCCCATAACTGCAGAGCCAAGATCCAGAGTCTGCTAAATCTTTCTGAAGCTCTTTTGCAGTCAAGCAGGGGTTCTGATTTGCATCTCTAGCAATCGTACGAGCAGCTCTCACTGAAATGTTGCTTGGTCTTCCAGACCTTATCTTGACCTCCACTGTTCCACGTAACTGCCATTTCTTAATTACATTTTGAACTGAGGAAAGGGCAACTTGAAAACACTTTGCTATCTTCTCATAGCCTTCTCTTCCTTTGTGGGCCTCCATCATTTTCATTTTTAGAGTTGCTTCGAAGAACTGCTGTTTTTTTGCCACAAGGTTAGAGGAGGCTGGGCCTTTATGAAGCTGGGAAATTTGCATCACCTGGCCTTTCCTAACGAAGATAGTGAACAAGCCATAACCCTAACAGGCTAATTAAGGTCTGAAACCTTGGTCAAAGTTATCTGAGCGAACAAATCTCCAAAGGTGTCCAAACTTTTGCATTGGCCCATTTTCCTTTTGGTAATTTCTAAAATGTAAAAGATGAAAATATATATATATTTTTTTGCCTAAAATACAAAGGAAATGTGTCATCTATAACTTTAGCCCTTTTAGAGATTATTCCATTTTCAACTTGCTTAACTGTTCACAATAACAGTAATTTTGACCAGGGGCGCCCAAACTTTTACATGCCACTGTAGATAGATAGATGATAGATACAGTAGATACTTGGATAGATAATAGATATAACACATCATATTCCCGGTATTGGTTTTCCTGCCATTATTCTGCCCGGCTCTCAGGCTTCACGCTCGGAGTTGAGCATTGATTACGGTGTGACATGAGATACCATGGATCACGTTCCTGTGGCCGGTGTGACAGCTGAGCAGGCGGCCGATCTCGTGCCATCACTCTCAGTCTCCGCAGACATGTTATGTAATACGTTCAGGATGCCCTAATCCAATTCAGCAGAGCTACGCGGTGATCAGACAAAGCCACTCCTGACCTAATGACTGAGGCGGCCCCGGACTATTCATAGCTGCAGATAATGTCAGCGTCCTCGGCACGATAAGTAAAGGTGCAGCTATTGTGATGAAGACGAGAGAAAGAAGATACATTTCCCCATTGTGACGATTAATCTTACGCTAAGGTTAAGTTAATCAGATGCTGATCAGAGTAAGATCCAATCAGATGCTGATCAGAGTAGGATCCATTTTTGTCAGATGTGGAGAATAGAAAAAAAAAAAGTTTCTCCATCTTTTTCAATGTGTCAGTCCATGAAAATCTATCCGAGTGCGGTATGATTTTTTTCACGAACTACGGAACATTAAAGGGGGTATCAGATCCTCCAGGTTGAGGGTCTTAAAAGCAGGTCATGGCAGTGATTGCCCATTACAGTGCCTGGACGGCTGCAGTGAAAAGCCGGTAATGTCAGTATAATCATTTTGTTATATTGTTTGTTTTTTTAATCCATAGAATTAATTATTAAGAATCTTTAAAAAAAAAGTCATTCCTTTGGTTTGACTTTAAGTCACTTTATCTTTTAGCCCCAATGTAATAGTAGAATCAGTCCATTTATTTTTCAAGTTTCCCCTTGAAACAGTTTCCCCCAGACCGTTCTGCGCTCATTATCATACAGCGAGGGAAAAATTGTGTTCTGCAGGAATAATACAAAGGGATTGTAGGGAAGTCAAAACAGACTTTAAAGGGTTGTCCAGGTTTATGGCCATTTTTTTTTGTTACTTAAATGCATGTATTTGGGGTATTTGGGGTTAAAAATCAATTTTTGTTTTTCAGTTTTCGTTAAAAATTTTGCATCGTTTTGCTTCTACAGACTTTTTGTTTCCCCTGCAAATTCAACTCTGATGTGGTCTGTGATCATAAATCAGATGAGAGAAAGCTCAGAAAAAGACAGATACAAGAAGAAAAAACTCCAGCACAGAGGCTATAGGATTATACGTTGCAAAATTGCAAAAATTGTTAATTAAACCCAATTTCAAAATTTATTTTTCGCTAAAAATAAATGTATTTAAGTTAGAAAATAAAAAAATATCCCCAAAGGTGGACAATCACTTTAATAACACAGTGCTGTTGGAAATACTGATGACAAGTACAAAGGGGATCTGTCAGCAGGTTTTTCTATATCATCTGTATGGGTCAAGACCCCGATTATAGTGATGTATCACTTACTAAGCTGTATTTTATATCATTAAAATCAGTGTTTTATCAGCAGGAGATTATTATTACAGGACTAGGTGTCTCGTGACTTCTGGTCCAACCCCGCCCCCACCACTGATTATTAATGTATCTGTGTACATTGTATATTGACAGGAAACTGACAATCAGAGGTGTGGGCAGGGTTATACACAGTTCAGCATTCTGAGCTCTGCTAGCGTATGAAATAAGTATTGAACAGTAATTTTCTAAGTAAATATATTATTAAAGGTGCTATTGACATGAAATTCTCACCAGATATCGGTAACAACTCATCCAATCCACACAGGCAAATAAAATCAAACCATAGATGTCCATAAATTAAGTTTTGTGTAATAATGAGAAATGACATAGGGAAAAAGTATTGAACACTCTTACTGAAATGTATTTAATACTTCGTACAAAAGCCCTTGTTGGTGATGACAGCTTCAAGACGCCTCTTGTATGGAGAAACTAGTCGCAGGCATTGCTCAGGTGTGATTTTAGCCCATTCTCGCACACAAACACTCTTCAAATCTTGAAGGTCCCGTGGGCTTCTTCTATGAACTAAGATTTAGTTCCTTCCATAAATTTTCTATTGGATTCAGGTCGGGTGATCGGCTCGGCCATTCTAGCAGCTTTATTTTCTTTCTCTGAAACCAATTGAGAGTTTCCTTGACTGTGCGTTTGGGATCATTGTTTTGCTGAAATGTCCACCCTCATTTCAACTTCATCATCCTGGTAGATAGCAGCAGATTTTTATCAAGAAGGTCTTGGTATATATGTCCATTCATCCTTCCTTCAATTACATGAAGTTTACCAGTGTGGTATGCTGAAAAACTGCTCCACACCATTATGTTCCCACCACCAAACTTCACTGTTTGTATGGTGTTTTTGGGGTGATATGCAGTGCTTTTTAGCCTCCAAATAGGGTGTGTATTATGGGATCCAAAGAGTTTAATTTCGTCTCATCTGACCAGACTATATTCTCCCAGTATTTCACAGCTTGTCTAAATGTTGTTGAGCAAACTGTAAACGCACTTGAACATGCTTTTTGTTCAGCAATGGAGTGTTGCATGGTGAGCGTGCATACAGGCCATGGAGGTTGAGAGCATTACTTAGGCTGCGTGCCCACGATGCGTTTTTCAAGCGTTTTTGCCGTGGAATTTCTGTAGCGAAAACGCTTAAAAAACACTTGGTAATACGTGCCCCATGGTCCCCAATGATAATCCGCTTATGCTGTGCACATACAGTACAGACCAAAAGTTTGGACACACCTTCTCATTTAAAGATTTTTCTGTATTTTCATGACTTTGAAAATTTTACATTCACACTGAAGGCATCAAAACTATGAATTAACACATGTGGAATTATATACTTAACAAAAAAGTGTGAAACTACTGAAAATATGTCTTATATTCTAGGTTCTTCAAAGTAGCCGCCTTTTGCTTTGATGTCTGCTTTGCACACTCTTGGCATTCTCTTGATGAGTGTCAAGTGGTAGTCATCGGAAATGGTTTTCACTTCACAGGTGTGCCCTGTCAGGTTTAATAAGAGGGATTTCTTGCCTTATAAATGGGGTTGGGACCATCAGTTGTGTTGTGCAGAAGTCTGGTGGATACACAGCGGATAGTCCTACTGAATAGACTGTTAGAATTTGTATTATGGCAAGAAAAAACAGCTAAGTAAAGAATAACGAGTGGCCATCATTACTTTAAGAAATGAAGGTCCATCAGTCCGAAAAATTGGGAAAACTTTCAAAGTGTCCCCAAGTGCAGTTGCAAAAACCATCAAGCTCTACAAAGAAACTGGCTCACATGAGGACCGCCTCAGGAAAGGAAGACCAAGAGTCACCTCTGCTTCTGAGGCTAAGTTTATCTGAGTCACCAGCCTCAGAAATTGCAGGTTAACAGCAGCTCAGATTAGAGACCAGGTCAATGCCACACAGAGTTCTAGCAGCAGTCACATCTCTTCAACAACTGTTAAGAGGAGACTTTGTGCAGCAGGCCTTCATGGTAAAATAGCTGCTAGGAAACCACTGCTAAGGACAGGCAACAAGAAGAAGAGACTTGTTTGGGCTAAACAACACAAGGAATGGACATTAGACCAGTGGAAATCTGTGCTTTGGTCTGATGAGTCCAAATTTGAGATCTTTGGTTCCAACCACCGTGTCTTTGTGCAACGCAGAAAAGGTGAACGGATGGACTCTACATGCCTGGTTCCCACCGTGAAGCATGGAGGAGGAGGTGTGATGGTGTGGGGGTGCTTTGCTGGTGACACTTTTGGGGATTTATTCAAAATTGAAGGCATACTGAACCAGCATGGCTACCACAGCATCTTGCAGCGGCAAGCTATTCCATCCGGTTTGCGTTTAGTTGGACGATCATTTATTTTTCAACAGGACAATGACCCCAAACACACCTCCAGGCTGTGTAAGGGCTATTTGACCAAGAAGGAGAGTGATGGGGTGCTACTTGAGATGACCTTGCCTCCACAGTCACCAGACCTGAACCCAATCGAGATGGTTTGGGGTGAGCTGGACCGCAGAGTGAAGGCAAAGGGGTCAACAAGTGCTAAGCATCTCTGGGAACTTCTTCAAGATTGTTGGAAGACCATTTCCGGTGACTACCTCTTGAAGCTCATCAAGAGAATGCCAAGAGTGTGCAAAGCAGTCATCAAAGGAAAAGGTGGCTACTTTGAAGAACCTAGAATATAAGACATATTTTCAGTTGTTTCACACTTTTTTGTTAAGTATATAATTCCACATGTGTTAATTCATAGTTTTGATGCCTTCAGTGTGAATGTACAATTTTCATAGTCAAGTAAATACAGAAAAATCTTTAAATGAGAAGGTGTGTCCAAACTTTTGGTCTGTACTGTACGGCGGAAATTTCCACTGCGGATTATCATTGCGGAAAAATACGCAGCATGTCCATTAATTTTGCGAACACGCAGCGTAATCGCCGCCATTGACTTGCATTGGACCGTGTGACATCCGCATCACTGCATGTGCACATGCGGATATCACACAGTTCAATGTGCGGATGGTACCCAGGTCTGGAGGACAGGAGACTCTCCTCCAGACTCAGGTACCATAGAACCTGTTAAAAAAAGAATTTAAAATAAAAAATAAAGATTATACTTACCTTCCGATGGCCACCGGTGTTTTCTCCGCTGCGTCCGGTCTGTTGTATGGGTCGCAGTGGTGTGAAAGGACCTGCCATGACGTTATTTAGTCGTTGTGACAGGTCACGAGACCGCTGATGTCGGCGGTCGCGTGACCTGTCACATGACTAAATGATGTCATGGCAGGTCCTTAAACACCACCGCAACTGATACAACAGACCGAACGCAGCGGAGAAAACACCGGGGGCCATCGAAAGGTAAGTATAATCTTTATTTTTTACCATTCTTATTCTTTTTTTTTAACTATTACTTGGTCACACTATATAAATCCATGCCGGTTGCATGGATTTATATAGTGTGACCAAGTTGTCAAGCACTTTTCCAAGTGATGACAAAATCGCTTGGAAAAGCGCTTGATAACCCGCATGCAGAAATGCATGCAAAGACGCTTCACAAACGCTTCTACCTGGCGGGAAAACGGCATGTAAAATCCGCATGCGTTTTTCCTGCCAGGGAGATGCGTAAAAAATATGCAGCATTTCTGCATCGTGGGCACTTAGCCTTAATGCTTTCTTTGAAACAATGGTACCTGCTGATTTCAGGTCTTTTTGTAGCTCTCCACAGGTGTCCTTGGCTCTTGGACAACTCTTCTGATAATTCTTTTCACTCCTCTGTCTGAAATCTTGTGGGGGAAAACCGGGTCGTGGACGATTTATGGTGAAATGATGTTCTTTCCACTTCCGGATTATGGCACCAACAGTGTTCACTGGAACCTTCAGTAATTTAAAAATTCTTCTGTAACCGATTTCATCACTATATTTCGCAACAATAAGGTTGCAAAGGTCTTGAGATAGCTCACTGGTTTCACGTATAATGAGATAATATTTTTCACTAAGTGGCAGGATTGCTTTCTATTTACTGAAAGATTTCAGCTGGTGTCATGACTTTCCTTGCCTTTTTTGCACCTCTCTTTCTTCATGTGTTCAATGAATACCTTTTCCCTGTGTCATTTCTCATTATTACACATAACTTAATTTATAGACAGTTTGATTTCTTTGCCTGTGTGGATTGGATGGGTTGTTACCGACATCGGGTGAGAATTTCATGTCAATAGTACCTTTAGAAATATATTTACTTCGAAAATTGGTGACGTGTTCAATATATATTTCACCCGCTGTGCGTGTATAGATTCAGTGGAATGGAATGGAAAAGTTTGTGCACCCCTGGTCAAAATTACTGTTATTGTGAACAGTTAAGCAAGCTGAAGATGAAATGATCTCTAAAAGGCTTAAAGTTAAGGATGACATATTTCCATTGTATTTTAGGCAAAATACAGTACAGACCAAAAGTTTGGACACACCTTCTCATTTAAAGATTTTTCTGTATTTTCATGACTTTGAAAATTGTACATTCACACTGAAGGCATCAAAACTATGAATTAACACATGTGGAATTATATAATTAACAAAAAAGTGTGAAACAACTGAAAATATGTCTTATATTCTAGGTTCTTCAAAGTAGCCACCTTTTGCTTTGATGACTGCTTTGCACACTCTTGGCATTCTCTTGATGAGCTTCAAGAGGTAGTCACCGGAAATGGTTTTCACTTCGCAGGTGTGCCCTGTCAGGTTTAATAAGTGAGATTTCTTGCCTTATAAATGGGGTTGGGCCCATCAGTTGTGTTGTGCAGAAGTCAGGTGGATACACAGCTGATAGTCCTACTGAATAGACTGTTAGAATTTGTATTATGGCAAGAAAAAAGCAGCTAAGTAAAGAAAAACGAGTGGCCATCATTACTTTAAGAAATAAAGGTCAGTCTGTCTGAAAAATTGGGCAAACTTTGAAAGTGTCCCCAAGTGCAGTTGCAAAAACCATCAAGTGCTACAAAGAAACTGGCTCACATGAGGACCGCCCCAGGAAAGGAAGACCAAGAGTCACCTCTGCTTCTGAGGATAAGTTTATCCGAGTCACCAGCCTCAGAAATTGCAGGTTAACAGCAGCTCAGATTAGAGACCAGGTCAATGCCACACAGAGTTCTAGCAGCAGACACATCTCTTCAACAACTGTTAAGAGGAGACTTTGTGCAGCAGGCCTTCATGGTAAAATAGCTGCTAGGAAACCACTGCTAAGGACAGGCAACAAGCAGAAGAGACTTGTTTGGGCTAAAGAACACAAGGAATGGACATTGGACCAGTGGAAATCTGTGCTTTGATCTGATGAGTCCAAATTTGAGATCTTTGGTTCCAACCACCGTGTCTTTGTGCGACGCAGAAAAGAACGGATGGACTCTACATGCCTGGTTCCCACCGTGAAGCATGGAGGAGGAGGTGTGATGGTGTGGAGGTGCTTTGCTGGTGACACTGTTAGGGATTTATTCAAAATTGAAGGCATACTGAACCAGCATGGCTACCACAGCATCTTGCAGCGGCATGCTATTCCATCCGGTTTGCATTTAGCTGGACCATCATTTATTTTTCAACAGGACAATGACCCCAAACACACCTCCAGGCTGGTGCTACGCCAGATGACCTGGCCTCCACAGAAACCAGACCTGAACCCAATCGAGATGGTTTGGGGTGAGCTGGACCGCAGAGTGAAGGCAAAAGGGCCAACAAGTGCTAAGCATCTCTGGGAACTCCTTCAAGATTGTTGGAAGACCATTTCCGGTGACTACCTCTTGAAGCACATCAAGAGAATGCCAAGAGTGTGCAAAGCAGTCATCAAAGCAAAAGGTGGCTACTTTGAAGAACCTAGAATATAAGACATATTTTCAGTTGTTTCACACTTTTTTGTTAAGTATATAATTCCACATGTGTTAATTCATAGTTTTGATGCCTTCAGTGTGAATGTACAATTTTCAAAGTCATGAAAATACAGAAAAATCTTTAAATGAGAAGGTGTGTCCAAACTTTTGGTCGGTACTGTATATACACTGCTCAAAAAAATAAAGGGAACACTGAAATAACACATCCTAGATCTGAATGAATGAAATATTCTCATTGAATACTTTGTTTTGTACAAAGTTGAATGTGCTGACAACAAAATCACACAAAAATCATCAATGGAAATCAAATTTATTAACCAATGGAGGCCTGGATTTGGAGTCACCCCCAAAATTAAAGTGGAAAAACACACTACAGACTGATCCAACTTTGATGTAATGCCCTTAAAACAAGTCAAAATGAGTCTCAGTATTGTGAGTGGCCTCCACGTGCCTGTATGACCTCCCTACAACGCCTGGGCATGCTCCTGATGAGGCTCAGTATTGTGTGTGGCCTCCACGTGCCTGTATGACCTCCCTACAACGCCTGGGCATGCTCCTGATGAGGTTGTGGATGGTCTCCTGTGGGATCTCCTCCCAGACCTGGACTAAAGCATCCGCCAACTCCTGGACAGTTTGTGGTGCAACGTGACGTTGGTGGATGGAGCGAGACATGATGTCCCAGATGTGATCAATCGGATTCAGGTCATGGGAATGGACGGCCCAGTCCATAGCTTCAATGCCTTCATCTTGCAGGAACTGCTGACACACTCCAGCCACATGAGGTCTGGCATTGTCCTGCATTAGGAGGAACCCAGGGCCAACCGCACCAGCATATGGTCTCACAAGGGGTCTGAGGATCTCATCTCGGTACCTAATGGCAGTCAGGCTACCTCTGGCAAGCACATGGAGGGCTGTGCGGCCCTCCAAAGAAATGCCACCCCACACCATTACTGACCCACTGCCAAACCAGTTATGCTGAATGATGTTGCAGGCAGCAGATCGCTCTCTACGGCGTCTCCAGACTCTGTCACGTCTGTCACATGTGCTCAGTGTGAACCTGCTTTCATCTGTGAAGAGCACAGGGCGCCAGTGGCCACTTTGCCAATCCTGGTGTTCTGTGGCAAATGCCAAGCGTCCTCACGGTGTTGAGCTGTGAGCACAACCCCCATCTGTGGACGTCGGGCCCTCATACCGCCCTCATGGAGTCGGATTCTTACCGTTTGTGCAGACACATGCACATTTGTGGCCTGCTGGAGGTTATTTTGCAGGGCTCTGGCAGTGCTCCTCCTGTTCCTCCTTGCACAAAGGAGGAGGTAACGGTCCTGCTGCTGGGTTGTTGTCCTCCTTCCACATCTCCTGGTATCTGCTCCATGCTCTGGACACTGTGCTGACAGACATCTACCCTTCCTGCCACAGCTCACACTGATGGGCCATCCGGGATGAACTGCACTACCTGGGCAACTTCTGTGGGTTGTAGTATAGAGACCACCTCATGCTACTGTACCTCTAGGGGTGAGAGCAATGGCAAATTTAAAAAGTGACCAAAACAACAGCCAAAAAGGATGAGAACAGAGAAATGGTCTGTGGTCCCCACCTGCAGAACCACTCCTTTTTAGGGGGTATCTTGCTGATTGCCGATCATTTCTACCAGTTGTCTGTTCCAGCAGGAGAAATTGATTCACAATCAGTGTCGCTTCATAACTGGACAGGTAGATTTCACAGAAGTGTTATTGACTTGGAGTTACATTGTGTTGTTTAAGTGTTCCCTTTATTTTTTTGATTACTTCTGACATATGTTTACCCTGGTGTTCTAGATTCTTTCAGACATTTATCTCTGACGTTTGCGAGCGCGGTAGTATATACTCCATTCACTACATTTATTCCCACAGGCAGTTGATCACACGAAACCTGCTCTACTACCAGAAGCTGCATTTCTTCTAGCAATTGTATAGCGCGAGTGGGTGGTGATTTTTAATTATTTGTTAAAATATATATATATTTTCATCTTTTATATTTTAAAAAATTACAAAAAGGAAAATAGGCCAATGCAAAAATTTGGGCACCCTTGGAGATTTGTGTGCTCAGATAACTTTGACCAAGGTTTCAGACCTCAATTAGTCTTTTAGGGTTATGGCTTGTTCACTATCATCGTTAGGAAAGGCCGGTGATGCAGATTTCCCAGCTTCATAAAAACCCAGCCTCCTCTAATCTTGTGCCAAAAAACAGCAGCCATGGGTTCTTCTAAGCAGTTGCTGAGCACTCTGAAAATGAAAATGGTGGAGGCCCACACTGCAGGAGAAGGCTATAAGAAGATAGCAAAGCGTGTTCAAGTTGCCCTTTCCACAGTTGGAAATGTAATTAAGAAATAGCAGTTACCAGGAACAGTGGAGGTCAAGATAAGGTCTGGAAGATTAAGCAAAATTTCAGTGAGAGCAGCTCGTAGGATTGCTAGAGAGGCAAATCAGAACCCCCGCCTGACTGCAAAAGACCTCCAGAAAGATTTAGCAGACTCTGGAGTTGTGGCACGTTGTTCTACTGTTCAGAGACACCTGCACAAATATGGCCTTCATGGAAGAGTCATCAGAAGAAAACCTCTCCTGCGTCCTCACCATAATATTCAGCATCAGCAGTATGCAAAAGAACATCTAAACAAGCCTGATGCATTTTGGAAAAGAGTCTCGGGGACCGATGAGGTTACAATAGAATTCTTTGGCCACAACAATCAAAGGTATGTGTGGAGAAAAAAGGGCACAGAATTTCAGGAAAAGAATATCTTGCCAACCATTAAGCATGGGTGTGGATGAATCATGCTTTGGGGTTGTGTTGCAGCCAATGGCACGGGGAACATTTCACGGGAACATTTCAATGACATTTCAACAAATTCTTGATGCAAACATAACACCATCTGTAAAAAAACTGAAGCTGAAAAGAGGATGGCTTCTACAAATGGACAATGATATTGTGGATGGACACGTCAAAATCCACAATAGACAACCTCAAAAGGCGCAAGCTGAAGGTTTTACAATGGCCCTCACAGTCCCCTGATCTGAACATCATTGAAAATCTGTGGCTAGAACTCAAAATAGCAGAGCATGCAAGACAACCCAGGAATCTCACAGAACTGGAAGACTTGTCCAAGGAAGAATGGAAGAAAATCCCTCAACAAGAATGGAAAGACTCTTGTCCGGCTACAAAAAGCGTTTACAAGCTGTGATACTTTCAGAAGGGGGCGCTGCTAGGTCCTAACCATGCAGGGTGCCCAAACTTTTGCATCGGCCCATTTTCCTTTTTGTAATTTTTAAAATGTAAAAGGTGAAAATATATATATTTGTTTGCCTAAAATACGAAGGAAATGTGTCATCTGTAACTTTAGGCCTTTTAGAGATCATTTCATCTTCAACTTGCTTAACAACACCAGTAATTTTGACCAGGGGCGCCCAAACGCATGTATATATATATATCTATACCATGAATGTGTGGAACAGGGAGATACTGAATATTTTTCTATTTTCCTCCCTGCTCTGCTAATTTCAGGAGGATTCAGACCTGCATCATCTATTTCAAAGTCTCCATGTTTCGATTTCCAGGTTTTACAGGAAAACCTTTTACTGTCAGGCGAGAAATAATCTGCTTTTTCCAGCTGTTAACTGAAAACGCGCCTGGTTACTTCTGATAAAAAAAATAATCTATATGTTTACTCCAAGCCCACCGGATTTAGCTATCTGCTTTTCAATAATGTACACCAGGTTCGGCTACCAATAATCTTGTTATTCGCATGGATTTTTTGCTGCTTGTTTGCTTCAGGACCCAAATGGTTTAAAGGCAAAGTGCCACCCGGAAAACATTCCCTTTAGATTCACAACTGTGCCAAAGTCTCAGCTGCGCTAAGTAGATAACCCTGCGAGGAACTTTTAAGAAGTTCCTCCCCTTGGACTTTTTAGGCACATGCTCCTCCCATCTGACTGATTGGATCAGTGCTTTCAGACGTGCTGCAAAACAGAATCTCTCAGCTTTCTGACTAACTGTGAAATCACAAGCTGGAGACCACTGCATTAAACACTTCAATGCAGGACTACAAAAAAAGTTATAATGGGACACTATCTCTTTAAATAATTAAAAGGACTCACACAAGGCAAGTATATGTTAAAAGGTGTTGTTTGTTTAGGAAATCCTTTAATTCGCTAATATTAGGGCATCAGATCATGAAAAGATAACAAGCACTATTCTATTCTGGGATCTTAAAGGGGTTGTCTCGTCTCAGGTCAACACACAATCCCTTTAATCTAACAGGAAAAAGATTGAGAATTCAGAATCTCACCAGCCGGGAATAGGAACCAGATCACTGAATGGAGACAATACAGAATATTTTTTGTTACCGTTACTTTACTTTGGACTGAGCACTTACTGGCATTGAGCTGCAGGTAGGGAGGAGTTTATGAAAAATAAGCTCCAAATTTGGTATTTTGGGGAGGATTTTGTGGTAATCGAGGGCAGGTTTTAAAATGTATGATGCGTGGGATGTACCCAAAACTATTGACCTCACACGCACCCCACACAGACATCGTAAGTACCTTCCTATGGATTATACAGATGGATCCACCATTACTTTGGCTTAAATGTGGCTCCAATTTCCAAAATCCTTAACTGGCTGCAATTCACATCACAACCACCTGGTGGCCACATGTAACATAGACATCCCCTGACAAAGTATCACAAAAAATACATATATATTTTTTCAAAGCTGGTCATCGCTTGTCACGTATCTACAGATACATCAAGCCAAGAGCAACGGTAAGGACACATCTGTAAGTCACCAAATAGTCAAAAAAGCAAGTAACTAATATATTCCTACTCCTCCTAGCCGCACAAATATACATATTGCCTGGAGGACTACAGTGCCAGCGACTGAAAATCATCAAAAGTCCACATCCACAAAACTCTTTCTCAAGAAACTAAGATCCAATGTCAATTTAATGGGAAACTTTTAGTGCCTTGTTGGTTTTAAGTCCAACATTTTGTGATAAGTAAGTACTTGATTTTTATACTGATCAGGACCCACTTTTCTGATAAAGACCTCCAAATCCCCCGTAAAGACATAGGAGTAAAAGATAATTCTGCCACCTGCAGTTGCCACTAGAGGGAGCTTATGAGCTTACTGTATACTGTGTTATTATTGGCATCAATGTATAAACAGTCCCGGGTAAGCTCTTAGTCTCCTCCTAGTGGTGGCTACTGGTAGCACACATCCTACCTCTATGCAATAAATTTGGACCTCTATCAGAAAACTGATTTCAGCCCCTGATTTAAAGTTAAACTTGAAAAGGGTGGACATTCACATTAAGCTTGGACCTGTCTCATTTTAGAGGCTTCCATTAGGGTAAATGAAAAATTTCCCAGAAAATATATATACTATCAGTGAAAAACTTTCATTAGGTTAATCAAGGAATGTGCAATGATCCTCACAGAGGAAGGGGTTAAAAGTGAAGTCTAGGGTTACCACATCCACCATTCTTCTTTTTCCAAAGTTACTATTTACTTTCTTATAACCAGTTTATAAAAGGAAACTTCTCCATGCTGGGCTTTTAAAAGGAAATCAGCCAATGAGACAAGGCAGGGCTGCAGTGTAAAGCATAGGGGAGAGACAGGGAAAGAGCAGAAAAATAATCTTTTCATCTTATAAGAAATGAGGAACGGAGGTCAAAGGCTGTTTAATGCCTTTGAGTTTGTAAACATATCCAGTTAATGATGATTTGAAGGGAACCTGTCATTTTCATTATCCAATAAGTGGTAGTGCAGAATAGGGCAGTGTCCAACAATTGCAACGATACCTATTACATCATGATCTGTTGGTCTACTGTTGCAAAATTTGCCTTTTTATTTGTATGCAGATTAGACTGCAAGTGCACTGGGGACACACTTGCAGTCCATAGCCTCCCATTTAAACACTCTGCACTTTGGTTTACAGTGGAGAAAGCATCAGCGATATCTCCTCTGCTCCTGAACGAAATCTCATGCATGCATCCTCTATTCTTTTTGCTGGTGCATGTGCAATACGAGACTAAGAATTTGGGTAGCACATAGCATCGTACTGCGCATGCGCCGACCAAAATATGACTGGCACATGTGTGGGATTTTGACACATATTTTAATGTAGTTACATTGATTAAGAGGGTGAAATCTATGATTTTTGGCACAATCTACCTTATAAACCCAAAATATATTGTATGGTGGTAGATACAGTGGGGGAAATAAGTATTTGATCCCTTGCTGTTTTTATAAGTTTGCCCACTGACAAAGACATGAACAGTCTATCATTTTAAGGATAGGTTAATTTTAACATTGAGAGATAGAATATCCCCCACAAAATCAAGAAAATCACATTGTATAAATTAGATAAATTTATTTGCATTTTGCAGTGAGAAATAAGTATTTGATCCCCTACAAACCATTATGAGTTCTGGCTCGTACAGACCAGTTAGACGCTCCTAATCAACTTGTTACCTGCATTAAAGACTGCTGTCTTACATAGTCACCTGTATAAAAGACTCCTGTCCACAGACTCAATTAATCAGTCAGACTCTAACCTCTACAACATGGGCAAGACCAAAGAGCTTTCTAAGGATGTCAGGGACAAGATAATAGACCTGCCCAAAGCTGGAATGGGCTACAAAACCATAAGTAAGACGCTGGGTGAGTAGGAGACAATTGTTGGTGCAATAGTAATAAAATGGAAGAAATACAAAATGACTGTCAATCGACATCGATCTGGGGCACCATGCAAAATATCACCTCGTGGGGTATACTTGATCATGAGGAAGGTGAGAGATCAGCCTAAACTACACGGGGGAACTTGTTAATGATCTCAAGGCAGCTGGGACCACAGTCACCAAGAAATCCATTGGTACCACATTACGCCTTAAAGCTTTAAAATTCTGCAGTGCCCGCAAGGTCCCCCTGGTCAAGAAGGCACATGTGCAGGCCTGTCGGAAGTTTGCCAATGAACACCTGGATGATTCTGCGAGCTATTGGGAGAAGGAGCTGTGGTCAGATGAGACAAAAATTGAGCTCTTTGGCATTAACTCAACTCGTCCTGTTTGGAGGAAGAAGAAGGATGAGTACAACCCTAAGAACATCATCCCAACCATGAAGCATGGTGGGGGAAACATTATACTTTGGGGGTGCTTTTCTGAAAAGGGCACATGACGACTGCACCGTACTGAAGGGAAGATGGATGGGGTAATGTATTGCAAGATTTTGGCCAACAACCTCCTTCCCTCAGTAAGAGAATTGAAGATGGGTTGTGACTGGGTCTTCCAGCAAGACAATGACCCAAAACATACAGCCAAGGCAACAAAGGAGTGGCTCAAAAAGAAGCACAGTAAGGTCATGGAGTGGCCTAGCCAGTCTCCAGACCTTAATCCCATAGAAAACTTATGGAGGGAGTTGAAGCTCCGAGTTGCCAAGCGACTGCCTCAAAATCTTAGTGATTTAGAGATGATCTACAAAGAGGAGTGGACCAAAACTCCTCCCGACATGTGCACAACCCTCATCATCAACTAGAAACAACGTCTGACTGCTGTGCTTACCAACAAGGGTTTTGCCACCAAGTATTAAGAGTTGTTTGCCAGAGGGATCAAATACTTATTTCTCACTGCAAAATGCAAATAAATGTATCTAATTTATACAATGTGATTTTCTTGATTTTTGGGGGATATTCTATCTCGCAATGTTAAAATTAACCTACCTTTAAAATTATAGACTGTTCATATTTTTGTCAGTGGGCAAACTTACAAAAACAGCAAGGGATCAAATACTTATTTCCCCCACTGTATACTGGAAGCAGAGGTTGAGATCATACTTGCACTTATAGCATTAGGGAGCCCCATATGAGGAGACCAGGATTACAAATGACAGATATTAGTTGTGTGGCCCATATAAGCATTTAAATTGGGAGCTTTAAGTTATTAGATGTGCATATATTACTGTGCGTCCAAGGGCAGAGACACACTGCCGTGTAACTCGTGCGATGATCGCATCGCACTGCACGGACTGGCCGGCACCTCTCCTGACCTGAGCATGAGAGCGTGATGGATTTCTATGTAGCTGTCAAGGTCAGGTCAGGAGTGGTGCCGGCCAGTCCGTGCAGTGCGATGCGATCCTCGCACGAGTTATACGGCAGTCTGTCTCTGCCCTAACACTGACATCCGCAATAAACTATTTGCTTCCTAACCAATAAAAGACACTTCACTAATACAATAAACACTATCATAATACAGTAATAAAAGACATGACAAAAAAAAAGATATTGGCAATAGTTACATGCAAAATGCAGCAAGCATCTAAAGAGGCAGGACAGAAAGCAAGAAGCAAAACATCGCAGCTGGCATCATGCGGGCACTACTGCAATGCAAGAGGCAGAAGGTCATGCACTGGGTGCAAAACAAATAGCTGAGGATGGGGGGCGCTGCTGGACGCTAAGGAGAAACTACAGGATAGAGACTTATCGTGGACAGAAACAAATTCTCTGCACACTAAATATTTTTCTCAGTACCTATCTAATCTATCTCAGACTCATCAGTCAATAAAACTTTCTCAGTGTCTAAGTAGTGTAACTTTTCATTCTTTTATCTATATCTTTGCTCTATATCCTTCAAGTCCATAGTATTAAGTTGTCATCTCATAATGGAGAGATGGACAGAAATATGTGTCTTGTTTATAGATAGACTGGTGGGGTTTGGCCACTGGGACCAATAATAATTTTAAAACTTGAGACCTCATACACTTCGCCAGCCACCGATCCCTCTGTATAAACTCTTTCCCATTACTTTTTTTTTTACATCAAATTAAATATATCATTGAAGAGTTGTGAGTTTTGAATAGTCAGATACTGAATGAGGAAATGACACCGGACGGTAGAAGAAGAAAATAATGGAGAAGATACCGAAGAAGTAAATAATGAGGAAAAGACAGAGAAAAAGCAATATATGAGAAAATACAGAAGAGGGAGATATATAAGGAGAGGATACAGAAGAAGTAGATAATATAGAGGAGAAGAAGCAGTTATTATATGAGAATATATACTGTAAAAGAAGCAGATATTATGTCAGGAGGAAATACAGAAGAAGCAGATATTACATGAGGAGAAGATAGAAAAGCAGATATTATATGAGAAGATATGTGACACCCCAGGGGTCTGGTTGCCACAGTGATAGAGATGTTATGTCTGAGAGCAGGTGGGAGGTCCTTTGGTCAGGGATCCTGTGCATGCCACACCTCCTGCCCAGTCCTGGGAGGGGAAGAACTTCCCCTAGATAAACCTGGGGCTGAGGCAGGGTTAATGGTAGAGAAGAAGTAGAGACAGAGAAGCAGATATAGGAAAAGAACATCAGGAGCTCTGTGGGAACAGTGCTATAAGGAGTCAGGGGCTGGCAGCTGTAGAGCTCGCCCTGACTGAGAAGTATCACCGGACCCGGAGTCCGAGGCTGTGGGGACTAATCTTTACCCAGCAGCAGAAACCGACCGGCAGGGGATTGCAGGTCCTCTGGCCCAGAAACCCGAAGGCACGGTCACACGCGTGGGACCAGCACCGCCATCG
The DNA here is from genome assembly GCF_046119375.1 of Phyllobates terribilis. Taxonomy (NCBI): domain Eukaryota; kingdom Metazoa; phylum Chordata; class Amphibia; order Anura; family Dendrobatidae; genus Phyllobates; species Phyllobates terribilis. The sequence goes on from NW_027362764.1 coordinate 757,834,473, forward strand.
TGGAGCGGAAGCCATTAGAAGGCCCCGAGTCACCGGCCAAACGGGTGAGCACCACACGGTACACTCAGGGACGTGGGCTACTTTTACCCGCCTCTAGCAAGGTAGCCAGAAGAGTACAGTTAGTTGGGAAGGCCTACAACTCCGCCTGGCCAGGGGAGATCCCATCTGCTCAAGGACTGACCAGGCCCCGATTGCTAGCAAGTACTCCGGGAGGGTCTATCTTTGTCACCAGTAAAGACCCTGAACTACACCGCATCGTCTCTGAGTGGTTCCTGCTACCCCCATCATCCACGTCGGCTGCCCTGAGGCCATACCCCTCCCGTTGGGGGTTATACCATCCACGCTGCACTATCCTTCCACCGGCCTCAGCGGTCTGCCCTGCAGCGGCAGCTCCCTAGCTGCATTCAACGGGTGGCGTAGTCATCCACCATCCACTGCTAATAGACTGCCACTTAGTCTGACTCCCTGGGCACGGACCGGGTCACCGCCACGAGACTACTACCCCCCATCTGATCCGGCTCCGGGTAGGCTCCCGCGTGCGCAACGCTGCGCGACTCAGGCCCAGGGGCGCGTCAGATACACAAGAAGCAGATATTATATGAGGAGAAGATACAGAAGAAGCAGATATTATATGAGAAGATACACAAGAAGCAGGTATTATATGAGGAGAAAATACAGAAGAAGCAGATATATGAGGAGAAGATAAAGAAGAAGCAGATATTATATGAGGGGAAAATACAGAAGAAGCAGATATTATATGACAAGATAGAGAAGAAGCAGATATTATATGAGGAGAAGATACAGAAGAAGCAGATATAAAATAGAGGAGAAGATGCAGACGAATCAGATATTATATGAGAAGATATAATATCTGCTTCTTTATCTCCTCCTCATATAATATCCTCTTCTATATATTTTCATATATCTGATTCTCCTGCATCTTCTCCTCTATATTATCTACTTCTTTTGTATCTTCTAATATAATATCTACTTCTTCAGTGGCATCTCCTCATATATCTGCTTTTTCTCTATCTTCTCCTCATATAATAGCTGCTTCTTCTTTATCTCCTCATATTATATGAGAAGGTACAGAAGAAGCAGATATATGAGGAGAAGATACAAAAGAAGCAGATATTATAAGAGGAGAAGATACAGAAGAAGCAGATATTATATGAGAAGCTACAGAAGAAGCAGATATATGAGGAGAAGATACAGAAGAAGCAGATTTTATATGAGGAGAAGATACAGAAGAAGCAGATATTATATGAGAAGATATGGAGGATGCAGATATTATATGAGGAAAAGGTACAGAAGAAGCAGATATTATATGAGGAGAAGGTTCAGAAGAAGCAGATATTATATGAGGAAAAGGTACAGAAGAAGCAGATATTATATGAGGAGAAGGTGCAGAAGAAGCAGATATTATATGAGAATATACAGAAGAAGCAGATATTATATGAGGAGAAGGTGCAGAAGAAGCAGATATTATATGAGAATATACAGAAGGAGCAGATATTATATGAGGAGAAGGTGCAGAAGCAGATATTATATGAGGAGAAGGTGCAGAAGAAGCAGATATTATATGAGGAGAAGGTGCAGAAGAAGCAGATATTATATGAGGAGAAGATGCAGAAGAAGCAGATATTATATGAGAATATACAGAAGAAACAGATATTATATGAGGAGAAGGTGCAGAAGAAGCAAATATTATATGAGGAGAAGGTGCAGAAGAAGCAGATATTATATGAGGAGAAGGTGCAGAAGAAGCAGATATTATATGAGAATATACAGAAGAAGCAGATATTATATGAGCAGAAGGTGCAGAAGAAGCAGATATTATATGAGAATATACAGAAGAAGCAGATATTATATGAGGAGAAGGTGCAGAAGAAGCAGATATTATATGAGGAGAAGGTACAGAAGAAGCAGATATTATATGAGGAGAAGGTGCAGAAGAAGCAGATATTATATGAGGAGAAGGTGCAGAAGAAGCACATATTATATGAGAATATACAGAAGAAGCAGATATTATATGAGGAGAAGGTTCAGAAGAAGCAGATATTATATGAGGAGAAGGTGCAGAAGAAGCACATATTATATGAGAATATACAGAAGAAGCAGATATTATATGAGGAGAAGGTGCAGAAGAAGCAGATATTATATGAGAATATACAGAAAAAGCAGATATTATATGAGGAGAAGGTGCAGAAGAAGCAGATATTATATGAGGAAAAGGTACAGAAGAAGCAGATATTATATCAGAATATACAGAAGAAGCAGATATTATATGAGGAGAAGGTGCAGAAGAAGCAGATATATGAGTAGAAGGTACAGAAGAAGCAGATATTATATGAGAAGGTGCAGAAGAAACAGATATTATATGAGAATATACAGAAGAAGCAGATATTATATGAGGAGAAGATGCAGAAGAAGCAGATATTATATGAGAATATACAGAAGAAGCAGATATTATATGAGGAGAAGGTGCAGAAGAAGCACATATTATATGAGAATATACAGAAGAAGCAGATATTATATGAGGAGAAGGTGCAGAAGAAGCAGATATATGAGGAGAAGGTACAGAAGAAACAGATATTATATGAGAATATACAGAAGAAGCAGATATTATATGAGAAGGTGCAGAAGAAGCAGATATATGAAGAGAAAATATAGAAGAAGTAGATATTATATGAGGAGAAGATACAAAAGAGGCAGATATTATATGAGAATATCCAGAAGAAGCAGATATTATATGAGAAGATACGGAAGATGCAGATATTATATGAGGAGAAGATACAGAAGAAGCAGATATTATATGAGGACAATATAGAGAAGAAGCAGATATATGAGGAGAAGATGCAGAAGAAACAAATATTACATGACAAGAAGGTACAGAAGAAGCAGATATTATATGAGAAGGTGCAGAAGAAGCAGATATATGAGGAGGAGATACAGAAGAAGCAGATATTATGTGATAAGGAGATACAGAAGAAGCAGATATTATATGAGAATATACAGAAGAAGCAGATATTATATGAGAATATACAGAAGAAGCAGATATTATATGAGAAGATGTTGTAAAAGATGCAGAACAATAAGATATACGAAGAGCACCTAAATGGGAAGAAAATGATAGATGGGGACAAGAAATGGAAGACAAGAAGCAAATATTGTATGAGAAGATGAAGAAAAAGAGATTATGTGAGAAGATACAAACGATAAAGATATATGAGAAGATTCAGTAGATGAAAATATTAGATGTAGAAGATGCAGATATATGAGGAAATTATATAGAAGTATGTATGTGGAGCAGATATTGTAAAAAAAGGATAAGACAGAGTGGAAAAAAAACAGGAAGATAGGCAGTAGAAGCAATAAAAAAAACTTAAACTAGATTTTTTTTACTTAATTGTTAGAGTTGATGACACTGTAATGGATGAATGTGGAACAAAATTACTTAGGCTACTTCAAAGCATAAGCAATTTAATGGTTTTCTGAAACTTTAATATGTCAAATTATGGGATCAGTGGTGGGTCTCATTCTTGCCACCCCCACCGATCAGCTGATCCAAGTGGCACAGTGCTGTATTGTGTAGTGGCCATGAATGGTACTGCAAACTCTTAATAATAACGTCCCGGAAAAAAAAGACCCTTTAAGTATGATGTATTTTTGTCATATTTTTAGATTTGGAGATGTTATAGCTAATAAAGTCTCAAAATAACTTTCTCAACCTTTTATAATATCATAATGGCTCAGGTGAAATCTATCTCACCTATCTACCAAAACTAACATTATCAGGGTTCATCTTACAAAGCAGGGATCACAGTCTAAACTTCTATAACGAGGGCCAATAATATAACAATTGGGTCAAAGGGCCTTTCTCTAAATGGAAGAGATGATAATTTTGCCCCAGAAATGGGCAGGACACTACATCCCACTCTATTGAGGGTCTTCAAAGAAAATAACATCCCATAAATTCTACCCCTAAAACTACTCCCCATGAGTTCGGTTGTCTGATAGCATGGTTCTATCTGTTCTCGTATGCGATTTTCATAAATATTATAATGGTTGCATAATGAGGTTGACTTTCCTACAGGGTTAACCTAGAATATAGGTCTTTTAGTTCATGCACCATTGCATGCACTTTGCATATCCATCTGCCTTAAGAGAGGAGAGGGTGGGAAGCACCAAGAAGACAATTTACATACAATCGTACATCCAGTAGGTTCGATCTATCGTCCCATAACATGTTTATTTCATCCCTTCTAAAGGAGAGTTCATTTTGATCCCTATGGTTGGCATTTGCTTCTAATGATACATTCGGTAGGTTAATTCTGCCCTCAAGAGGGTTTTGCATAATCACTTGATGTTTCATGTTAGAGAAAAGGTTAAAGATGGATGCGTTCCCTCTGAGGCTTCTATTACTGAGGTCCGCTCAAGCATGCCTTATACTCGGTGACATTAGATAAAGTTTGACTTACATTCTGCTTGCCAACGATGTTATCGAATGGAAGTTCTGGGCTCCAAGACCCTTCGGTAAAAGTTGCGCCGCTGTTTCTCCTGTCTGTCGGACTCACGGCTTCTTTCACTATATCTTCTGGGAGCGTCAGAAGGTTCTCGTCAGGTTGTTTTATCAGGTAGGTCTCAATATTATGTTTCCTCAAAAACTCATTTCTTTCCTTGCCGTGGCCTTCTTCCACATTGTAATCCCCATTAAGGCAGTCAAGAGAAGCTTTTGATATATGAATTCTCCTTTAAGGAGCAAATAAAAGAAATGTTAGAGAGGAAGTTTATATGGAAGAAAAATATACATCACAATTTAGAAGAAATTTAAAGTTATAAATGAGTTCAACCTTAATTTTGTTTGTTTGTTGGGTGAAGTTAAGTTACCATCTTTCTAAAGAAATGGCGATAATTTCTAGATTGGTGGGGATCCGACCACTAGAACCTGCACCGAATGGCAGAATGGGGCACTCTGACTCCATTTAGACTGGAACTGCAGTGCGCATGCTCAACCGGTACTCCATTCATTCCCTATGGGGCTGCCGGAGAGAGCTGGGCGAATGTAGCCCCATAGGGTAGTGTTCCCCAACTGCGGTCCTCAAAAGCCACCAACAGGTCATGTTTTCAGGATTTCCTTAGTATTGCCCAGGTGATAATAGCATCACCTGGACAGGCAAGAATTCCATCACCTGGGCAATACTAAGAAAATCCTTAAAACATGACCTGTTAGTGGCTTTTGAGGACTGCAATTGGGGAACACTGCCTTAGGGCATGCGCATCTCCACTCCATTCTAAAGTGTATTAAAAGTGTACTGTTGGGGATACATTTTTCCAATTCTACAAGTTGGTGCAGGAACCAATGGTCTGCCCCCCATCATCAATACTTAAGTTATCACCTATCCTGTGGATAGGAGATAACGTACCTTCACTGGACAACTCCTTTAAGGGTTCAAATGTCATGTGGACAAAATCAACACATTATCACAAAGTGCAAGCAAAACCTTCAATAGGCTGCAAGTCACATCACAGCCATTGGTTTGCCACATATAGCATAAACATCTCCCAACAGACTCCCACAAAAATCATGTTTTTTCCAAAGATAGTCATCTCACGACATCATGCAGGAGAGTCTTCCGATAACAAAAAAGTCTTTCACCTGGACCTACGGTGATCAATGAGCTAGTTTCAGTTGGAAACAACCCCTTTAAATATTAATCGTGGTGCCCATTACTTTTGGAGAAACTTGGAAAATGAACAACTTTTTGAACTAAATTCTCGAATTCGTTCTACTGCTTCTTAGCTTCAACCAGATTTTAACACAGATGAGGCTCCAACTACATCTAGTTCTATTAGGGCAGAACTGAACTATTTAGGAAGAAGTCTACAAAGCATCTGACGTCCCGTTTTCCACCTACATGTCCTATAAGTATTTCTCACTGAAATAACACGTACCTATTAGTGTCTGTATGGCAAGTACGTATTTTTTTTCTTGCAGACCAAATACACACAAAAAATTGAGATATGTCCATTTTTTATCTGAGTCACGGAGTCTATCTATGAGTGGGTGAATATCACAGACAGGGCTCGGATGCCACGTGTGTACAATCCGAGTGCTGTCTATTTGCAATGCGTAGGAGAAGCTTTCCAATTTTTTTTACCAAAGGAGAAAACCACTGATGGTAAAAACACTGAACAAACATTGATAAAAATCTGATCCAAAACACTGATGAAAATCTGTAAATTTTTGCAAATGAAAAAAAATCACAGACATCTAAATGAGGCGTTACAATGGTGGACATAGAGGATGGGGAGCAAAAATAAAAATCATGAGCAATAGAAGATTACATTTTCTTGACTTGAGTACTTTTCATCTTCTTTGCTTGCCAGCACTGTAGGACCCATTGGGATAATATCCCGAGGCAGGTTCTCATTACCCCATTAACATAGGACCTTAAGATCCATGAAGGGTCTGCTTCTTTCTGGAAGCCACATGACAGCAGCATGAAGGTTCACCCTTGTCGAAATAGATGCCAAATGACAGAATAAGATACCTAGAGAAGACGGATCACTTAGTAGAACTGAATCTAAGGCCGGCCATACACATTAGATGGCATGACCAGAAGATGCTTTGTCCGGTCGTTCAGCCGACAGCCAGCTCAGTCAACTCTCCCATTCACAGGAGCGCTCGAGTGTTCTCTATGAGAAAACCACCTAATGACACATTGACGGGTAGCTTATCTCCGGGAAAACAATTCAATCAGCAGTATGAAATCGGACATGTTCGATTGACATCTCTTCCGATGATCAGTTGGCCTGGCGATCAGTAGGTCTGACAATTCATTCCTTACCCTGGTATTCCGCCTGATTCCAACTTATTTGCAATATCCACATCCCAGGACCAAACATCAAATTGCCATTTCCTAAGTCCCAGTACTCCGCATAAGACTGAACCGGAGTGGATTCCAATCCTCATGTCAATGTCATGTTTCGTTCTCGATCGTACATATCTGTAATCCAAGAGAAACGTAAAAAAAAAAAAAGCATAAATAATCAACAAACAAGTCATTAAAATTGTTCTCATCTACTGGTTCAAACCAAACGAACCAAACCTTTTTGAAAAGAGTTGAATCTATTTGTGTTCCCATGTCTAGCTAGTAGTTCCCAAGAAATTGGAAGATTGATTGTTTCGCTGTATATATGTAACACCCTTGTAAAAACTGTAGTTGGAAATTTTCAACCTCATGGCGCTCATTCGCCCAAAAAGTGGATAATCCAGTGTGGAACCCAATTTGGCTTCTTCTTCTGCCTAGCATAATGTGATCATTGTACAGAGATACTCCAAATAGGTGCCCCATGACCCTCCACCAGATCTGGGACAGAGCACTCCTCCTGGGAGGTTCTTATATCATTGTACAGAGATACTCCAAATAGGTGCCCCAAGACCCTCCACCAGATCTGGGACAGAGTACTCCTCCTGGGAGGTTCTCATATCATTGTATACAGATACTCCAAATAGGTGCCCCATGACCCTCCACCAGATCTGGGACAGAGCACTCCTCCTGGGAGGTTCTCATATCATTGTATACAGATACTCCAAATAGGTGCCCCATGACCCTCCACCAGATCTGGGACAGAGTACTCCTCCTGGGAGGTTCTCATATCATTGTATATAGATACTCCAAATAGGTGCCCCATGACCCTCCACCAGATCTGGGACAGAGTACTCCTCCTGGGAGGTTCTCATATCATTGTATATAGATACTCCAAATAGGTGCCCCATGACCCTCCACCAGATCTGGGACAGAGCACTCCTCCTCGGAGGTTCTCATATCATTGTATATAGATACTCCAAATAGGTGCCCCATGACCCTCAACCAGATCTGGGACAGAGTACTCCTCCTGGGAGGTTCTCATATCATTGTATATAGATACTCCAAATAGGTGCCCAACGACCCTCCACGAGATCTGAGCCAGAGTACTCCTCCTGGGAGGTTCACATAGAAAAAAAATAGCCATTAACGCTACTGATTCTCTGTGCAGTCCTAAACTAATGTGCTATACTATGATTTACTAAGAATATCAAGTCAACTTGAAGTTCTGTTACCAATATGGTCTCGGGACTTCTGGGTGTAACTATGGAGGGTGCACAGGTAGCAGTTGTACCTGGGCTTAAAAGGTCCACACAGTCAGCACTGTTGCCTTTTAGTAAATGTTTTATCTTTCCCAGTGTTTTATTTCCCAGCTACATTGCTCAGTACTGTTGTATAGTGTCCTCCATGATGTCGTTACTTCTGAAAATGTGATCCAGGAGAGCAGGAAACTCTCGTATCTGTGTATGCACTGCCTGGGTGGAATCATATCAGCTTGTGTCCACCCACTAGCTCAGAGACAACTGAGAATTACAGACAGAGCTCGCAGAGGCAAACACTACAGGTCATATAATGGGCAGATATAGTATTAGTCCTCAAGTACACACAAGAACAGCTTATTCTCATATGTTACGTGAAATGACAGGTACACGGTAAGATAATATCGACCGGCCTATGGGACAGACTTGTTTCCAAATGTTATACTTTTGAGCTCTGAAAACAAATTTCACCTTGTGCACAAAGCAAGTAAGAAATGCACAATTACCTAATAGTCTTGATCATGCTGAGTCCCATTTCAACGCAGCAATGTGCGTGGTCTTGACGCGGCTCCGGAAGGCCAGACACACAATAATAGCAATCACCCAGGATCTTAATTCTAAGGCAGTGATGTTCCTAAAATAGAGAGAATATAAATAAAAAGTGATACTGCAATTAAATAACGGCACGAGCACCAATAATAAATATAGGTCCACACACGGGAGTACATAAATTCTTTGTGGACTTATTCTGCATATTACATGAATAGCTCACTACATATTTTATGCTTAAAACCCATTTTTTGTAAAAAAAAAAGTTTATTTTACAATTTTTTTTTTACTGTGATAAAAAATGGCTTCTGCAGGGGTAAAGCTATTAGCACCGCCACCAAGGAGCTGAAAGAAGGAACTTATTCAAATTAGTAAAAAAACTACAGAACTGTCTGGTTAAAAACAAGCCTAGCTTGCCAATGTGAGGAGACTTTTAAGCATTGCAATGCTCCTCTGGGAAATGAATTATGCAAATTGCCTCTTAAGAGATGAAGAGGACTAAAACTCAAGTGCCACCTATTGGGAGTAGCAATCCTAAAAGTCAATATCGATCCTTTAACGAGTCTTGCCACATGACTTAGGATAAAAACCAAACCAGAATCTCAATTTGAAGACACTGTGTTTCAGGGTGCTGCCCCTCATCCATGCAAAGTGTAAGATCTAGTTTGGCTTGGCAAGGTGAGAGGTATTTGACCGAGATCCAAGTGTTAATGTTTCTCCTTATGGAGAGTGACATGCCAAGCCTGGCTTGTCAATGTGAGGAGACTTTTCAGCCTTGCAATGTTCCTCTGGGAAATTAAATATGCAAATTGCCTCTTCAGAGAGGAAGAGGACTAGAACTCCAGAGGAGTACTGAAAGGCTTAAAAGTCTCCTCACATTGGCAAGCCAGGCTTAGCATAGTACTCGGATCCCTGTAAGTGAATTATCTGAGCCGGGCAGAAATAGAGAGAGAATTTTTCAGTACTCTGGAAAAATGCTCAAGTTTGCTATTCAATTCCATTATGATTGCTATTCGAGTCAAGCACATTCGAGAGTCTGACGTGCTTGATTCCAGTACTGAGCACTCAAGCATTACAGTGCTCAATCAACACTACTTCCCATGAATCTGTGAAAGGTCATAATGCAATTTCTAAACAATTTGTAGGCCATCTTTCTACAGTGAGAAAAATTATTCACAAGTGGAAAACATTTGAGACTCTTGACAATCTTGCCAGATGTGGACATCCCAGGAAATTCACCACAAAGTTAGGCTGCGCAATAAACAGAGAAATTGAAAAAAAAAAATATCCAAGAGCTACAGCTCAGACACTAAAGGTCACACCATGTTAACTGCTCAAGTTCATGACAGAAATGAGAAAAAGACTGAACAAGTATGGCTTGTCTGGAAGGGTTGACGGTAGAAAAACTCTTCTTTCTAAAAATGACATAGCAGAACGGCTGAAGTTAATATAGTGTCATCTGAACAAACCACAAGACTTCTAGAACAATGTCCTTAGAACAGACGAGACCAAAGTGGAGATGTTTGGTCATAATTAATGTTGAACGAATTTGTTTGGCATTTCAAATTCGGGTTCGTGTTCGGGGTTCCGGCTTGTTCGCGCCAAAAAATGGGCTCCGCCCACGAACATCTCTGATTTGCCACGCTGTCACGCAGATAAAATCTGCGTGACAGTGTGGCAAATCAGGGATGTTCATGGGCGCAGCCGATTTTTTGGCACGAACAAGCCGGAACCCCAAACACGAATCTGAATTTGAAATGCCGAACAAATTCGCTCAACACTAGTCATAATTTTCTCTGCATGGTGATGAAAACCAAACAGCAAATCAGCTCAAAAAGCCCATACCGACTGTCAGGCATGGTGATAGATGGGTGATGATTTGGACTTGTTTTGCAGCTCAGGACCTGGGCATCTTGCAGTCATTGATCATGAACTCCTCAGTATACTAAAGTATTCAACAGTCAAATGTGAGGCCAACCATCTAAAAGCTAAAGCTTGGCCGAAACTGGGTCATGTAACAGGACAATTATGTCAAGCACAAGAGAAAATCTACATTAAAATGGCTGGAAAAGAAAAGAATCAAAGGGATGCAATCGTCCCGACATGTTCGGACCTCAACCCAATAGAAATGTTGCAGCGGAATCAAAAAAGAGGTCAATCAACGCTGTAAAGAAGAGCCAGACAAAATTCCTCCAGAATGGAGTGAGAGCCTGATATAGTCATACAGAAAACCATTACATCAATGTTTTGCTGCTAAAGGTAGTTCTACAAGCTATTGATTCACGGGTTGTACTTAACACTGCTCCTTCATTTTGGCCTAGTTTTTGTTACTCTATCATAAAATAAGTAGCATAAATAAGCATTTTCAAAAAAAGCGAAAGAAGGTAAACTGCAAAATTCATAACTATTTTTTATTTTTTTTTACAAAGCATCTGCCTTGTACCAAAACCTGGACATTGTAAGATAAAAAAAAACTAATTAAAAAAATAAGACATATGATTTATTTCCAGCAACTATTTTAATAACATTGTGTTTCCCCGATGACAATTCTCTCCATCAGATCATTACATTGTAATATTTAAAAAAAGAAAGAAAAGCACGAGGTCCCATACAGCGATGAATCCATTTCAGCTGTGACCGATCGGCTTAATGACTCCATTCGGCTGGAATATATTATTTATGCGCAGCACTGAAAAGATAAACAGTGATTCTCTCTACGTGACGACCGCAGTCGAGGGAGACGTCTGTAATGATACCAGTAAATTGACTACCAGAGACGCAATGTGCACAAAACCATTAGGAGAAGTATTTGTTCTGCGGAAAACAAACTTATTTAACTAAAACGGATCCTAATTAGGAAAGCTTCATTAATAATGTTAGAAAAACACAAAATGTAATTCCTTCTGTTACTTTAATTCCTCGCCTGGTTTGTGTTCTGGACAGACTAATTATTTCCAGGCAATTGATAAAAGAAAATTATAAAAAGTTAGAAAAAAAAGTCATCAAAGGGGTATCCCATCTAGGACATTTAATGAGGTTCTCTGCCCAAATCATAAATGTGCAAGAGTCTGCCCCCGCTCCAGTTTTGCCCGTCCAATGATCTCTGCTGGGCCAAAATCAGTGACGTCACCAACCACAAATGACCTAACCGAAGCGGCCACAGGATGCAGAGTCAGAAGTGGCCAATCAGCATCTTCAGCGGTGGTCAGGTACATCACAGTCCTCATTTTTAGAAAGAAGAGTTTTTCTGTCTCCAACCCTTCCGGAAAAGCCATACTTGTTCAGTATTCAAATTGCACTATCATGAACTTGAACATTTAACATGATGTGGCCTTTAGAGTCTGAGCTGTAGCTCTTGGATTTTTGGAGTGACAGCGCTGGTGCGGCGAGCCCAGGGAGTGGATTGCAAGTTTGAGTATTCCTTCTTTTATTGTTTTATCCCTATAGCTTCCATGTGGCAAATATAACATTTGAGTGGAGAACCCCTTTACAACATAGGAACAGGGTATGTCATAAATATGGTTGCATCTGTGCCGAGAACAGAGCCCTGGGTGCCAATGATCTTGTAGCTTATGGGTTCCGATGCAAAATCTCCAACAGGGTCCCAACTATCATGGGTCTTTATTGGGATTTGTCTTATCATATTGAGAACGGGAACTTTTTGAGCCCTCTAGGCTCCAGGTCCCTGGTGCTACTACAACCCCGGCACCTATTATAGTTACACCCTAGAGGGGTCCATGCGTGCATAGCAACTTTTCCTTTACTGGCAGAGCATGCATTTCTTTCTATGGAGTTCTGAAATTTTTTGAGCACTCATAGAAGTGAATGGAGAGAGCCATGCATGCTAAACAACCCCTCCTTTCTCAGAAGTACATTTTCATGTATTTTATTTGCTTTTATAACACCAATAATTCCACATGGCTTTCCTAACTGTCCCCATTGGGGCTCACAATATAAATTCCCTATCAGTATGTCTTTGGAGTGTAGGAGGAAACCGGAGAACCTGGAAGAAACCCACGCAAACATGGGGAGAACATACAAACTCCTTGCAGATGTTGTCCTTGGTAAGATTTGAACCCCAGGGCTGCAAGACTACAGTTCTAACCACTGAGCCACCTGCCTTTTTATGGAGTTCGGCAATATTCTGAGCACTCATAGAAACTAATGGAGGGAGCTGTGCGTGTACAACAACCTCTTCTTTTCTGGCTTCAGTGTGTCCGGGATGCAGTTACTGACGGCTCAGCCGTCCAATTTGGTACAAGGGTTTGCTGAAGCTGTCAGTACTTTGATTGACAGCTCAGCCGTCCAATTTGGTACAAGGGTGTGCTGGAACTGTCAGTACTTTGATTGACAGTTCAGTGTCCAGTCTGGTGCAGGGGCGTGCTGAGTGTGTTGATTGATAACTTGGCTGTCCAATCTGAGACTGGGAGGCGCTGCCTGTCTCCAGGTGTTCATTGTGCCAGGAGATTGCTTGGCTACTTAACTGGGCTGTTACTCCCAGACCTCTGCCAGAAGTACATTCAGCTAAGTGTGGTATGGCTCTCTGTGCCTTAAGTTTTGTTTGTTGATCTTTCGTTGCCTGACCTTGGCCCTTGTTCTTTCTGACCATCCGTCTGTTTAACCCCTTTGTTCTGATCCACTATCTTCCTGGTATTTTGACCTCGGACTGCTACCTCGGACGCCTTTGTCTTTTCCCTTTCCTTATGAAGTACCCTCCTGACTTTTTACCTCAGACTCCTTGCTAATTCCGACTCATGGCTTGTCAATTGAGAAGTGACTCAGAGTCACACCGGGCAGCACATGCCTTTCTAGGAAGTTCTGCAATTTTCTGAGCGCTCGTAGAAATGATTGGAAATTAATTAGCAACTTTCTAGGAAGGTATGTAAGTTTCTGAGCATTGATGCAAATGAATGGAGACATAGATGCATGCGCCTCCACCTCTTCATTCCTGGCAGTACGTCCCTGGGCAGTGTTCACGAGATAGATGGAGGTCTCAGTGGTGGGATCTAAGCAGGTCAAAGCTTGCCCAATTTTTGTGCTAAATACCTCAGTTTTATAGGTTTAGTCTATATAGCAGTAATTCAGTTTACATTTCATATATTCAATGTTTGCAAATATCTTGGAGCACACAAAAGTACACCTTGTCATGGCTGGTGGGCACCCACAAAATGGCCAGTTTGTGATCTAAGTACCTGAAATTGTTATAAATTGGTCCTGCTCTGTCCTTATTTACATCGAGGTCGGCTGACACATGCTAAGGTTTTTATACTATAGATAGGAGGGTCCCGATTGGGTACACCTTGTCGCACTGGGATGTTTTTTACGCTTATTTTGATCGAAGTAGTGTTAACTAAGTGCCCTATGTTATTTACATGTACTATTACTAGTTACTTACAATAGGATATATGGTCATTTTGTTTTTTTCTCTTGGATTTTGTCTGTGAATTAGCCACAGTGTGAACGTACTCTTACACATTGCACGTAAACCAACTTATGTTCAGGCTCAATTCTTTGGTTTTTCTCAAATTTTTATAAGTATAGCCTATATGGCAGTAATGCAGTTCAAACTTCATATATTGAATATTTGCACACACCTTGACGCACACAATGTGCTGCTACATTTCCTTGAATGTACATATAAAATAAATATCTCCTGACAGAGTGTCACAATTTTTTTTTTTTCAAAGCTAGTCATTTTCTGCCATTCATCTTAGGATGTTCGATCCAGGAGGTAAGATAAAGAATGATACATGTATACGGTGCTAGGTTTTATCACTCAGGTCAGAAAAACTGTTACGCAAGCAGGTAGTGCACATGGTTCGTGGACCCACTGTGCCAGGCTTACCTAGGAGGGACATAGCTAAGTGGCTACCTGGTGTTCACTGGAGCTCCTGATGGTGGAGTCAGGCTTCAGCTGCAGGTAGTCTCCAGGTATCACTCCTAGGTAGTCCCCGGTACTGCATCTGCTGACCCCTTGGGTCAGGTACCCAGACATGGACTTGGGCTCTGTTCAGACTACTAGGTTCAGGATCCTCTGCAGAACAGTTACTGACATGGAGTCTCAGATAGGGTTGATTCAGAGGCTGGTAGGGCAGTCCTGATACATGGAATACTTGGATAGGTAAATGTTCAGACACTAGGGTCTTGGATACTGGTTCATGTACTGACCACATACGGACAGAGGGACGAGTTTCAGGAACTGGCCGCACTAGAACCAGGAACTACGGGTCCAGGACTGCCCACACAAGGACCATGGAATATGGGTTCAGGACTGGCCACACCAGGACTAGGGACTACGGGTTCAGGACTGGCCACACAAGGACCAGGGTACCTCACAACTTACTAGTTCTGCTACACACTAACGTTGCTTCGGCACCTCCCTTTTTGGAAGGGTGCCTTTTAAACAAGTTGCCTCCCAACTCTTGGCTGAGGGCCATTTTGCAGGTGCACATGCTGGCCCTTTAAGGACAGGACAGCACGAGCGCGCACTGGGCACATCGATGGGAACTAGACCAGGAAGCAGGGGGTATGCCGAGGGACACGCCTAGCAATGGGGAAATGGGGAGGTAACAACATGGCCGCAGCACTAAGTCTATCGGCATCCCTGCATGGAGGCGGAAGGAAAGCCATGCGGGGACGCCGGCAGTGGTGTTACAAAAGCTTGGTGTTTATGTCCACCTTTCTTGAGATAATTTTCCACCACATTGCATACTTTTACCTACTAAAATTGACCTTATCTGGAATCATTAGCTCCTTCCACCTAGTAGCAAAAGGGAATGGGAATAGGTAGGACTTGGTCTCCCTCTTTCTTATTGCGCGGGTTAACTATGCACTTCATTACTGGTCATTAATTACACAAGGAAAGAGCCGCACAGGACCGAGCTCATGTAATTAGTGAACATCGTTTTTTTTTTTCTAGGGACACCCTTGTAATAGGGCGTGTGAAAATGGTATGTCGTAGCCACGAAACACCATGAAGCAGTTAAAAAAAACCCCTATAATTGTGCATAAATCTGCACGGTGAACGTGGGTGTAAATTATGCCGTTATTGTGTAACATTCAAGACTAGGATAAGTGTCGATGTGAGTGATAAATGATATGTAGTGATTCGTCAGGTGACGGGTGTCAAAATAAAAGTGGCAAATCTATGGGCTTCAAAAAAGCGCGGGTCCCCGCGGAGGAATGGGTAACTAGTTTACGATAAAGCAGCGGGGATGAGTCACTTGCTAATATGTTAAAACCAGGATTGTTTTGCATGTAAGTAAATGTCAAGTTGACAGTTTACACAGACGCGTAGTGGAAGGATGGGGCATAAAAAGTCAGATAGAAGATCACACACAAATCTCTTATTAACTTGTGCCAACCAGACAGCTGATGTGGGCAGAATGTGGGGGCGCCGACAGCAAGAACAGCAACTGACGCAGGCACCAAACCGACTATATATACACACAGATACAGCGCGGGTATGACGCCGAAGTGTGCCGAGCTTACAACAACAAGCTAGGTCATGACTATAATGGAGCAATTAAGTCACACATCAATTACTATGGATGGGGACAGGCGAACACACCAGGGGTATGGGAACGGTGAAGAAAAACTTCAATCAGGGATGTCAAACTCAAACACACAGAGGGGCCAAAATGAAAAACTTGGACAAAGTCGCGGGTCAACCATGATATTTATTAAAAAAAAAAAAAAAAATCTCTACAATTGAGGAAGTTTTTCCTTATCATCAAATATAACAATCGATGAACTTTTTCACATGGAAACAAACTTAAAGGGGTTCTCCCAAGAACAAAGTACATTTTAATTAACAGTAATGGAATAATAGAATATGTTATGTTAAAACACATATGGCACAATGGGATCATTTAAATATGTAATAACAAAGGATAAATAATATAGATAATAAAGTATGATGCCAACAAAAGTGCCCCCCCCAAACACAGTATGACACCCCCACAGTGAATTCTTCAACAAGCACAGTATCCTCCATATCATCAGCATAATGGCCCCACATAGTCGTTCATACAGTATAATGGCCCCACATAGTCCTCCATACAGTATAATGGCCCCACATAGTCCTCCATACAGTATAATGGGTGCCACATAATCCTCCATATAGTACAATGGGCCCCACATAGTCCTCTATACAGAATAATGGCCTCACATAGTCCTCCATACAGAATAATGGGCCCCACATAGTCCTCCATACAGTATAATGGCCCCACATAGTCCTCCATACAGTATAATGGTCCCACATAGTCCTCCATACAGTACAATGGTCCCACATAGTCCTCCTTACAGAATAATGGGCCCCACATAGTCCTCCATACAGAATAATGGCCCCACATAGTCCTCCATACAGTATTATGGGTACCACATAATCCTCCATACAGTATAATGAGCCCCACATAGTCCTCCTTACAGAATAATGGGTCCCACATAGTCCTCCATACAGTATTATTGGCACCACATAGTCCTCCATACAGAATAATGGGCCCCACATAGTCCTCCATACAGTATTATGGGCACAACATAGTCCTCCATACAATATAATGGGCCCCACATAGTCCTCCATACAGTATTATGGGCACAACATAGTCCTCCATACAATATAATGGGCTCCAAATAGTCCTCCACAGAGTATAATAGACACCACATAGTCCTCCATACAGTATAATGGGACCCACATAGTACTCCACAGAGTATAATAGACACCACATAGTCCTCCATACAGTATAATGGGCCCCACATAGTACTCCACAGAGTATAATAGACACCACATAGTCCACCATACAGTATTATGGGTACCACATAATCCTCCATACAGTATAATGAGCCCCACATAGTCCTCCTTACAGAATAATGGGCCCCACATAGTCCTCCATACAGTATTATTGTCACCACATAGTCCTCCATACAGAATAATGGGCCCCACATAGTCCTCCATACAGTATTATGGGCACCACATAGTTTTCCATACAGTATCATGGGCCCCACATAGTCCTCCATACAGAATGGCCCCACATAGTCCTCCATACAGTATAATGGCCCCACATTAAAAAATAAATAAATACTCACCTCTCCCAGGTCCCCCGCTGCTCTGGTCTCGGCCGCAAGTGCTCTGAAGCTCTTCAGATTTGGCCCTTGGGCCAGAGTTTGACGTGTGTGGTCTAAATGAAAACTTTTAAATTCCCTGGAAAATGTTTCAATCACTATTTGGTCATAGTGATTTCCTGTAATGCTCCTAAATTGCTTCTATGGGGCAATTATGGACAAGTCCAGGGAAGTTATCTTCTCACTCACGCTTACCTGAGTATGGTCTGCAGCATAAAAATCGTCTGTAAACCATCCCTGGCCAAACTGGTATCTGACCAGTATATGGTCACTATAGTGCGGTATCATTGGGAATACTGATGCTCGTATGATGGTGCTTGTAATACTTATCTCCCCCAACTGTTACCAGCGCCAGATTCAGAACAGTAAAGGCACCAGACGAAAACATTGGTGGAGGCCCAGCTTACACAAGATGATCTAGGCATAGGTTCTAGATTACAAGTGAATGCTAGGATTGTAAGATGGAAAAGTTGATAGATAGATAGATAGATAGATAGATAGATGAATGTATCTACTATATAATCGGCCTATCCCGTCTGTCTGTCCAGGAAATCCCGCGTCGCTGATTGGTCCGGCCGCGGCCAATCAGCGACGCGGGATTTCAGAACAAGATGGCGGCCGTTAGCGGCTCATCTGCCGCACGGAGGTCAGCGGCGATGCAGCCGGGAGATGACCACTCGCAGCAGAAGTACCCCGACTGGCGGCCTAGGCGGCGCCGCTCCCCGGTCCTCCCTTCACCGGTGCTAGCCGGTCATCTCCCGGCTGCTCGCAGCGGAAGTACCCGCACAGGCAGCGCCGCTCCCCGATCCTCACTAACACGGTTCGCTGATTGGTCGCGGCAGTGACCAATCAGCGATATTGGTGCCAAATTTAAATACCGCTCTGCTGATTGGTCGTGGCCGCCAGCTGCAACCAATCAGCGATTTTGGCGCCAAATTTAAAAACGCTCTCCGGCCAATTGGCGCCGGATGTGACCCCCGGCTGCAGCTGGCTCTTGCTTCCGCTTATGTCACGACTATTTGCGGCTGCAGCCAAGGGGTCTCCTGTTTCGCGTTCCACGGTGAATGATGGACAGTGGGCGGGGTTATCCCCCATCCCGTCACACCCGGCATCCACCACACGCGAATTCATTCACAGAGCGCGCTGTGGATGCTGGGTGTGACACGATGGGGGATAACCCCGCACACAGCCTGTCATTCACCGTGGTAAGCGGAACAGGAGACCCCTGGCTGCAGCCGCAAATAGTCATGATGTAAGCGGAAGCAAGAGCCAGCTGCAGCCGGGGGAATTACGTGCTGGCTGTGCGTGGTCAGCGATGTTGTCACAAGCAGTATTGACAACATGACGTAATTACAGAATTCATTAGGGGCCCCGGGGGGATACACTGGGGGGTTAATTTAAAGTAGTGCACAACCCATTTAAGCACTGCTTCGCTGATTAGTCGCGCCCGGTCGGCCGCACACATATTCTAGAATACCCGATGCGGTAGAATTGGGCCACCATCTAGTAAATAGATAAGGGAATCAATTTGATGCAAATTTAATTCTTAGGAATTTTGAACAATGTACAATTCCTTTTGTGTGAATCATCTGAAATGCCTACCGCTATTTTACACATAGCGTCGACTAAAGAAGAGTCAATTGACCGCCGGCAGGCTTCCCCATAATGCCTTGAAGCTATCAAGTCACATGGTATAGCAATGCAAATCAGAAGGGGCTATTGTAGCCGGTATAAAAGCAGAAGTAGGGAATGCAGCAGCCATTTTGTGGTGAATCTGGATAGCGAGAGGACGTCACAGCTCACAACTTAGTAACAGAGATAGGGAGAAAAAGCCATAAAACACTGAAGAAACTGTACAGATAGTGTGTGACAGCATAGCAGTGAAGATTAGTATTTGAGGAAAAGAGATTATTGGGGTATGCATTTTTCAGGGCAATTGGAGGGTTTGGAGTGTTTTCGATTTGCAGCGAATAAAATTTCCTTGGGAAAATTTGTCACATCTGGCAAATTCGAATGTCAAAAGAGTGGCTCATCTCTAATAGATGGACGGATGTGTGATAGATAAATAATAGAAAGATAGATCGATCTATCTATCGATCTTAGGCAGGAGGAAGATGGTTGTGGTCCCCTAGGTCTCCAACTGGGTAGAAGTCCTAGGATGCCTCTTTTGCCCACCGATTGTGACTTTGCTCTTCTATCCCCACTTACTTTACTGAGCATTGCAGAAGGATACAAACAGGCAAAAGAAGTGGTTAAGAACGATAATAGATCGCTGCCAAGATTTTAGGAACATTCACTCCAGAAATATGACATTTTTTTTAATATGCATGAAATCAAGCAAAGTCTACATTCCCTTTATAGCCTTTTGGAATTTGCAAAGTTAAAACATGCAGGCAGTAAAAGAACATAGAAGAAACAATCATGTAAATTCATGTCACGATAAATGATTGGCTTATCTGAATGTCATTCTTGCCTATGCCAAGATTCCAATTAGCTGCAAATGTGGGAGTTAAACCAGACAGAGATGAAGCCCAGTGATTGAGACATTGATTTTGCCTCCGAGAAGTTCTTCCTTCATTCCTTAAGGTCAGATGATAATCTTTGTTCTACGGCTTTTGTCTGCAAAATACTATTTTCAGATTTTGCTGGGAACTAGATGAGACCTATTCTATGGAGGGATCTGGTAAATGTTAATAACTTGGACAGGATTTCACAACGGGCTGGAGTGCAACTGCTATGTCTGTAACCTCTCTGGCTATACCTCACAACACTGAAAGTTAGGAAAGAAGGACACAGACTGCACTACGCGAAGAGCGTCACCTCAAGTTTTATTTTGCTCAGTACTTTATAAGTAGCAGAAATCTTGCTCCTAGTGAAACCATTAGTGTTCCCATACAGTACGATTCCCTTTTCATTGCCCTCATAGTGCCCTCACATACAGGGTGATGCCCCTAGTGCCCTCACACAAGTATCATACCCTCACAGTGTTGGCCACACAGTATGATACCCCAACAGTGCACACACACAGTGTGATTCTTAGAGTGGCCTGTACACACAGTATGATGTCCCCATAATCCTCCCACACAGTATGATGCCCCCCACACAGTATGATGCCCCCCACACAGTATGATGAAGTCAGTGTATGTCATACATTATAATGCCCCATAATACACCACACACAATATAATGTCCCCATAATCCTCCCACACAGTATGATGAAGCCAGTGTATATCACAAGTTATAATGCACCTCACCACACACAGTATGATGTCCCCATAATCCTCCCACACATTATGATGCCCCCCACACAGTATGATGAAGTCAGTGTATGTCATACATTATAATGCCCCATAATACACCACACACAATATAATGTCCCCATAATCCTCCCACACGGTATGATGAAGCCAGTGTATATCACAAGTTATAATGCACCTCACCACACACAGTATGATGTCCCCATAATCTCCCCACACACAGTATGATGCCCCCACACAATATGATGCAGTCAGTGTCTCACACAGGATAATGCCCCTTAACCTCCGCAAACACAGTATGATGACCCCCCACGCAAGCATCTCACTTGCCAGTGTTCCCTACTTCTCCAATACTGACCTGGTCTCTGCTAGGTTTCCTGACCCATCATTATCTTTCACTACATATGTGTCTTGGGGATACAGATAAGATGCAGTTGGGACATATTCCCGACCTCTTAAGACACAGGAAAGCTCCCCAAATTCAGGAATGTCCTGCTTGATCTGGGACGGTTGGGAGACATGCCTACAGCTACAGGCCTGGAGCAGCAGCTCTGAAAGTCCCATACCTTACAGTTTATTTCATGCCGCCATGTCCCAGACTGCAGGACAATGTCTAGACTTTCAGACACATATAAAAGACAATATTATGGGAAAATGGTGAACGTTTGGTGGTTGGTTTGCGTGTAGAGGACATTGTAAAGTTTTAGCTACATTCTGAACTTACGGTAAATCATATTATTAATTAAGTCAATTGATTTGTTTCAGTTTCCGTGATCTGTTACGTCTTCATCAGATATACGGTAAAACCTAAGGACATAAAAGGCAGCGACTACAGGCCGATCACGTTATCATTGATGACTGTCTGCCTCGATGTCCTGCTGAAGAAGGACATAATATCATTTGCTCTATTTTTAAATGTATTTGTGGCTTCACAAAAAAATAGAATTTAATACAGTGGAAAAAAATATGTTTCAAGGTCAAGTTAAGTGCAATTATAATTAATAAAAACTGTAATAATGATGATGTGGCAATATACTCAGTATGCCTGCTACAGTACTAAGGGAAAGAAAGAAAGAAAGAAAGAAAGAAAGAAAGAAAGAAAGAAAGAAAGAAAGAAAGAGAGAGAAAGATGCAAAGAAGTAAAAAGAAAGGAAAAAAACAGAAAAGAGAAAAAAAAAAGGAAGAGAAAGAAAGAGAAATAAAGAAATTAAGAAAAAAGAAAGAAGGAAAAAAAGAAAGAAGTAAAAAAAGAAGGAAATAAATAAGTAAAAGGAGAAAAAAAGCAGGAAAGAGGAAAAAAATAAAAAAGAAAGAAAAAAAAAAGAAATAAAGAAAGAAGGAAGGAAAAAAAGAAAGAAGGAAAGAAAGAAGTAAAAAGAAAGAAAGAAAGAAGTAAAAAGAAAAAAAAATCAGGAAAGAGAAAAAAAGGAAAGAAAGCAAGAAAAAAAGAAAAGTGAAAAAGAAAACAGGAAAGAAAGGCAGAAAGGAATGAGTGTGATTGGTCAAATGCATCTAAAATAAAGGAATATTGCAGGTATTCATCTTCAGTACACAACTTCAGCGCAGAGTAATATGTTTCCATGGCTACAGACTACAAACAAACTCAGTGTAGTCTGCGATCTATTCATACAGTTGACAGCTTAGCAAGAGTGTAAAGCAAAAAGAAGCTAGTGTGACTACAGCATTAAAGGGATTGTCCGGTCCAAACTGATAAGTCTGCAGTCACTCTGTGTGACTGAAGACTTATGAATCCCCTCAGCGGGGATTTGCAGGTTTCAGATCTGGGACCGGAGGGTATATATGAGTTATACATACCCCCGGCCTGTGGGAACGGCTTTGCTCTCTATACACTTGTATTGAGCCGAAGTCGCGCCCCATCTAGTGATGTGACCAGCCAGTGCGTGTGGGCGACTAGAGGGCACGGCTTCACTCCATACAAGCATATGAAAAGCGAGGCCGCACCCACTGGCCAGGGATATGTATAACTCATACATACTCTGTTGGTCTCGGGTCTGAAATCATGCCCTGGGGGGATTCATTAGTCTGCAGTCACACAGAGTGACTGCAGCCTTATCGGTTTGGACCGGGCACCCCCTTTAACGTTTCATTTCATGACTAGGTAAAGAAAATCCAGTAGGCACATCCTGAGCTGCATTTAAAAGGCTACTTGTTACTGTTCACACTGCACAGTCAGTGATGAGAACAATCTAGCCTTTCATAAGTCTTGGTCGGTCACCTGAACTCCTGGTCCAGATGAATTAGATCCCAAGGTATTGAAATAGATAGCAGAGAAAATTGCAGAACCACTAGCCAGAATCTTTGAAAAATCCTGAAGAACAGGAGAAGTCCCCGAAGACTGGAGAAGGGTAAATGTTGTCCCTATCTTCAAAAAAACAAAGAAGAAGGAGCCAGGAAATTACAGGCCAGTGAGCATTACTTTTATACCAGGAAAGATCTTTGAACAAATTATTAAACAGAATGTGTGTAAGTACTTGGATAAGAATACAGTAATTAACCAGAGCCAGCATGGGTTTGTAAAAAACAAGTCATGCCAAACTAATCTAATTTCCTTCTATGATGGAATCACTGACTTGGTGGATTAGGAAAATGTGGCAGATATCTAGACTTCAGCAAATCATTTGATAAAGTATCTCATACTAACCTTATTGAAAAAAAATAACAAAATATGGGATTGACAAGGCTACGGTCAGGTGGATTCATAACTAGCTCAGTAATCATACTCAGAGTGGTAATAAATAATTGCACATCCAATTGAAAGAGTGATTCAATTGGGGCACCACAAGGCTCTGTCCTGGGCCCTGTGTTGGTCAACATTTTTATAAATGATCTAGAAAAGGGAACTGAAGGTAAACTAATCAAATTTGTAGACGATGCAAAGCTAGAAGGGATAGCTAACACTAGAGAAGACAGAGAAATGATTCAGAAAGATCTAGATAAGCTTGAACAATAGGCAGAGACTAATAGGATGGTATTTAACAAGGAGAAATGCAAGGTTCTACATCTGGGCAAGAAAAACGAGAATTACATCTACAGAATGGGAGGAATACAACTAAGCAACAGTACATGTGAAAAAGACTTAGGTATACTAATAGATCACAGACTGCACATGAGTCAACAGTGTGATGCAGCAGCAAAAAAGGCAAATACAGCCCTGGGATGTATTAAGAGAAGCATACAGTCTAGATCACGTGAAGTAATTATCCCCCCTACTCCTCCTTGGCCAGACCTCATCTGGAATACTGTGTCCAGCTCTGGGTGCCACATTTTAAAAAAGACATTGAAAAACTGGAGCAAGTTCAGAAAAGAGTTACCAGAATGGTGAGCGGACTGCAAACTATGTCCTACGAGGAATGGTTACAGGATCTGGGAATGTTTTGCTTCCAAAAGAGAAGGCTAAGAGGAGACTTAATAGCTGTCTACAAATATCTGAAGGGTTGTCACACTGTAGAGGGATCAGATTTATTGTCATTTGCACATGAAACCACCAGAAGCAATGGGATGAAACTGAATGGGAGAAGATACAGATTAGATATTAGAAAAAACTTTTTGACAGCGAGGGTGATCAATGAGTGGAACAGGCTGCCACGAGAGGTGGTGAGTTCTCTATCAATGGACGTCTTCAAACAGAGGCTGGACAGACATCTGTCTGAGATAGTTTAGTGAATCTTGCTTTAAGCAGGGGGTTGGACCAGATGACCCAGGAGGTCCCTTCCAACTCTACCATTCTATGATTCTATGATTCCAGCAATGTACTGCACCGTAAAAAAAGCAGAATTGTGAACACAGCTTGGGATGTGACTATAGCAAAGCAAATATGGTCCTGAAAGCCTTCAATGATGTCCAGACAGCTATTCCTCACTAAAAATGCTATTAATGCTTTTATTTCACCGCCCCCCTTCACTGCATCACACATGAATCTGACTCTCCATTATCACTAATGACAAGATTTTACATACAAACCCCTGGGAAGCGACATTCATCTATTATCCCCTACTGAGTCAGCACGCAATGCAAAATCCTGCTGATCCCTCCGTCAGGGAGATTGATGAAAAAAGCACAGCGGCGTCAAATGTCCGTGTCACACAACAAGTCAGTCACTTGTTTAATGAATGAACTTCATGTCTACAGTGACACAGAGCAGA
This sequence comes from Phyllobates terribilis, assembly GCF_046119375.1. Lineage (NCBI taxonomy): Eukaryota > Metazoa > Chordata > Amphibia > Anura > Dendrobatidae > Phyllobates > Phyllobates terribilis. Next base: position 757,859,693 of record NW_027362764.1, read on the forward strand.
AGCTTCCGTGACATGGTATCAGTGACACCAGGCAATAACCTGACAACCACTATACAAGCAAGAAGCTTACAGGAAACCCAATAACCTGTCTGCTCCTATCCACTGCTGCAATGATCGGCCAGGGCTATGTATAATTTATAAAGGTGGTGTAAAGTTAAAGAGCTAGTCCAAAAGGCCACCATTATGTGCATGTATTGATCCAGAACTGCTAACAGGATAGTCACATAAGACTCACAAATATAATCATGACTCAGCTATACTGTACTGTATTTTGGAGGGATCAACAGTATAACTGTCTTCATACTAGTTTATAACTAAAAAGAAAGTAATACAGTGTGCTATACAAAAAAAGATGAAGGGATGTACGAGAATATAACTACTAAAATACCGCTACTATGTACAAGAATATAACTACTATAATACTGCCCCCTATATACAAGAATATAACTACTATAATACTGCTCCTATGTACAAGAATATAACTACTATAATACTGCTCCTATGTACAAGAATACAACTACTATAATACTGCCCCTATGTACAAGAATATAACTACTATAATACTGACCCTATGTACAAGAATATAACTACTATAATACTGCCCCCTATGTACAAGAATATATCTACTAAAATACTGCTCCTATGTACAAGAATATAACTACTATAATACTGCTCCTATGTATAAGAATATAACTACTATAATACTGCCCCCTATGTACAAGAATATAATTACTATAATACTGGCTCTATGTACAAGAATATAACTACTAAAATACTGCCCCTATGTTTACAAGAATATAACTACTATAATACTGCTCCTATGTATAAGAATATAACTACTATAATACTGCCCCCTATGTACAAGAATATAATTACTATAATACTGGCTCTATGTACAAGAATATAACTACTAAAATACTGCCCCTATGTACAAGAATATAACTACTATAATACTGCCCCCTATGTAAAAGAATATAATTACTATAATACTGGCTCTATGTACAAGAATATAACTACTAAAATACTGCTCCTATGTACAAGAATATAACTACTATAATACTGCCCCCTATATACAAGAATATAACTACTATAATACTGCCCCTATGTACAAGAATATAACTACTATAATACTGCTCCTATGTACAAGAATATAACTACTATAATACTGCTCCTATGTACAAGAATATAACTACTATAATACTGCTCCTATATACAAGAATATAACTACTATAATACTGCCCCTATGTACAAGAATATATCTATTATAATACTGCCCTTATGTACAAGAATATATCTATTATAATACTGGCCCCTATGTACAAGAATATAACTACTATAATACTGCTCCTATGTATAAGAATATAACTACTATAATACTGCCCCCTATGTACAAGAATATAATTACTATAATACTGGCTCTATGTACAAGAATATAACTACTAAAATACTGCTCCCTATATACAAGAATATAACTACTATAATACTGCCCCTATGTACAAGAATATAACTACTATAATACTGCCCCCTATGTACAAGAATATAACTACTATAATACTGCTCCTATGTACAAGAATATAACTACTATAATACTGCCCCCTATATACAAGAATATAACTACTATAATACTGCCCCTATGTACAAGAATATAACTACTATAATACTGCTCCTATGTACAAGAATATAACTACTATAATACTGCTCCTATGTACAAGAATATAACTACTATAATACTGCTCCCATGTACAAGAATATAACTACTATAATACTGCTCCCATGTACAAGAATATAACTACTATAATACTGCTCCTATGTACAAGAATATAACTACTATAATACTGCTCCTATGTACAAGAATATAACTACTATAATACTGCTCCTATGTACAAGAATATAACTACTATAATACTGCTCCTATGTACAAGAATATAACTACTATAATACTGCTCCCATGTACAAGAATATAACTACTATAATACTGCTCCCATGTACAAGAATATAACTACTATAATACTGCTCCTATGTACAAGAATATAACTACTATAATACTGCTCCTATGTACAAGAATATAACTACTATAATACTGCTCCTATGTACAAGAATATAACTACTATAATACTGCCGCTATGTACAAGAATATAACTACTATAATACTGCTCCTATGTACAAGAATATAACTACTATAATACTGCTCCTATGTACAAGAATATAACTACTATAATACTGCTCCTATGTACAAGAATATAACTACAATAATACTGCTCCTATGTACAAGAATATAACTACTATAATACTGCTCCCATGTACAAGAATATAACTACTATAATACTGCTCCCATGTACAAGAATATAACTACTATAATACTGCTCCTATGTACAAGAATATAACTACTATAATACTGCTCCTATGTACAAGAATATAACTACTATAATACTGCTCCTATGTACAAGAATATAACTACTATAATACTGCTCCCATGTACAAGAATATAACTACTATAATACTGCTCCCATGTACAAGAATATAACTACTATAATACTGCTCCTATGTACAAGAATATAACTACTATAATACTGCTCCTATGTACAAGAATATAACTACTATAATACTGCCGCTATGTACAAGAATATAACTACTATAATACTGCTCCTATGTACAAGAATATAACTACTATAATACTGCCCCCTATGTACAGGAATATAACTACTATAATACTGCTCCTATGTACAAGAATATAACTACTATAATACTGCTCCTATGTACAAGAATATAACTACTATAATACTGCCCCTATGTACAAGAATATATCTATTATAATACTGCTCCCCATTGATACAAATATGGACATGGATAAGTAGGAGACATTGAGATTAGATTGGAGTAAGTGTATCTCCTGAATGTCCACTTTAGCCGTTCTCCTTATGGTCACTCATTCGTTTAATCATAAAATCCCATCGCGATGATCTCTCCGTGAGTAAAAACAACCAGTGCATTCTATAACTCACATGTGCTAGGCGATCAAACCTCGCAAAGAGTTCATTTAACATTCGGACTAGTTCTTGTGCTGATAAGGTGGTGGACAGGTTGGTAAATCCCTTCACATCTGCAAAAAGAATGCTGCAAAGAAAAGAGATAAAGAAATACAAAGTCACTAACAGTCAGCAAGTACATGTGACGCATCATTATCACCCTCCAATATGAGGGAATGATCCCTAGAAAATAACAATCATTGAATTGTTTCTCTGCAGAGAATATACAGTATAAGTCTAAGCAATATAAATGTGCTTATTACAATGGATGGTTCATTAAGTAATACAAGATGGAGCAATGTTCAGCAAAGTCAGAGCGAACATTATTTTTTGTTAGCAGCTTTAGTGTGAAGGTAATGGGGAAGGTTCTGGGCAGAGGACTCCATCCTTTAAAGAGATTCTCCAGGAATTGAAAAAATAAATAACTAAAGGAAACATCCTAGAATGTTAGAACAGGTGCTTGTGAGAATGAGTCGTAAGTAGCAAGCTCCACTGTTGTGACCTGAAAATAACCTATACCACGTATTGTCATTCAGATAGATAGGGTGGTCCGCAGTGGAAACAGCCCCTTCTTTTGGTATCTCCAGTATTAGCTGTGAGGAACCTCTTCATACCTGAGCACTCCTGGTATCTCTAGTGTTAGATCAGACAGACATGGTGGACAGCAGTGTGAGCAGCCTCTTCTTACCTCAGCACTTTTGATATCTCCAGTGTTAGATCAGATAGACATGGTGGACAGCAGTGTGAGCAGCCTCTTCTTACCTCAGCACTCCTGGTATCTCCAGTATTAGATTAGATAGACAGGGTGAATAGTTGTGTGAGCAGCCTCTTCTTACCTCAGTACTCCTGGTATCTCCAGTATTAGATTAGATAGACAGGGTGGATAGTTGTGTGAGCAGCCTCTTCTTACCTCAGCACTCCTGGTATCTCCAGTATTAGATTAGATAGACAGGGTGGGCAGCAGTGTGAGCAGCCTCTTCTTACCTCAGCACTCCTGGTATCTCCAGTATTAGATTAGATAGACAGGGTGAATAGTTGTGTGAGCAGCCTCTTCTTACCTCAGTACTCCTGGTATCTCCAGTATTAGATTAGATAGACAGGGTGGATAGTTGTGTGAGCAGCCTCTTCTTACCTCAGCACTCCTGGTATCTCCAGTATTAGATTAGATAGACAGGGTGGATAGTTGTGTGAGCAGCCTCTTCTTACTTGAGCATTCCCGGTATCTCCAGTATTAGATTAGATAGACAGGCTGGACAGCAGTGTGAACAGCCTCTTCTTACCTCAGCACTTTTGATGTCTCCAGTGTTAGATCAGATAGACATGGTGGACAGCAGCATAAGCAGCCTCTTTTACCTCAGCACTCCTGATATGTCCAGTATTAAATCAGATACACATGGTGGGCAGCAGTGGAAGCAACTTCCTGTTACCTTAGTACTCCTGATATATCCAGTAGTAGATCAGACAGGGAATACAGCTGTGTGAACAGCCTCTTCTTACCTCAGCACTGCCAAAGCACATTTACATGGGTAATGTACAAACCAGGAAGACAAATACCTGAACTTGACAGGTCCATGTTCAAACTAGGGCAAGCCCTTCCCTGACCCTGGTCTGTCACTGCCTGACTGCAGAGATTGACACCCTAAGCTAACACAATGGCACCCCCACTTGATGGTGGCTTACCCTGTATGTCCTTAGCAGCTCCTAGCAGCATTCCCTAAGGAGAAAAGGAATCACACACAAAGGAACTGAAACCAACACAAACTAGAGCACAGTGAGTGAATCCAACAAAGTTTCAACCAGCAGGAAACACCAGTAGGGTAGTTATTTTAAACTGCACCCGAAAGGTGATAGGACAGACAAACAGAGTAAATGGAAATTTCCTCTTACCCAAAACCGACAGAAACAAAGATAACAGAACTAAAACACCCAGCGAAGGTGTATCAGTTGTGGCTCAATGGAAAGATACACAGACCACTGAACACATAATCAAGAGTTCAAATCTATAAGCATGAAAGTGGGTAGCAGTGGAAGCAGCCTCTTCTTACTTTTGCACTCCTGGTATCTCCAGTATTACACCAGGCTGGACAAGCAACATGAGCAGTCTCTACTTACCTCAGCACCCATGGTATCTCCAGTATTAGATCAGCTAGACAGGGTGGACCACCATGTGAGCAGTCATTTCTTACCTCAGCACTCCTGATATGTTAAGTATTAGATCAGATAGACAGGGTAGGCAGCAGAGTGCATAGCCTCTTCATACCTAATTACTTCTAGTATCTCCAGTATTATACAAGAGGGGTTAGACAGCAGTGTGAGCAGCCTCTTTTTACAGCACCGCTGGTATCTCCAGTATTAGATCAGAAAGACAGGGTGAACAGCAATGTAAGCAGCCTCTTCTTACCTCAGTATTCCTGGTATCTCCAATATGAGATCACATAGACGGGGTGAACTGCAGTGTGAGCAGCCTCTTCTTACATCAGCACTCCTGGCATCTTCAGTATTAGATCAGACAGACAGGGTGGACAGCCGTGGAAGCAGCCTCTTCTTATCTCAGAATCCCTACTATCACCAGTATGAGATCAGTTAGACAGGGTAGACTGCAATGTGAGCAGCCTCTTCTTACGTTTGCACTCCTGGTATCTCCAGAATTAGATCAGATACACAGGGTGGACAGCAGTGGAAGCAACTTCTTCTAATCTCAGTACTCCTGATATCTCCAGTATTAGATCAGAAAGGATGGACAGCAATGTGAACAGCTTCTTCTTACCTCGGCACTCCTAGTAGCTCCAGTATTAGATCACACCATGTGGACAGCAGTGTAAACAGCCTCTTCTTACCTCAGCAACCCTTGCATTTCCAATATTACATCAGGATATCCATTTAGAGCCCACCTTCCTACACATGAAAAGAGGGACAGAGCTTCCTACTGCCCCCGCTCACAGGACCCTGTCCTTTTAGGACAGGATTTTGTCAATTTAACAAGGCAGCAACCATTTTAATTCTATAGCTATTACCTCCTTATACAAAACTATTGTGATTTTCCAATTAAAAGCATTTAGAAATGTAATTATAATGATATTTCCTTTAGTTATTTTTTTTTCTATTCCCAGAGAGTCCCTTTAAAGCCCATATGATTTTATATGACAGTCATGAGTGATATATGCCCCTACAACAATTGTGCTTTTTAACAGGCACTTTGGTTATTTACATTCTCGGGAACTGCTATGGGTACTTTAATGGTTGTCACTAATGTTGACTCTTCATGAGACAACTTTAAATCTTCCACACTGTTTGTTAGCCAGCGTTTCAGATTCCCGAATGTCGGATAACTCGGCGAGATATGAAGTAAAACATGTCCAACGTAAATTCCTTCATAACAGACATATTTGCACTTTAGGTGCTTTAGAACAATTTAGGACCTGTAATTGAATTCATAAATGTTCAAGAAGCAAACAGTTTAAAGCTCTAACAGTGGTGGTCATCCAGGCTCTTGTCACGCCAGGTGTGGGAAAGACTAGTCCAACTCAGAGGGAAAGGGAGCCCAGACACTAGGGAAAGGGGGGAAGTGGAAACCTCCTAGTCTGGTCTAGTGTCACCCTGTCTCAACTACTGTACCTATATTTCCTCTTCAGAAATCGCCACACGCATGCCTCGCCCTATCTTTCCCTGTCGTATGGCTAAGGCTAGGGATGGGAGAAGATGAGCACTAGTCGATCTCCACTAAACTATATAGATAACAAGGGTGGACAAACAGTGGGAGATTGCTTAGCTTTAGACTACTCCAAATATGCACTCGGCCTCAAGCTCCAGAGTGGACGAAGTACTGCTCTTGCTAAGCCTTCACAAGTAATAATAATAATAATAATAATCTCTATTTATATAGCGCCAACATATTCCGCAGCGCTTTACAATTCAGAGGTTCATATACAACAGTCATATGTAACATAGCTAAAGATAATACAATAATTAAAGCAAAAATAATGACGACCCTGCTCGTAAGATCTTACGATCTACAATAAGGTGGGGGTGACACAAAGTACAGGGGCTTATTTACAATGACGGTCCAGCCATCCTGAGGGGATGAGGGATAGATAAAGGCTGCATGAGCTCATCACCAGCCAGTATTTGTAGTGCTTTTGGGTTCGGTGGAGTTTGATGGAGACTTATACTTGGAGAAATAATGAATGGGCTATAAAAATATAAAAGGACTTTTATTAGGGAACGTGATAGGCCATCCTAAACAGGTGTGTTTTTAGTGAGCGCCTAAAACTGTGTAAGTTGTGGTTCGTCCTAATTTCTTGGGGTAGAGCATTAAAAAAAAATAGGTGCAGCTCGGGAGAAGTCTTGGAGCCGGAAGATACGGATTAGTGCGGATGTTAGTCGAAAGTCTCTTGCGGAGCGTAGAGAACGGGTAAGCCGATAAACAGAAATGAGGGAGGAGATGTAGGTGGGTGCCGCACAGCAGAAATGAATATCACAGGCACCTCCTTCTCAGACACACCAGATATTTATACACCCAAGCCAGAGAGCTAATTAGCCAGAGGGAGGTCGACACTGGGTCCTAAAGACAGCCTCTCATCTAAGAAGATGTCTGTAATGCCAAACACAGAGATTTCCTGCAACCAACGGCAGGGCGACTGTCTGTCACTTCTGACATACCCGTGACAGAAGTCATACATGATAATGATACATATTCCACAGTTATGTTGCCTTTTGACAGGCACTTTGATATTTGCATATTTGGGAACTGCCATGGGAACTATAATATCAAATCTTGCTGCTTATGTTATTGAAACAATCCCTTTAAAGCTCCTACAGTGATGGTCATTCACGCTACTGAACGGTAAATTTTACTTAGTTATGGAGTGATACTAACACTATTTTTGACGGGTACTTTGGTCATTTGCATTATTGGGAACCTCTATGGGTTCTCTAATCTCAGATATTCATTCATTATAAGGAAACCTCTTTAAAGGTACCACAGAAGCAGTTATTCATTTTTTTTAAGGAGACTGGAAGGCTTTTGTGACTAGATAGGAAAAAATGTATGCCCTTCCACCCTACTGCTCGAATATAGCCTTTTTTTTAGGTATCTGGGAATTGAATAGGAACAGCTTTTTTCGACATTCGCGTTACCTACTTCAGAGGAACCAGATATAAATAGGAGACAGTAACTTGTCTTTAGAGGATGACTCAGAGATTTGTTTCTACTCGGAATTTATTTTTGGGGTAAATTTTCAAACCTTGCAGAGCAGAATATAATGTGCTTAACAGAAGTGACAGTTAAATAATACGTAAAGTGCAGAGCCATAAAATCGAAATCTAGTCTATTGTGCACTGTCTTTTATTTGGATTCATTTTTTGTCCTTGAATTTACTAGCAAGAAAAAAAAAAATTAATGTGAATGAAAATGACGTAAATACATTACATTACTGGATTATAAGAGGAGGACTGTAAATTGCCACAATGTACTGTGAACAGACAATAGAGTGTTGTAGTCTGCCATTTACAAGCTGTCACTCTCAGACTATGAAAACCAATAAAACTGGTGATTTTGACGGTCCATACTCCAGCTAAACACAACAGGCCATGTATGAACACCTTAGCCAAATGCCAAACTCTGTTTAAAGACCAGTTGTTTTTGGGGGTCATAAAACCCATAAATACCTCCCACATATCTTCCTTATTTTCACATGGGAATGACCTCTTTGATAAAGTGATGACAAGGCTTTGGTACATGGTACCAATAAGGGTTCAGTAGACTGTCTTCTGTTGGCTACCTACTACCTGTACCCTGTCCATGGTCCTCCAATTGTTGGTTGTATACTAGTACGGAAGTATATTTTTTCTTTTTTTTCCCTTACATGGCTGCCTTTTGGGCTAAAATAATTTTGCACCATTTTGTTTTTGTGGATTCCCAGTTAACCCATCCTTCAACCAGCAATAGATAGTGTAACAAAGAGGCTGTAGATTGCAAACGGAGCAAAATGTTGAATGAAAGCCAATTACAAAAATGGTTTTTAGCCAAAAATGCACTCATTTAAGTAAAAAAAAATGTTCCCAAAGTTGAGGAGTATCCCAATAAAATAGACTAATAGCTAGTGATGAGCTAGTGATGAGCAAGCACTAAAATGCTCGGGTGCTCATTGTATGAGTTGAGCAAATTGGAATACTCAGGTGCTCGGACCGAGTAACGAGCCCAATGTAAGTCTATGGGAAACTCAAGCATTTTTCCGGAGGGTTCCCTCGGCAGTCTGCAGAGGGCCTAAAAATTGCCCAAATCGATGGGAACAGTGCTCAAATGACATGTGAACAGCATGGGGAAGACCCCTGGAAGCATTTCTGACACTCAGGTCACTGCTGTCAACAAAGTTGTCAGATGTATTACGCCACTTTTATGGGCTCACAATAAAACATACAAAAACAAAACCCAAATTGATTTTCTTGGGAAATATGTTAAGGAACATCCTTTCCAGGGTATTGACTTGTATATAAGGCAAAATAAATAACCGAAAACAAAAATACTCCTGCACACCTTGGGCTATGTTCACAAGTAGCGTTTTTGATGCGTTTTTGCACTTTTGCATTGATTTCAACCAAGACAAATGCATTCACCAGGAAATGTCATTTTAACATTTTACAACCTCATCTGGCCATGTGGTGTGTGCGACATGATCAGACACATCCTGTTTCATTAATGATGGACAGACTCTGAAAGTCACAAAGCCTATTTTTATAGGGCCATCAGGCAGCCCTTACTATTCTTAAAGGGCCAGCCGTCGGCCCTCGCTATTGTTGGAGAGCCATCAGTCGGCTATGCTTTGTTGTTCCCATTATTAACGAGTGGGTCTCCTATACTGTTATTGCGTATGCAGTGACTGCAATGGCTGGCAAAAATTTTGAGGAACTCCAATGCCCCTTGCAAGAGACGTAGAGGCCGGAGGGCCTCCTGAAAACAATGTTCCCATAATTAGGAAGTGCGTCTCCCATACTGTTTGCCTATGCAGTGAAGCAACGACTGCCAAAAATTTGGAGGAACTCCAACGTCCCTTGCAAAAGACGTAGATATGTTGATATGGTACATATGGTGGTGATATGGTGGTGGAGGATGAGGATGTGGAGAAGGGGGAGGACAAGAGCAAATATACAAAATCAGGAAGCATAATAATAAGAATAATAATCTTTTTATTTATATAGCGCAAACATATTCCGCAGCGCTTTACAATTCAGACAGTTTACAGACATTATGGGCACTGTCCCCAATGGGGCTCACAATCTAGATTCCCTATCAGTATGTCTTTGGAGTGTGGGAGGAAACCGGAGGAAACCCACACAAACACGGGGAGAACATACAAACTCCTTGCAGATGTTGTCCTTGGTGGGATTTTAACCCAGGACCCCAGCGCTGCAAGGCTGCAGTGCTAACCACTGAGCCACCGTGCTGCCCAGCATATACCCATGTCTGGGTGTGAAGACAGAGGTGCATGGGAATAGAGTTAGACCTCCCAAAAAAAGACTCTGTATTTGAGTTTATGTTATGCTGCTAACATTCGGTGGTGTTGAGAAGTCTGGCGCAATCCAGCCCTTGTTTGGACAACGCGAGGGTCATGGGAAAGGCAGCGTAACATAAACTCAGCCATGCGTGCCAGACTGCTAATAGGCAAGACTTCCGTGTCCTCACCAAAAGGATGACTGACCATGCTCTCCTCCTCATCCTCCTCCCTGTCCTGAGGCCATCCACGCTGAACAGAGAGTATGCCAGTTGTGCAGGTAGTACCATCTATATTGCAGGAAACTAGCTCCTGCTCTTCCTCCTCCTCTTCCTCATTGTCACCCAATCCACGTTGGGATGAGATGAGGCTGGGCTATGTGGAATCACCCTGTATGGTTCCTTGCTCCATCTCATCGTGCTCCACCTGCAATGCATCCTCTTTAATTGTGAGCAAAGAGCATTTCAGAAGACAGAGAAGCGGGATGGTGACGCTAATTATGGCGTCATCACCACTCAACATCTTGGTGCAGTCCCCAAAGTTTTTGATGATGGTACATATGTCTGACATCCATGTCCACTCCTGAGGTCTTATGTGTGGAGTCTGACCTGAATACCGACAGCCTTGTTGATGCTGGTACTCAATAACTGCCCTCTTCTGCTCACAAATCCTTCCCAACATCTGCAATGTAGAGTTGAGTTCCAACGCGTGGGGACATCGCAGATCAGTCGGTGAGCTGGAAGCTGCAAACGCTGCTGAAGCACGGCAATGTCGGCGGAAACTGTAGCTGACTTTCCAAAATGGGCACACAGGCGGCGTACTTTGACAAGCAGATCCAGGTAGGGTTTGAGAAACGCACAACAGCAGAAGAAGCAGTGGTGTCACCCGCAGACACTGTTTCTGGACCCTGGGGTTCGGCCCAGTTAGTCGGATGCTTTGCTGCTATGTGCCTGATCATTCTGGTGGTGGTCAGGCTGCTTGTTTTGCTACCCCTGCTGATGCTGGTCTGGCAGGTGGTGCAAATGGCCTTTTTGGGGTTATCAGCAGAGTCTTTAAAAAATAACCAGACTCGGGAAGACCTAACAGTTGTACTGGCAACTTCCGTTGTGTTGGCGTTACGAGGAACGCTTTTCTGCCTTGTGTCTGCAGCCACCACGCTGCTTCTTCCTGTCTGTTGTGGTGCTACGCCTCCCTCCCCCTGTGTGCTGCTGTGAGGCCAGCCAATCACTGTAATGCCCACAACCAACATGGCTACGGCATTACAGTGCATGGCAGGCAATCCCTGCATGTTCATTGGCTCTCTAACGAGCGCCAAACATGCAGGGAGGGGACCCGAGCTCCCGCCTGAGCAATCAGGAAATACTCGCCGAGCGCTGATCTCGTCGAGCACAGTGATTCTCGGGCAGTGGCGAGCACGTTCGCTCATCACTACTAATAGCCTATCTTTTGTCTAATAGATTAGGTGTTCAAATGGTAGGACCTAAATTTTTTCCAAAAGAGAACCAGAAAAGTAAGAGATGGCCATGATCTCCTACCTGTTGGCTTTCAAGGGTATTCCATCCCTTGATCACAGGAGATGTCATGAATATTTGTCTGTATTTTTCTGTAGTAGTCCCACCAATGGGACCCTTAATCAGTTGGGTTAATGGGGATTCCTAAACTCAAGCAGTTAGGAACAAAAAATGGGGAGAGCAAGGCTCGCTGTAAGAACAGAGCTCTCTCGGCTGTTTGTGGTGCCATTTTTGCATTGCAGATCTCTTGTGGAACTACCTGGTGCCCATCAAAAAGAATGAACATAGTTATTCTCAACACTTTCTGATCGATGGGGGGTCTGACCGCTGGGATCCGCATTGATCCCAAGATTGGGGCTCTGAAATGCCCCATCAAAAAGAAAATTTGGCCACACATACATGCCACTGCTCAATTCATTCTCTATAGTATGGCTGTAGAAAGCCGAGAGCTGCACTTCATAAAGTATGAATGGAGTGGTGGCATGAGTGTGCGGTCACATGCTCATTTTGGCAGATAGATACGAAGATAAATAAGTAAGGCAACACCAACCCATTCTGTTTGTGGATGCACCAAGGAAGGCACCTAGGAAATTACCAACCTCCTCAATCAACTGATAAAAATTGAGGCACTTTGCACTTTATTTTTGGAGTGCCGCCATTTTCACAATAGATAGATCATCAGATCAAAAGCTAATTTGATAGAAATTGAATTAGAATAGCATTTTTAAAAATTTTGAACAATTTGCAATTCCTTTTGCGCGAATCATCTAAAACGCCTGCCGATATTTAACACATTGCGTCAGGTAAAGAAGGATCAAATGACATCCGGCGGGCTGCCCCCATAATACCTTGAAACTTTCAAATCACATGGTATAGCACTGCCAATCAGGAGGGGCTATCGTAAGCCTGTATAAAAGCAGAGGTAGGGAATGCAGCAGCCATTTTGTGGTGAATCTGGATAGCGAAATGACGTCACAACTCACAACTTAGCAACAGAGATAGGGAAAAAAAGCCATAAAACACTGAAGAAACTGTACAGATAGTGTGTGACAGCACAGCAGTGAAGATTAGTATTGGAGGAAAAGAGAATAGTGTGATAGGCATTTTTTCAGGGCAATTAGAGGATTTCGATTTGCAGCAAATAAAATTTCCTGGGAAAATTTGAATGTGAAAAGATTTGCTCATTTTTAATAGATAAATATGTGATAGATAGATAGATAATAGATAGATATGTGATAGATAGATAATAGATAGATATGAGATAGATAGATAGATAGATATGTCATAGATAGATAGATAATAGATAGATATGAGATAGATAGATAGATAGATATGTGATAGATAGATAGATAATAGATAGATATGAGATAGATAGACGCCATTAACAAAATGTATTTCATTAAGTTTTCAGGAAAACTATAAGGGAATAGCATCAACTGTATGCGCCACTTGTTGCACAGTGCACCCAATAATCTTTTTGTATGAACTATCTAGAACGTTCTGTGGAGTGCACGGAACATAATGTGGTTGATTTTACTAATAAAGTGCTGTACGGTCAGATAAAGGTAATATATTCCGCCAGAGACGCACACGTGCAGAGGTTTGTGCAGCCACAATCATGGTTGTAGTTATGGAGGTAGAGCCCATGACCATCCGACATTGATCTATAGATTACGGTAATTGCTGCACTAAGTCCAATAAAGAATAAATTCAGCTTCAATGAAGCCGACGCACTCGTCACTCCGGGCGGCGAGGTCCAGGACGCCGATGAGATTTATATTCTGCTGTCAATACACAACCCCAATTCCCGAAAAAGTTGGGACGCTGTAAAAAATGTAACATTCACAGCAGAACATAGAACAGATCAGAAGTTGAATGTTGGACAATTTTCCATTTAATCTAAAAAATTAACTCATTAGAAATTCCGAGTTCCAGCTGTTTTGGAACTGGGGTTGTAAATTAATATAGAAAAAAGAACACCCTTAAATTTTGTGAAGGACTCCCAATTTCTCACAAAACAAGTTCAGCAGGCATCCTACGATAGGCTACACTTCGCTTCACAACCATTGGGTGGTCACATACAGGCCAAACATCTCCCGGCAGATTGAGGCAAAATTGTTTTTTGTTTTTTTTTGTCAAAGGAGGTCATCGAGAGTTGCTTATTTTAGGAGTTGTTGAGCCAAAAGAAGCGCTAAGAATGGACCGGAGATGGGCACGCCTCATCAAATTAGTTTTGGTCGATTCGGCTGACAGATACGATTGGGTCCAAATAAACTCGGTTCAAGTTGAAGGTGCTCCAATAGTATATTTTTTTTATTCTCAGGTCTTCTAGACCCCAAAGCATAATATATAGTAAGGAGGGAAGGTGTTAAAAATAATAAAAAACTATGCTCACCTGTCTTAGTGTCGCCCCTCCTTGTCCTGCCCCCGCAGCTGCCAGCCCTCTTCTCTGCTTGGTTTGGATTGTTCTTCTCTTCGTTCCTCAGTCCAGATCTACACCTCACATGGTCACATGGGTTGCAACCCATCTCAGAGATGTCAATATTATAAGTCCCCCATGGTCACGTGCTGCCTAGACAGCACCGGAAGATCCAAAGCCCGGAGTGAGCGAGCAGAAGACCGGGTAGGTAGTTGCGGCAGCAGGACAGTTGAGTATAATCACTTATTTTTTTAACCCCTCCTTGGCACTCAAAAGAATTAAGAAAAATGTTGTCTTGCTGGCTGCCATTTTGCTGGATTTTTGCTAATCGAATCATGATAATTTTGGACTCGTCATGTCCAAAAATTTTGGAACAAATTTGATTGAATATGAATTAATTTGCTTATCTCTAGGAAGGCCATATAAGACTTGAGGAAAACAGAGATCTATGTCCGACCAATATTTTGGCTGGGCACCAAACGTAGGCGGAACTTAGTCAAAGAGGTGGAGTTTAGATTGGTCCTAATAAAGGAGAAAACTTTCTGGTAAACTTAGTTTTTCTTTATTGGTTTCTTTTAGTAAGACTTTTGGGCTGGGTGGTCTGTAACCAAGGCTGGAGATCTCGATCATAGCAGTCACAGTGTGTTTGGGTGTACAGGGAGAATCCATCATTGCTTTTCATCACATGTCATTAGATGTACTCAGTATTCCCATATATAGGGTTTTTGCAGCTTGAATTAACCTTACCGGCTTATGCACAACCTAAGAGCCTGTAGTGGACTCCAATTTCATATAGAGGTACATGTAGGAGGTAAGGGGAACATTTGCTCCTGGGCTTGTATCCTTCATGTCTTTCCAAACTTACCAACAGCTCTGATTTGAATGGTGGAATTTTGCCCAAACTGGAGCTTCAATGTCCTGAATTTTGGCACCCCTGGTCAAAATTACTGTTATTGTGAACAGTTAAGCAAGTTGAAGATGAAATGATCTCTAAAAGGCCTAAAGTTAAAGATGACACATTTCCTTTGTATTTTAGGCTAGTATTTTTCCCAGCTTTATAAAAACCCAGCCTCCTCTAAACTTGTGCCAAAAAACAGCAGCCATTGGTTCTTCTAAGCAGCTTCCTAGCACTCTGAAAATGAAAATGGTGGAGGCCCACAAAGTAGGAGAAGGTTATAAGAAGATAGCAAAGTGTTTACAAGTTGCCCTTTCCTCAGTTTGAAATGTAATTAAGAAATGGCAGTTACCAGGAACAGTGGAGGTCAAGATAAGGTCTGGAAGACGAAGCAACATTTCAGTGAGAGCAGCTCGTAGGATTGCTAGAGAGGCAAATCAGAACCCTCGCCTGACTGCAAAAGAACTTCAGAAAGATTTAGCAGACCCCGAAGTTATGGTACAATGTTCTGCTGTTCAGAGACACCTGCACAAATATGGCCTTCATGGAAGAGTCATGAGAAGAAAACCTCTCCTGCATTCTCACCATAAAATTCAGGGTCAGAAGTATGCAAAAGAACATCTAAACAAGCCAGATGCATTTTGGAAACAAGTCCTGTGGACCGATGAGGTAAAATAGAAGTCTTTGGCCACAATAATCAAAGGTATGTGTGGAGGAAAAAGGGCACAGAATTTCAGGAAAAGAACATCTCGCCAACCATTAAGCATGGTGGTGGATCAATCATGCTTTTGGGTTGTGCTGAAGCCAATGGCATTGGGAACATTTCACGGGTAGGGGGAAGAATGGATTCAATGAAATTTCAACAAATTCTTGATGCAAACATAACACCATCTGTAAAAAAGCTGAAGCTGAAAAGAGGATGGCTTCTACAAATGGATAATGATCCTAAACTCACATCAAAATCCACAATAGATGACCTCAAAAGACTCAAGCTGGAGGTTATACAATGGCCCTCACAGTCCCCTGATCTGAACATCATTGAAAATCTGCAGCTAGACCTCAAAATAGCAGAGCACGCAAGATGACCCAGGAATCTCACAGAACTGGAAGAATTCTCCAAGAAAGAATGGAGGAAAATCCCTCAAACAAGAACTGAAAGACTCCTGTCTGGCTACAAAAAGCGTTTACAAGCTGTGATACTTTCAGAAGGGGGCGCTACTGGGTACTAACCATGCAGGGTGCCCAAACTTTTGCCGTTTTCTTTTTTGTAATTTTTAAAATGTAAAAGATGACAATATATATATTTTTGCCTAAAATACGAAAGAAATGTATCATCTGTAACTTTAGGCCTTTTAGAGATCATTTCATCTTCAACTTGCTTAACTGGTCACAATAACAGTAATTCTGACCAGGGGTGCACAAACTTTTACATGCCGCTGTAAGTAAAGTGAGAGAGGGTCCTGGTACAGATTTTGGGAACCTCATAGTTCTTCCTAGAATGTGAGTTTATATGGCGGCACACTACATGCCCACCATTGCATGAGTCCTTATTAAGTTAACGTAAGTGGTAACATCAATTAATTTTCCTCCTGAAGGGTTAATGAAATCTGCGGCATTAATATGTAAAAATAGACTTTTTTTTTTGCACTTCTTTCCAATAACTGTACGAAGAAGACGACACAATCCTTTTCCATCCCCATCTGTTTCGGCAGCAGCCAGGACGACGTAAAAATAGAAGGAGCGGATTTAACTGTAAAATCAGGAAGATTATCCACGACGTATATATAATACTGATAATGCAGCTTTTAAGAGCAATCCGTCCATACACAGAGCAGGATCCTGCACACAAAGCCGCCCCGCGCTATAAACCTCAGACAAGTCCAGGCTTACGCCGGCAGCAGAGCGCGGCCATCAGCACGGCTCAATGTGTTGGAATGGGTTTTGCATAGGACTGCATGGCTAAGAGCACCGGCCGCTCTACGTGTTACAGATAAGTCTCCGTCAGATTTTTCCTTAAAGGGGCAGCGGGGGATTATAACACAACAGCTGCTTTCTTCCAATACGGCACCACACCGGCAGTGCGCAACAGCACGTCAACGGAGCAAGGCTGCAATACCAGATGCAACCAGCGGGCAGATGTGATGGGCTGAAGGGAAAGTGTCATTAGAAAAGACCCAACATTATAATCAGGATTGTATGGTGAATATATTTTTCTTTTTTTTTCCCATCTGCCGTATCACAATTTAAATTAAAAAAAGGAAATCCTGCACTTTTCACTTTGGGAAATAAACCATATACTAGATTCAGACCTTCTGTTTTCTATATTACTTTTTAGCAGCCAGCATCATAATACATGGGATTACATTGCCAAAATACCTCTATATACAGTAGATAACACAGGATCCAACGGTCACAATAGAAGTTACCACAGCTCACCTCCTCCTCCTGTACAATGACTGATAACACCTCTATATACAGTAGATAACACAGGATCCACCATTCACAATAGGTGATGTCACAGCTCACCTCCTCCTCCTCCTGTACAATGACTGATAACACCTCTATATACAGTAGATAACACAGGATCCACCATTCACAATAGGTGATGTCACAGCTCACCTCCTCCCCCTCCTGTACAATGACTGATAACACCTCTATATACAGTAGATAACACAGGATCCAACGGTCACAATAGAAGTTACCACAGCTCACCTCCTCCTCCTGTACAATGACTGATAACACCTCTATATACAGTAGATAACACAGGATCCACCATTCACAATAGGTGATGTCACAGCTCACCTCCCCCCCCTCCTGTACAATGACTGATAACACCTCTATATACAGTAGATAACACAGGATCCACTATTCACAATAGGTGGTGTCACAGCTCTCCTCCTTCTCCTGTACAATGACTGATAACACCTCTATATACAGTAGATCACACAGGATCGACCATTCACAATAGGTGATGTCACATCTCACCTCCTCCTCCTGTACAATGACTGATAACACCTCTATATACAGTAGATCACACAGGATCTACCATTCACAATAGGTGATGTCACATCTCACCTCTTCCTCCTGTACAATGACTGATAACACCTCTATATACAGTAGATAACACAGAATCCACCATTCACAATAGGTGATGTCACAGCTCACCTCCTCCTCCTGTACAATGACTGATAACACCTCTATATACAGTAGCTATCACAGGATCCACCATTCACAATAGGTGATGTCACAGCTCACCTCCTCCTCCTGTACAATGACTGATAACACCTCTATATACAATAGATAACACAGGATCCACCATTCACAATAGGTGATATCACAGCTCACCTCCTCCTCCTCCTCCTGTACAATGACTGATAACACCTCTATATACAGTAGATAACACAGGATCCACCAATCACAATAGATGATGTCACAGCTCACCTCCTCCTCCTCCTGTACAATGACTGATAACACCTCTATGTACAGTACATCACACAGGATCCACCATTCACAATAGGTGATGTCACAGCTCATCTCCTCCTCCTCCTCCTCCTGTACAATGACTGATAACACCTCTATGTACAGTAGATCACACAGGATCCCCAATCACAATAGGTGATGTCACAGCTCACCTCCTCCTGTACAATGCTGATAACACCTCTATATATATTAGATAATACAGGCTCTACCATTCACAATAGGTGATGTCACAGCTCACCTCCTCCTCCTCCTGTGCAATGACTGATAACATCTCTATATACAGTAGATAACACAGAATCCACCATTCACAATAGGTGATGTCACAGCTCACCTCCTCCTGTACAATGACTGATAACACCTCTATATACAGTAGATAACACAGGATCCACCATTCACAATAGGTGATGTCACAGCTCACCTCCTCCTATACAATGCTGATAACACCTCTATATATATTAGATAATACAGGCTCTACCATTCACAATAGGTGATGTCACAGCTCACCTCCTCCTCCTCCTGTGCAATGACTGATAACATCTCTATATACAGTAGATAACACAGAATCCACCATTCACAATAGGTGATGTCACAGCTCACCTCCTCCTCCTCCTGTACAATGACTGATAACACCTCTATATACAGTAGATAACACAGGATCCACCATTCACAATAGGTGATGTCACAGCTCACCTCCTCCTACTCCTGTAAAATGACTGATAACACCTCTATGTACAGTACATCACACAGGATCCACCATTCACAATAGGTGATGTCACAGCTCACCTCCTCCTCCTCCTCCTGTACAATGACTGATAACACCTCTATATACAGTAGATGGCACAGGATCCACCATTCACAATAGGTGGTATCACAGCTCACCTCCTCCTCCCTTCCCAATGATATTCCCCATATCAGGGTATACCTAGAAAATATTTCTAAAAAAGACTGACTCTTTCCATGTGGCTGCCTGTACAGAACAAATGTGGAAGTCACAGGAATATGAGTCTAGTATAAGGTTTAGTACTCAGAGTGAAAATTGCAAGATTCCTCTTTCCTGTGGTGATATAACAAGTCATTGAAAAGTTTTGTGGCCATTGAAATCCAGCATAATTTACTTACCAACACTTAAAAATGACCAAAATCGAGACCTTTAATCCCCACCCCCCGCAATTTTGCAATTCAGTCTGCAACAATGGTCCTGTTGTCATGCATAGTGAAGAGACGTGTCTTGTATGCTTACTCTTACCTGACATTTTCATAGCGATGGATGTAAATCTTGTGAAACTGATGCTGCAGATGCTCATCCTCTACATTGGTCATGTCGTTGATCATTTCAAGTACAACAAATCGAGGTAATACAGACAGGACGAGCCTTTCCTGCAAAAACATGAGAAGAAAAATAAGATCAGGATCGGAGACGATCAGGATCGGAGACGTTAAGGGTCAGAGACGATCAGGATCAGAGACATTCAGGATCAGAGACGATCAGGAGCAGAGACGATCAGGAGCAGAGACACTCAGGATCAATGACGATTGGAATCAGAGACGATCAGGGTCAGAGACGATCAGGATCAGAGACGATCAGGATAGGAGACATTAAGGGTCAGAGACGATCAGGATCAGAGACGATTGGGATCAGAGACGATCAGGGTCAGAGACGATCAGGATCGGAGACGTTAAGGGTCAGAGACGATCAGGATCGGAGACGTTAAGGGTCAGAGACGATCAGGATCGGAGACGTTAAGGGTCAGAGACGATCAGGATCAGAGACATTCAGGATCAGAGACGATCAGGATCAGAGACGATTGGGATCAGAGACAATCAGGGTCAGAGACGATCAGGATCGGAGACGTTAAGGGTCAGAGACGATCAGGATCGGAGACGTTAAGGGTCAGACGATCAGGATCAGAGACATTCAGGATCAGAGACGATCAGGATCGGAGACATTAAGGGTCAGAGACGATCAGGATCAGAGACGATTGGGATCAGAGACGATTGGGATCAGAGACGATCAGGGTCAGAGACGATCAGGATCAGCGATTATCAGGATCAGAGACATTCAGGATCAGAGACGATTGGGATCAGAGACGATCGGCATAACAGACGATCAGGATCAGAGACAATCAGGATCAACTTAATCAATCCGCTACCTATCCACATCCTTATCATCCTCTTTTCTATTATCATGCCTGCCCATTATTTCTTACAAACAGTGGTAGAGATCAGGGAAAACACAAAAATACTGCTCGACACAGGATTATAAAATACTAATACAAGAAAAAAATTGAAGTATGTTTGAAAGTAAAATTTTTTCTTAGTTTATGAAAGATGATGGATCCCACAAAACCCTTTTATTATTAACATCCTTATTATTCTGTGGGTCTCTGGCCTCATATTGAGAAAATCCAAAATGCTTCAAAACCTAAAATGATTAAAATTCAACTAAACAAATCACAGGATTACAACTTTATAAGGGCTTTCCGTGCAGCTGCCTGACAAGCTGCTTTAATATGTGAATGTTTATTTCACCTTTTCCTTGGGTTAACTTTTCCAACCCATTACGGTAATGATATAACAGTACAATCACTGAGAATCACTGCGAAATAAATATCACAGCACTACAAATTTATAATGGCTTTCTGTGCAGCTGCCTGACCTGCCTGCCTGAATATGTTAATCCTTATTTCCTCTTTTCCTCGGTTATTATTTCTAGAAGTGTAACTTTTCCATACTACTTATTATATAACAGTAGAATAATTGAGAATCATTGCAAGCAAATATCACAGCATTACAAATTTATAATGGCTTTCTGTGCAGCTGCCTGACCGGATGCTTGATTATATCCTTATTCCACCTTTTCATTGGATTAACTTTTCCAATCAATCGATTATATAACAGTACAACCATTGACAATCATATCCAACAAATTTCACAAGACTACAAATGAATAAGAAGGACTTAGTGTGCGGCTGCTTGACCGCCTGACTGAATATGTGAATCCTTATTCCCTCTTTTCCTTGGTTATTATTTCTAGAAATGTAAGTTTTCCATCCCACTAATGAAATATCGGTACAATAACTGAGAATCATTGTGAACAAATTTCACAGGACTACAAATTTATAAGGGCTTTCTGTGCAGCTGCCTGACCAGCATTTTGATTATGTGAATCCTTATTCCCCCTTTTCCTTGGTTATTATTTCTACAAGTGTACGTTTTCCCACTAATGAAATATCAGTACAATAAATGAAAATCATTGCGAACAAATATCACAGACCTACAAACTGATGACATTCTGTGCGGCTGCCTGACTGCTTGTCTGAATATTGGAACCCATATTCCATCTTTACCTTGGGTTAACTTTTCTAACCCATTGATTTTATAATAGTGCTTTCCCTCAGAAACGTAGACAAGAAATTTCACAGGACTACAAATTTATAAGTGCTTTCTGTGCAGCTGCCTGACCGACTGCTTGATTATGTAAATCCTTATTCCATCTTTTCATTGGTTAACTTTTCCAACCAAACTGGATAAATCCAGCAATCGAGCGCTTCTTTACAATGGTAACTTTTTATTTCATAATGATAAATATCCGCATAGACAAAAGCCAGAGTTGATAAGCCTACGCGTTTCGAACTACGGTAACTTTTTAAAGTTCAGAACACATAGCTTTTTTCAAGTCTGGTTTTTATCTGTCTATGCGGATATTTATCATTATGAAATAAAGAAGCTACCCTTTTAAGAAAGTGCTGGAATTTATCGAACTTTATTGATGTCCTACCGGCCTGTAGGTTCCTTGTACTTTGTTTAATGAGGATGAATGGCTGAGAACTTTAAATTATTGCTGGGTAAACACATTTCTCATCTTTGTTGCAACTTTTCCAATCCACTGATTACATAACAGTACCATGATTGAGAATCGTAGGCAACAAATTTCACAGGACTACGAATTAATACGGGCTTTCTGTACAGCTACCTGACTGTCTATCTGAATATATAAATCCTTATTCCCCCTTTTCTTTTATTATTATTTCTAAAAATGTATCTTTTCCATTAAACAGATTATATAATGGCACAAAAAGTGAAAATCAAATATCACAGCACTACAAATTTATACGGACTTTCTGTGAAGCTGCCTGACCGGCTCCTTGAATATGTGAATCTTTATTCCACTTTTTCCTTGTTTATTATTTCTAGAAGTGTAACTTTTCTATCCTACTGATTATGCGTACAATAACTGAGAATAATTGTGAACAAATATAAAAAAAACTACAAATTTATAATGGCTTTCTGTGCAGCTGCCTGACCAGCTGAATCTTATTTTCCACCTTTTCCTTGGGTTAATTTTTCCAACCCATCCATTATATAACAGTACAATCATTGAGAATCATCGAGAACAAATTTCACAGGACTACAAAATTATAATGGCTTTCTGGGCAGCTGACTGACCAGCTGAATCTTATGTTCCACCTTTTCCTTGGGTTAATTTTTCCTACCCATCCATTATATAACAGTACAATCATTGAGGATCGTCGAGAACAAATTTCACAGGACTACAAAATTATAATGGCTTTCTATGCAGCTGCCTGACCAGCTGAATCTTATGTTCCACCTTTTCCTTGGGTTAATTTTTCCAACCCATCCATTATATAACAGTACAATCATTGAGGATCGTCGAGAACAAATTTCACAGGACTACAAAATTATAATGGCTTTCTGTGCAGCTGCCTGACCAGCTGAATCTTTTTTTTTTTCAAACCTCTTCCTTGGATTAACTTTTCCAACCCGTCAATTATAATACAGTACAATCAATGAGGTTCCTTGAGGACAAATTTCACAGGACTACAAATTTATAATGGCTTTCTATGCAGCTGCCTGACCAGCTGAATCTTTTTTTCCACCTCTTCCTTGGATTAACTTTTCCAAACCGTCGATTATATAACAGTACAATCCGATTATATAACAGTACAATCATTGAGGATCATTGAGAACAAATTTCACAGGACTACAAAATTATAATGGCTTTCTGTGCAGCTGCCTGACCGGCAGTTTGAATATTGAATCCTTATTCCACCTTTTCCTTGGTCATTATTTCTAGAAGTGTAACTTTCCATCCCATTGATTATATACCACATTGAATCTGAGCACACTGACTCCGGGGATTGCTTGTGAAGCAATTTTAAAACCTTTCAAGCTGAATCGAAATGGGCCATTTTGGCATAATAGGCAATTCCGACAACAACCAGTAAATGCAATATTTAAATCTTTTTTGACGTATTATTTTCTGTTCCGTACAATCATTGAGAACATTTGGTGCTCAAACCGCATCTTGAAGCTTTTTTTTTAAGCTTTTTTCACTGTTTTCAGAACATTAACAATAAGAACATGGAAGAGTCCAGGAGCCATTTGGTGAGCTGCATATCCTGCTACATGTTCACAGACTTGCCAGTGGAAAAGCCAAACTTCACATGCCAGAAATGCAAGCTTGTGTCCCTGTTGGAGGAAAATCTAGAAGAGAGGTTAACTACCTTGAAAATCATTAAGGAAGGTGAAGAGTTCTTAGACAGAGCAGAATTATCTCTTCATGATTCAGAAAGAGAAGAAATTCGAACTGCACCTGAGGAAACAGAGGAATGGAAGCATGTGACCCACAGAAGCAGGAGGATCGAGAGGCAGTCAGCACCCATACTGCTCAGGAACCAGTACCAGGCTCTCACGCAGGAGAACCATGAAGAAATACAGCAAAATAAGACTTTGCCAGCAATGAATAACCTTGTAAGCCCTCAGAATCCTCCTGGATGGAGAAAGAAGAATGTTGTGAAGAAAAAACGGAGAGTGGTGGTCA
Source organism: Phyllobates terribilis (assembly GCF_046119375.1). Classification (NCBI taxonomy): domain Eukaryota; kingdom Metazoa; phylum Chordata; class Amphibia; order Anura; family Dendrobatidae; genus Phyllobates; species Phyllobates terribilis. The sequence continues at coordinate 757,884,356 of NW_027362764.1, forward strand.
TGGGGGATTCCCTGTTAAGAGGAACAGAGGCCGCTATCTGCAGACCGGACATAACCTCAAGAGAAATGTGCTGTCTTCCAGGAGCAAAAATTAAAGATGTGTCTGACAGGATATCAAGACTCTTCAGACCTACAGATCACTACCCATTCCTGCTAATACATGTGGGGACAAATGACACCGCAGGAAAGGACCTGGAAACCATCTGCAGTGACTTTGAAGACTTAGGCAAGAAAGTGAAAGAATTGGGAGCGCAGGTGGTCTTCTCATCCATCCTCCCAGTGGATGGCCATGGAACAATGAGGTGGAATAAGATTCTACAGGTGAACAACTGGCTACGTCGATGGTGCCGTCAACAAGGATTTGGATTTCTGGATCACGGAATGAATTACCTATATGATGGACTACTTGCTAGAGATGGGGTGCACCTTACGAAGACTGGAAAACATGTATTTGGAAGTCGCCTTGCTACACTCATCAGAAGAGCTTTAAACTAGAACAATGTGGGAAGGGAAGCAAAAGGCCAGAAAAAGCCATACAGCTGACAAATACTATTGAGATCTCTGCTACTGGAAGTGGAAAAGAAGAACAAAGACAAAACAATTTAAATAATAAAAATATGGGAGGAAGAGAAACCAATCACAAACTAAAATGTTTTTATACAAATGCACAAAGCATGGGCAACAAACAAGGAGAATTGGAACTACTAATGCAGGAAAAGGAATATGATGTCATTGGAATCACTGAAACTTGGTGGGACGATACACATGATTGGAATAAAAGGCTAAAAGGATACAACTTATTTGCAAGAAACAGACTTGATAAACGAGGAGGAGGTGTCGCATTGTATGTTAGAAAAGCGTATATCTGCATAGAGATTGAAGCTTCAGAGACTGGGAGTTCTGTGGAAACTGTTTGGGTAAGAATACAAGGAGAGAACAACAGAAAGGACACCATTGTAGGCATTTACTACAGGCCACCTGGGCAAGCTGAAGATATGGATGAACTCTTTATGTGTCAAATGACCAAGTTCTCCAAAAAATATGACGTAGTGGTCATGGGAGATTTCAACTATCCAGACATTTGTTGGGAATCTCTCTCAAGTAAAACTAACAGGTCAAGCAAATTCTTATCCTCTCTTGCTGACAACTTTATCTTCCAAAAGGTAGGGGAGAAAACAAGGGGATCTGCTACTTTGGATCTAATCCTTATAAACAGGGAAGAAATGGTTGAGGAGGTAAAGGTGGCTGGGACCCTAGGAGGCAGCGATCATGCTATTATAGAATTTTGGATAACTAGAGGAGGAAGACATGTGAAGACTCAAACTTCAAGGTTAGATTTTAGAAAGGCAGATTTTAAGAGACTCAGAAAGAGAATAGGAGGGATCCAATGGCTGGATGTCCTTAAGGACAAAAATGTCCAGGAAGGATGGGAAATTTTTAAAAATGAGATTCTCAAAGCACAATCGTTAACAATCCCGAAAAGTAGGAAGAATGGGAAGCATTTAAGGAAACCAGGATGGATGAACACAGAACTTAAACACATGCTAAAAAGAAAGAAAGAAATGTTTATTAAATGGAAAGAGGGAGGCATATCTAAAGAAGATTATAATGCAGTCTGCAGATCCTGCAGGGCACGTATCAGGTTAGCTAAAGCTGACAATGAATTAAGGCTTGCAAGAGATGTCAAAAGCAATAAAAAAGGATTTTGGGGGTATGTCAAAAGTAAAAGAAAAGTCAAAGATGCTATAGGATTTTTACAGGATGCAAATGGAGAAATGGTAAGAGAGGATGTTGAGAAGGCCGAACTTTTTAATTCCTATTTTGCATCTGTTTTCTCTCAGAAAGAAAATGTAACATCAACTGATCTTCACTGTCCTTTTAAAGGAATAGAGGAATCCAAGTTATCTGTAAACAAAAAGATTGTGAGGGAATATTTAGCTAACATAAATGAGTTCAAGTCTCCAGGTCCAGATGAATTACACCCCAGAGTACTGAAGGAGATCGTAGAAGAAATTTTAGAACCACTCTCCATAATCTTTGAAAATTCTTGGAGAACAGGAGAAGTCCCAGAAGACTGGAGAAGAGCAAATGTTGTTCCTATCTTCAAAAAGGGGAAGAAGGTGGACCCAGGGAACTATAGGCCGGTGAGTCTGACTTCTATACCAGGAAAGATCTTTGAACAAATTATTAAACAACATGTATGTAAGTACATGGATAAGAATGAAGTGATTAACCAGAGTCAGCATGGGTTTGTAACTAACAAGTCATGTCAGACTAACTTAATTTCCTTCTATGACAGAATCACTAACTGGGTTGATCAGGGAAATGCTGTAGATATAGTATATCTTGACTTCAGCAAAGCATTTGACAAAGTATCTCACACCATCCTTATTGAAAAAATGACCAAGTATGCAATGGACCAGGCAACTGTTAGGTGGATTCATAACTGGCTTAGTGATCGGACTCAAAGGGTGGTTGTAAATGGCTTCACATCCAGCTGGATGAATGTCTCAAGTGGGGTACCACAGGGCTCCGTCCTGGGACCTGTATTGTTCAACATCTTTATCAATGATTTAGATGAAGGAATTGAGGGTAAACTGATTAAATTTGCTGATGACACAAAGCTAGGAGGGATAGCTAATACTAGAGAAGAGAGAGAAAGGATTCAAAAAGACCTAAATAAACTGGAGCAGTGGGCAGCAAACAACAGAATGGTTTTTAACAGGGAAAAATGCAAAGTACTACATCTGGGCAATAAAAATGAAAAAAGCATATACAGAATGGGAGGAATAGAGCTAAGCAACAGTACATGTGAAAAAGACTTAGGTATACTAATAGATCATAGACTGAACATGAGTCAACAGTGTGATGCAGCAGCAAAAAAGGCAAATACAATTCTGGGATGTATTAACAGAAGCATACAGTCTAGATCACGTGAAGTCATTATCGGTCTTTACTCCTCTTTGGTCAGACCTCATCTGGAATACTGTGTACAGTTTTGGGCACCACATTTTAAAAAAGACATAGACAAACTGGAGCAAGTTCAGAGAAGAGCGACCAGAATGGTGACTGGTCTGCAAACCATGTCCTATGAGGAACGGTTGCAGGATTTGGGAATGTTTAGCTTGCAAAAAAGAAGACTGAGAGGAGACTTAATAGCTGTCTACAAATATGTCAAGGGCTGTCACATTGTAGAAGGATCATCTTTATTCTCATTTGCACAAGGAAAGACTAGAAGCAATGGGATGAAACTAAATGGGAGGAGACACAGATTAGATATTAGAAAAAACTTTTTGACAGTTAGGGTGATTAATGAGTGGAACAGGCTGCCACGAGAGGTGGTGAGTTCCCCTTCAATGGACGTCTTCAAACAGAGGCTGGACAGACATCTGTCTGAGATGATCTAGTGAATCCTGCTTTGATCAGGGGGTTGGACCAGATGACCCAGGAGGTCCCTTCCAACTCTACCATTCTATGATTCTATGATTCTATGATTCTATGCTCGGTGAAAGCCCAGGTGGGCATTACTGTGAAAAAGAGAGTATTATATGTTTTGTACACAACTTTTAGGTATTGGCTGCTGTTCTGTTAGTAAGTTTTAACAATGCAGATGCAGATATTCAGCAGTCCATCCACCTTTACCTTTGCTTAAATTTGGTTAAGGACTCTTTTTTCTCATTATATCAATTCTCTACAATGTAGCATACTGCGGAAAACTTTGACAGGCTGCAATTCACATCGAAACCACTGAGTGGCCACATATGGCAGAAACAACTCCCGACAGAGTATCACAAAAATCATGTGTACTATGCTTTAAATCTAGTTGTGTTTCGCCACATTTCTTAGGATGTCGGGCAAAGAGTAAAGTTGGGGACGGGCTTTTTATCACTGTCTAGGTGCTGTTAGCGGGCGGAACTGCTCTGTTATGGAGCTGCGCCATTTACTGATAGTGGCCGTGGTTGGGTACTGCACATCCACCCCCTATTGATTTGAACTAGGATTCAGAGCATCAAATTCCATTTTTACATGCAGTCACTGAAATAAATTGATAAAATATTATCTGCCTGTAGCCTCTACTAGAGGATGCTAAAGAATTTAAAGGGGTTGTCCAGATTTAGGAAAACATGGCTGCTTTCTTCCTAAACCAGCACCACACTTGTTCATAGGCTGTGCACGGTATTCCAGCTCAGCAGAATGGCCCTGTTATCCAAAAGAAGCAATATTTTTCTAGCATTTGACAAGCTCTTTAAAAGGAACATGTGTAGCGCCGGTGTCCCTGACTTCACCCCTTCCTCCCAGCAGGGACGACGACACTTACTCACCATCCAGGCTGACCCTGCTGCGTCCTCTGCTCCGGATCCCGTGTCCAAGGGTCTGCGCACGCCACGCATGTCTCCTGCCAGTGCACGTGGTCACTGTATCTTAAAGAGACAGCACACGCCTAATGTGTCCCCAGCCAATAGCTGGGAGGCACTTAGTATTTAAGGCACCTTCACCTGTTTTGAGGTGCCTGAACAACATTAGTGTTTAGTTAGTCTGAAAGCTGCTAAGATCAGTGTCAGGTCCCTGTTCCTGTATCCATCTTGTATCCAGAAGCCGTGCTATTTGAAAAAGCACCAGTAATCAGCCCAGCCTGAACTAGTACCTGTTAAATTCCCGTCTTGTCTGTTCCTGTTCCTGACCCCGCCCTGTCTGTACCTTGCCTTGAACCTGAACCTGCCTTTTCCGCACCTATACCTGTACCCTGCATTACTGTACCAGTCCAGTCTGAACAAGCACCAGTTACCAGTCCGTCAGTATTCCTGATCCGGTCCTGTCTGGGACTCCGAGTCTATATCCACGTCATGGTACCAGAGCCTGTCTCTGTGTCTCCGACCCCATCCTGCCTGGGACTCTGAAATCCATCTCTGCAATCCTGCCCTTTGGGGTCAGCTGCTGTAGTACCGGGGACTGCCCTGGAGTGGTACCTGGCGGATACCTGCCGCACAAGCCTATCCTCACCATCACAGGCTGTAGAGAACACCAGCTAGCCGCTTAGTTACGCCCCTCCAGGATAAGTTCGGCCACGTGGCGCAGTGGGTCCACGATCCACCAGCGTGACAAGTTGTTAGCACATTTATAGATATGGAAGTAGTGTTATGGCTGAATTGGGAGCGTGTCAATGGATTACCGTACTTCTTCCAAGCGCCCTGATATGCCTCTAGTGAACTTCCATTATGTAGCACAAGGAATACAGCAGTACCATCATAAAGACGGGTGTAACAGCCCAACAACCATACGCTGAAAGTCTCTCCAGTAAGGTTTTGGGGCGCAGCTTTCAACCCTCTTATGAAACGAAAAAAGATGGCTGCCTACATCGAAGAACAGCATCAAACTTGCTGACAGATTGTGTTCAAACCTATTCCCATTGACAAAGCTTAGCTGTAATACCAGACACAACCAGTAGACAGGAGGGGCACTTTAATTGGAAAAAAACAGCTGTTTTTATAATACTGGACAATTCCAGACATGTGATCTGAGTGTAATTCATATTTTGGGTGTGGTTATGTGGAGCAGGCTCAGGATCTGAGCCCGCTTCATACAGGGCAGTGTCGGCTGTGTTATACAGCCAACAACTGCCTATAACAGAAGTGACTAGAGCTGTTTTTTAACCATGTAGATGCCACTGTATGTCTGACAGCGGCATTAAAGCAGTTTGTTCCTGGTTGGCATCTTATGCGGTGTCCATCAGACGCCCATCGCCGCTGATAGTGCCAGTGAGTTACCATTGAAGCCCAGCCGCAAGAGTTCATTAATTTCACTACATACTGCTCATATGTTCAGCTCCCCTAAATATGTTATTTATTTTTTTTGTAAATCAAATCTTTTATTTCCTTTTTTTAGCCCCTCCAGGGCAGTGTTTCCCGACCTCCAGTCCTCCCGGCCCCCGCAGGTCATGTTTTCAGGATTTCTAGTGTTGAACAGATGAGAGAATTTATGATGCCTTGATACTTCCACCACCTGTGCAATACTAAGGAAATCCTGAAAACATGACCTGTGGGGGGCCGTGAGGACTGGAGGTCGGGAAACACTGCCCTGGAGGGGCTAAAAAAAAAAAAATATATTAAATTACTAAAAAATAAAAAAATAACATATCCATCTGATCTATCAAAATATACCATTATTTAACCCATAGAGTAAACACTGTAAAAAAAAAACTAAAACATCAGAATTGTACAATTTTTTTTGGGGGGAGGGGGTGGTCACCACACCTCCTAAAAAGCATACACCCCAAATTGCTACCAATAAAAACTACAGCTCTCCGCACACAAGAAAGCCTTTAAACAGCTGCAACAATGGAACGATAAAAAAGTTATGGGCTTCACCAAATGGCCATTTTTTTTTACAAAGTTCAGAATTTTTTTAAAACTAGTAAACTATAAATAAAAAAAACCTAGGTGGTATAACAGTAATCGTGCCAACCTGAAGAATCGTGTTGCCAGGTTATTTGTTTTCACATAATAAACAACATAACAAATGAAATCTGAAAAACAATGTAAGAACTGTGGATTTTTTACCATTTCACTCCACTTTGCAATTTTTTTTTTTTCTTTTTATCACTACTTTACATGATAAGGTTAAAAGTGTATTTCCATCTCCAAGATCCTATCCCAATATGTAGTAGGTGTAATACTAATAATAATATTAGCAAATACCTTCAATTAGAAATGTAGTATAGTTCTTCTGATAAGCTATGTCTCTTACCCCATGCGCAGGGCATTGCAGTAGCTTAGGTATCCATGGTTATCACTCATATAGTGACAGTTAGAAAGTTGTTAGTGGTTGTAACCATGAATACCTAAGCAACTGCAATGCCCTGCACATAGGGTAATCGACATGGCGAATCAGAAAAACTATACTACATTTCTAATTGGAGGTATATACTAATATTTTTATTATTACTCCTACTATATATTGGAATAGGATCTTGGAGCTGGGAATACCACTTTAATGGTCTGAATCAAAACTCCAGCAACTCTTCCAGCAAAAAAAAACCCAAAAAAAAAACAAGTCTTCATATGGATGTGAAAAATAAAAAAGTTATGGCTTTCCTATAGAGGAAATTGAAAATGATGGTAAATACTACTAACCCAAATCGGGTCAATATTATTTTTTGCACTTTTTTTCCCCTTTTTCTTCCAAGAGTCATAACTTTTTTATTTCTCTGTTTCACATCCATATAAAGACTTTTTTTTTTTTAGGCTGGACGAGTTGCCGGCCACGGCAAAAATATGACCTCAACTAATTTGTGCCTCAATTAATGTTTTTTTTGCCAGTACTATAGAGCAACCTAAAGCACTGGAATAACTCCTGGTCGTAAAGCTTTTATGTTCCGCTTTTCTACAGGCGCTCAGCCATTCAATTAACGGCATTGGAATGATCTTCTTTATGTTTCCTGTGGGGGAAATGCATGACCCTTGATTATCCAGCAGTAAATTACTAAAGTAAGTCGCATCCCATTTATACTTTGCAATGGGAATAACGTCAGCAGCCTGTACAGCGATGGCAGGATAATAGGCTCCTGCGATGGCCATAAAATTCCCTGGTTTCATTGCAGATTCACATTCCAGCAGGAGGCCATTATGTTGCCATATTGTGACATTACCCTTAATGCGTGATTCATTACCGCACATTAAATGTTCAATAATAGTCGCTAAGGGCGCTTGGTCTGAGATAAAACAAAAATGTGAAGAGGTCATGATTTTTTTTTTTCATAAAAGTTTTTGAACAATTTTAGTTTTTAAAGTCACGGTCTTAAAAACGTAAACAGTTGGCATCTAAAATGGATTGTGCGTGCAATGCCTAGAGAAAAAAGGCAAAAATACCGGAGGCAAAAAAGTCCTCCGATGCTTGGTGGTTAGAGAAAAAGGATGTTAACCAACATAAGAAGAAGCTGCATTTTACATTTTGCTTTTTGGTCTTTATGTCTAGAATCATTTTTCATTTTGTTTGTTCTCCTTTTTTTTGTTTGTTCCCTGATTCATTATTGCATTTGCACAATTTTGTTTTGCATGTTTTTCCTTTGCACCATATTCTTCTTTTAGTTTGCACTTCCTATAAAGTTTATTTTGTATGTGTTCGTCTGTTTTCTTTTATGTTTTTTGAAGGCAGGCTTTGGGGGTAAAAAGTAGAACAATTTTTCAGCAAATGTACTCCATCCCCCCCCCCCCCCCATTCCTCCGAGTGATTTTAGCTCAAAAATGTGCTTCTACTCAATGCAGAGCAAAGGGTCTGAATACTTAAGACCATGTGATATTTAAGTTTTTCTTTTTTAATAAATTTGCAAAAATTTCTACATTTCTGTTTTTTTCAGTCAAGATGGGGTGCAGAGTGCACTTTAATGAGAAAAAAAATGAACTTTTTAGAATTTACCAAATGGCTGCAATGAAACAAAGAGTGAAAAATGTAAAGGGGTCTGAATACTTTCCGTACCCAATGTAGCTCCAGCTTCCTTTAGTGTGACAAAGAGCCATTCCCACATCCTGTAGAGACAACAACGCCCCGCTTCCTGAAGAGTGACAAAGGCAACCCACCTCCTATAGAGACATAGCAGCGTCCCACTTCCTGTAAAGACAGCACCGCCCCACTTTCTGCACAGACATAGCACCACCCCACTTCCTGTAGAGTGACAAAGACCCCCCACCTCCTATAGAGAAGTAGCACTGCCCCACTTCCTGTAGAGACAGCACTGCCCCACTTCGTGTACAGACATAGCATGGCCCCACTTCCTGTACAGACAGCACCACCCCACGTCCTGTAGAGTGACAAAGACCCCCACCTCCTATAGAGAAGTAGCACTGCCCCACTTCCTATAAAGACAGCACTGCCTCCTTTCCTGTAGAGTGACAAGGACCCCTCACCTCCTATAGAGACATAGCACCACCCCACTTCCTGTAGAGTGACAAAGACCCCCACCTCCTATAAAGACATAGCATCGCCTCACTTCCTGTAGAGTGACAAAGACCCCAACCTCCTATAGAGACATAGCAGCGCCCCACTTTCTGTAGAGTGACAAAGACCCCCCACCTCCTATAGAAACCTAGCACCGCCCCACTTTCTGAAGAGAAACAAAGACCCCCACCTCCTATAGAAACATAGCACCGCCCCACTTCCTGTAGTAACAAAGACCCCCACCTCCTATAGAGACATAGCACTGCTCCACTTCCTGTAGAGTGAAAAAGACCCCCCACCTCCGATAGAAACATAGCACCGTCCCACTTACTGTAGAGTAACAAAGACCCCCCACCTACTATAGAAACATAGCACCACTCCATTTACTGAGTGACAAAGACCCCCCACCTCCTATAGAAACATAGCACCGCCCCATTTCCTGTAGAGTGACAAAGAACCCCCCAGCTTCCTATAGAAACATAGCACCGCCCCACTTCCTGTAGAGTGACTATGACCCCCCCACCTCCTATAAAGACATAGCTCTGTCCCACTTCCTATACAGTGACAAAGACCCCCCACCTCCTATAGAATCATAACTCCGCCGCACTTCCTGTAGAGATGTAAAGCAGCACCGTCACTTCCTGTATATCCATCTCGGCATCTTTGCTGAGAGACACAGATTACACACGGCAACAGGCGGTGGGTTGCAAGTTACCCAAAACTGAGACAGCAGGTGGTCGGCACTATGGAGTCATTTTTCAGGCGTAAGACAACATAATTATTACATAAAATGATTTGCAGATTGTATTTTTATCACATTATTCATCAAGTTGTAAGAAAGTTCAGGGACCATTTAAAGTTTATAAACTAGCGGAACTTTCCAAAATCAGTCATATATGATATTTTTGCTGTCAGGACGTTCTGTCTGTGAACGCAGTGAAGGTCACCTCAACCACCGCGTGTCTCCATCAAACAAGGACTATGTGACATGACAGATGCTCTGGAGATTGGCACCTGCACCCAGCATGCCCAGTGCGCTACCAGTCATTTCCACAGATCTCACCCACGGCTGAGCGCAGAACTCCTGGGAAAATGTGATTGAAACGGACACTCTCCTCTCATCCAGTTTTATTTTGGCTGCATTCCTGCGTGCGTTCTATAAATGCCATCACCATGGCAATCCCAGGAGACCGGTCGCCATAGAAACACCTGTAATCTGGATGGGGGCTTACAGGGGCACACAACAATCTCTCGTTGGCACGGAGGGTTTCAAAATATATAGCATGTAAAATACGAAAGCAAAAAAGAAATGACGGTATATAACCGCAGACTTGGCAGAAGTGTCGTTTCTATGGGTACGTCCCCCCCCCTCCCCATCTCCGAATATGTTAAATACAGGAGGCAAGCACTGGCCATACAGCCAAGAAGAAGAAAAATGTACGAGTCCTGCACACCGCGCAGTTATCACCTCAATAAAACAGTGGAATCAAAAGTTCGGAAACTTTCCAATAAACTTTGGCCCTAATTCATCATTTGCATTTTTTGTCACTTTTTTTCATAAAATTCTCCAAAATGGCGCAGTTTGTGAATTTTGCGTAAAATTTTTTAAAAAAATCCCGTGTTTTCCAAATTGGCCCAAAATTTGCTCTAAAGTTCCTGGTGTAAATAACATCACTCAGTGAAGGAGGGGACTGAAAAGTAAAAAGTTTTGCGACTTTTCAAAAAAGCTAAAAATGATGAATCAGATGGAAAAATCTGGGATAACCCAAACATCATCCACAGAGGTAAACTAAAAAAATAGGTCAGGTGAACACACGCAAAATAGTCTTTAAAAAGAGGCGAAAATTTACAGATAAAAAACACCAAAGATTAAACAAAAAAAAGAACCATCAATGCAATACTGAATAGGACCATATGTGCATCCCTTCCTTGTGATTTTCAAGATCTCATCATGATGTACGGTAATTAAATGGAGAAGGGTTCGGGACTACGTAGTTCACCAGATAAAAAGGTATACTATTAGCAGACTAGCAATTAGTGCAGAGTGATCTGCCATACATTGTACACACAGACATTCAGCAAAAATAATGTACACTGTGCAGTACATAATTTATCATACTGTATATATGGGCAATTGAACCATTGAATAACGATAGTGTCATTTGTCACCGTCACAGGTACTCCTGCAAACTATACAGTAGTAGTTATATTCTTGTACATAGGGACAGTATTATAGTAGTTATATTCTTGTATATAGGAGCAGTATTATTGTAGTTATACTCTTGTACATAGGGGGCAGTATTATAGTAGTTATATTCTTGTACATAGGAGCAGTATTATAGTAGTTATATTCTTGTACATAGGGGCAGTATTATAGTAGTTATATTCTTGTACATAGGAGCAGTATTATAGTAGTTATATTCTTGTACATAGGAGCAGTATTATAGTAGTTATATTCTTGTACATAGGAGCAGTATTATAGTAGTTATATTCTTGTACATAGGGGGCATTATTATAGTAGTTATATTCTTGTACATAGGAGCAGTATTATAGTAGTTATATTCTTGTACATAGGAGCAGTATTATAGTAGTTATATTCTTGTACATAGGGGGCAGTATTATAGTAGTTATATTCTTGTACATAGGGACAGTATTATAGTAGTTATATTCTTGTACATAGGAGCAGTATTATAGTAGTTATATTCTTGTATATAGGTGGCAGTATTATAGTAATTATATTCTTGTACATAGAAGCAGTATTATAGTAGTTATATTCCTGTACATAGAGGGCAGTATTATAGTAGTTATATTCTTGTATATAGGTGGCAGTATTATAGTAATTATATTCTTGTACATAGAAGCAGTATTATAGTAGTTATATTCTTGTACATAGGAGCAGTATTATAGTAGTTATATTCTTGTACATAGGAGCAGTATTATAGTAGTTATATTCTTGTACATAGGAGCAGTATTATAGTAGTTATATTCTTGTACATAGGAGCAGTATTATAGTAGTTATATTCTTGTACATAGAGGGCAGTATTATAGTAATTATATCCTTGTACATAGGGGGCAGTATTATAATAGTTATATTCTTGTACATAGGGAGCAGTATTATAGTAGTTATATTCTTGTACATAGGAGCAGTATTATAGTAGTTATATTCTTGTACATAGGAGGCAGTATTATAGTAATTATATTCTTGTACATAGGAGGCAGTATTATAGTAATTATATTCTTGTACATAGGGGGCAGTATTATAGTAGTTATATTCTTGTACATAGAGGGCAGTATTATAGTAATTATATTCTTGTACATAGGGGGCAGTATTATAGTAGTTATATTCTTGTACATAGGAGGCAGTATTATAGTAATTATATTCTTGTACATAGGGGGCAGTATTATAGTAGTTATATTCTTGTACATAGGATCAGTATTATAGTAGTTATATTCTTGTACATAGGAGCAGTATTATAGTAGTTATATTCTTGTACATAGAGGGCAGTATTATAGTAATTATATCCTTGTACATAGGGGGCAGTATTATAATAGTTATATTCTTGTACATAGGGAGCAGTATTATAGTAGTTATATTCTTGTACATAGGAGCAGTATTATAGTAGTTATATTCTTGTACATAGGAGGCAGTATTATAGTAGTTATATTCTTGTACATAGAGGGCAGTATTATAGTAATTATATCCTTGTACATAGGGAGCAGTATTATAGTAGTTATATTCTTGTACATAGAGGCAGTATTATAGTAGTTATATTCTTGTACATAGGGGGCAGTATTATAGTAGTTATATTCTTGTACATAGGGAACAGTATTATAGTAGTTATATTCTTATACATAGGGGCAGTATTATAGTAGTTATATTCTTATACATAGGAGCAGTATTATAGTAGATATATTCTTGTACATAGGAGCAGTATTATAGTAGTTATATTCTTGTACATAGGGTCAGTATTATAGTAATTATATTCTTGTACATAGGGGGCAGTATTATAATAGTTATATTCTTGTACATAGGGGCCAGTATTATCTATATATATAATCGTCTTATCCCGTCTGTCTGTCTGTCTGTCTTTCTGTCTGTCTCTCCAGGAAATCCCGCGTCGCTCATTGGTCCGGCAGCGGCCAATCAGCGCCGCGGGATTTCTGAAAAAAGATGGCAGCCGTTAGCGGCTCATCTGCGGGACGGAGCTCAGCGGCGATGCAGCCAGGAGATGACCGGCGTGAGGCGCTCATCTCCCGACCACTGGCGCCGCTGACCTCCATGCGGCTAGGGTGTCAAGGGAGGACCGGGGAGCGGCGCTGCGGGTCGGGATACTTCTGCTGCGAGCGCCCGCTCATGTCCCGGGTTCTCGCAGCGGAAGTAGTCGCACAGGCAGCGCCGCTCCCCGGTCCTCACCAATACGATTCGCTGATTGGTCGCGATCTCTCGCCGCGACCAATCACTGATCTTGGCCCAAAAGTTAAACACCGCTGTTCTGATTGGTCGCAGCTGCTGCCCGCGACCAATCACCGATTTTGGCGCCACATTTAAATAGCGTCCGCGACCAATCAGCACAGCGGTGTTTAAATGTGTCTGCAAGATCGGTGATTGGTCGCGGCCGCTATTTCAATGTGGCGCCCAAATCGGTGATTGGTCGCGGGCAGCGTCCGCGACCAATCAGCACAGCGGTGTTTAACTTTTGCGGCAAGATCAGTGATTGGTCGCGGCCGAAGAACGCGACCAATCACCGATTTGTGCGCCACATTTAAATAGCGGCCGCGACCAATCACCGATCTTGCAGAGACATTTAAACACCTCTGTGCTGATTGGTCGCGGTGGCCGGCCGCGACCAATCAGCGATATTGCCGCCAAATTTAAACACCGCTCTGCTGATTGGTCGCGGTTACCGGACACGAATAATCAGCATCATTGGCGCCACATTTAAACACCGCTCTGCTGATTGGTCGCGGCCGTGACCAATCACCATTATTGGCGCCAAATTTAAATACCGCTCTGCTGATTGGTCGCGACCGCCGGCCGCAACCAATCAGCATTATTGGCGCCAAATTTAAGCACCGTTCTGCTGATTGCGCCCGGTCGGCCGCATACATATTCTAGAATACCCGATGCGTTAGAATCGGGCCACCATCTAGTAGTAGTTATATTCTTGTACATAGGAGCAGTATTATAGTAGTTATATACTTGTATATAGGAGCAGTATTATAGTAGTTATATTCTTGTACATAGGGGCAGTATTATAGTAGTTATATTCTTGTACATAGGGAGCAGTATTATAGTAGTTATATTCTTGTACATAGGAGCAGTATTATAGCAGTTATATTCTTGTACATATGAGCAGTATTATAGTAGTTATATTCTTGTACATAGGAGCAGTATTATAGTAGTTATATTCTTGTACATAGGGGCAGTATTATAGTAGTTATATTCTTGTACATAGGGGGCAGTATTATAGTAGTTATATTCTTGTACATAGAGGGCAGTATTAGAGTAGTTATATTCTTGTACATAGGGGGCAGTATTATAGTAGTTATATTCTTGTACACAGGGGCAGTATTATAGTAGTTATATTCCTGTATATAGGGGCAGTATTATAGTAGTTATATTCTTGTACATAGGAACAGTATTATAGTAGTTATATTCTTGTACATAGGGGCAGTATTATAGTAGTTATATTCTTGTACATAGGAACAGTATTATAGTAATTATATTCTTGTACATAGGGGGCAGTATTATAATAGTTATATTCTTGTACATAGGGGCAGTATTATAGTAGTTATATTCTTGTACATAGGAACAGTATTACAGTAGTTATATTCTTGTACATAGGGGGCAGTATTATAGTAGTTATATTCTTGTACATAGAAGCAGTATTATAGTAGCTATATTCTTGTATATAGGAGCAGTATTATAGTAGTTATATTCTTGTACATAGGAGCAGTATTATAGTAGTTATATTCTTGTATATAGGGGCAGTATTATAGTAGTTATATTCTTGTACACAGGGGCAGTATTATAATAGTTATATTCTTGTACATAGGAGCAGTATTATAGTAGTTATATTCTTGTATATAGGAGCAGTATTATAGTAGTTATATTCTTGTACATAGGAGCAGTATTACAGTAGTTATATTCTTGTACACAGGGGCAGTATTATAGTAGTTATATTCCTATATATAGGGGCAGTATAGTCTTCATAGTATTACTAGTTCCGTTCTAAAATCCTCCGTACCACCTTATATGAAGTACAAATAAGATATGAAATGCTGAGCCATGATAGGAGTGATATCAAGCATGAAACATTTTCACATATATTTATACCTAAAATGAAGGTTTCCATTCATTTACTATATAACTTAACTTTTACTGCACCATTGCCATTATACTAGTTGTGACTGAAATTGCACTTAAACTGTATGACGGTATTATCTTTGAGAGCCCATTTACAGTACAATATAAGCAGTAATATATGTTTTTCACTATATAATGACTATTCCTATTTCTCGCACTGTGTCTGCACGCTGGCTGAGATAAAGTACCACAATTATACATATTGGATTTCTTATATTATCACAACCTTATTTTTATCCAACTGTAGGAAAGAAGATTTGAAAGCAGCCGCGACAAATACCTGTCTCTGGTTTTCAGTCTCAAGTCTCAGCCTGGCTTCCACACATCTTCTAGTTTCCAGGAAGGCTTGTCGCTGAGCCCGATCGGACAGGTAGCTAATGAAGATTCCTGCAGTGTTCATACACATAAACAACACAGCTTGTGCCACGATCTACAAAAAAAAAGTAGAAGAAAAAAAATGAAAAGTTTGAAAAAGTTACACAAAAAAATAATAATCCTCTAACAATGACCTTTGCACACGCTCATTAGATGCTTCAGTACAAACGATACAGTCAGAGTCTATGCATTGCTGCTAATGTACGTGTTTATTTCCTAAAACAACAGGAAGTTAGAGTCTAAATAAGCCCTAGTGGCCGGTCTGAAAATTGCAAGATTGCTGTATTTTACTTTTAATAAAAATTGTTAAAATGTAAAGAAAAAATTGCCCCAAAAAAATAAATAAATACATTTTACATAAAAACCTGGTTTAAAAAATAGGTAATTTCATGATGACACATTTCCTTTAAATTTACACATTTTTTATACTGTCCAAAAGTCAGAAAGTGAAACCTATGTCTGATATAAGCAGCCATGGGAAATCACACTGCTTTTTTTTATTCCTTGCATAGGATGCCACAAAAAGTCATCATGGGCAATTTGCAACTTTCAAAATTTGTGGCTTGTAAGGGTTCAATGTGCGCTCCCAAACTTTATAAATGGATAGTTATAAGACAGTGTTATTTTTTTTAGTTTGAAGGTTGTCTTTTAGGCTGGAGTCACATAAGTCATTTTTAGGTTGGAGACACATATATAATTTTTTAGGCTGGAGTCACATATGTCATTGTGATGATACAGCCTAAAATCTTAATAAGCCAGGCGATTAGATTTAAGTCAAGAGAAATACCTTATTGTGTTTTAGTAGAGATTGCTGGCTATGTTTTGTTAATGTTCTGCTTGCTAGTCAGTTTATGTACACTAATTAACTTGTAAAGTGTCCAGCATGCCACTAGTCTCATTAGTATCTCAGGAGCCTCTAACCATTGTTCAAAAATCATCTAGGCTCATTGTGTAAGTGTTGAAAGAAGATCCAGCAGAGCCTTCACCACAGGGAGTCTCACATGTAGACCCAGGTGATGTGGTCAATCTGAGTAAGATACCTCGACTAATGCACACTTAGCTTTTGGGGGAGGAAGGTGAAAGCAGTTCTGCCATTGAGGGGACTGAGCCCAGAGAAGCAGAAGGAACGTGTTTTTCTGTAGTAGTCAGACTTGAAACAGAGATTGGAGTAAGACTTTACAAGGAGAATGAGAGACATCCTTCAGGACAGTAGATGAATTGCATGGCATTACCCAAAGAGACACAGATTTGTATTCTATGATTCTAGTCTAAGGGTATCGGCCCTGACTGGAAAGATACGTATCTGCTCCATTTGACTATCAGAGAGACATGGATACATTTTGGGGAGACCAGGGTTGGGACGAAGAAGTCACCTGGCCCCATGGATATGTTGTTTGGGGTTGCCAGGAGGGACCCACCGGTCGCCTGCAACCCCCGGAAACTTGGGATCCACCAGTCATCTGGCCTCAATGAGACTCTCGGAGAGGCCAGGTTGGGACCCTCAGGACCTTGATTGACTGCTAGCTTCCTAAGCTTGTCGCTTCCTTCTCTCTGTGGGGGCCCACTAGAAGCGGGGGGCCACAGGTTGAGGTCGGCCCTGGAAGTCTCCAAAGTTGCAGCTGTTCTATCCCAGGGGGGCAGTGGGGAAGGGTGAGAGTGTGTAACTTTGTACCATCTTGGGTATACGCTGGGACTGTTCTATGTGTTGTCTGCTTTGTGGTTCAATAAAGTATTTCCACACTGTTTTACCCTCACCCTTGTTGTCTGAGAAGCATTACGCTCACGGAAGACCCCATGTCTTCACAGTCATTTTTAGGCTGTAGTCACATAAGTCGTTTTTAAGTTGGAGTCACATATGTAATTTTTTAGGCTGGAGGTACATATGGAATTGTAAGGCTGGAGTCACTTATCTAATTTTTAGGCTGGAGTCACATATGTTATTTTTAGGTTGGAGTTACTTATGTAATTTTTTGTGTCGAAGTTACATATGTCATTCTTAGGCTGGAGTCACATATGTAATTTTAAGGATGGAGTCATAAATGTAATTTTTAGGTAAGAGCCACGAATGTCATTTTTAGTCTGACGTCACATATGTCTTCTTTAGGTTGGAGTCACATATGGCATTTTTAGGCTGAAGTCACATATTGCTTCTTTTGGTTGGAGTCAGGTATGTCATTCTTAGGCTGGAGTTACATATGTAATTTTTAGGCTGGAGTCAGATATGTAATTTTTAGGTAAGAGTCATGCATGGCATTTTTAGGATGGAGTCACATTTGTCGTTTTTAGGTTGGCGTCATATGTCATATATGGCCTTTTTAGGTTGGAGTCATATGACAAAGATGGCATTTTAAGGCTGGAGTCACATATTTCATTATTAGGTTAGAGGCACATATGTCTTTTTTTTTAGATTAGAGTCACACATGTCATTTCTAGGTTGGATTCATATGCATTTTTAGGCTGGAGTCACATGTAAGTTTTAGGCTGGAGTCACATGTAAGTTTTAGGCTGGAGTCACAAGTAAGTTTTAGGCTGGAGTAACAAGTAAGTTTTAGGCTGGAGTCACATGAAAGTTTTAGGCTGGAGTCACATGTAAGTTTTAGGCTGGAGTCACAAGTAAGTTTTAGGCTGGAGTCACATGAAAGTTTTAGGCTGGAGTCACATGAAAGTTTTAGGCTGGAGTCACATGTAAGTTTTAGGCTGGAGTCACATGTAAGTTTTAGGCTGGAGTCACATGTAAGTTTTTAGTTTGGAGTCACATATGGTATTTCTAGGATGAAGTTACATGTGTAATTTTTAGGCTGGAGTCACATATGTCATTTTTAGGCTGAAGTCACTTATATCACTTTTGGGCTGGAGTGGAGTCACATGTTACTTTTTTGGTTGGAGTCACATATGGCGTTTTTAGAATGGAGTCACATATGGCATTTTTAGGAAGGAGTCACATTTTGCGTTTTTTTATTGGAGTCACAGATGTCGTTTTTAGTCTGGTCACATATGGCATTTTTTGGTTGAAGTCACATATATAATTTTTTGGAGGTTGGAGTAGCATATGGTGTTTTTTGGTTCGAGTCACATATGTCATTTTTAGCCTGAAGTCACATATGGCATTTTTAGTTGGAGTCAAATAGGTAATTTTTAGGCTAGAGTGATGTGTTTTTTTTAGGATGGAGTCACATATGGAATTATTTGGTCACATATGTCATTTTTGATGCACTTTTTCAAGCGGTCTTAGAGGGTGCAGACAAAAGACAGCAGATGTATATATCTATATTCTTTTACTTCTTGTTATATTTACTGAAAAATAACTGCACCAAAAACATTAGAATGTGAATTGAGCTTTTAATCATCACGTTTGACCAGGTTGGCACTTACCAATCTGATGTCGTATTAGTGTATTTTTCTTTCAGACAAAATTTGATCCCAAATTTCTGGAGTAATTTTTTTTCACACTACGATATTGTTCAAAAATGTTTGCCGTTTTGCATTTTTGGCTAGCTGTGCCACTTTAAAAAAAAAAAGTGGGATTGGCCAAATAGGAGTGGATTTACCAAGTGGCATATATTATAGCGGATATCTACACCGGCGGCACGGAAAGTCCACATGTGAGCCGAATATGCTCAATAAAGTTGACACATCTGACAGGTTCATTTTAAGTTTCTCTTCAATTTTCCATTCTCATTACAATCTCTCCTTCACGGCTTAATTCCCGGATGACTCCATTTTTCCTTCCTGTTCCTGGCATCCTTACTTACATATTTAATACGGAAGTAATAAGGGTGACAATGGGTTAATACTAATACTGCGCTAGTCCTGGTCAAATTCTACAGTGGTAAAAGCTCAAGTGAAATAGTGTATATAATATCAGTGCAGATTACAATTATACAACTAAATATCCACATTTTAACATCATGTTGTTTTGGGCTCCAAAATATGATGCTGAATCATTTCTAATTTTGCTGCAAATCCCCTGTATAATCATAGCTGTAAATTAGAATTTTTTTTACTGCCTACAGCCAACACTAGGGGGAGCTTATGAGCTTCCTGCATACTGTGCATACATTAAACGCAATAGCAACACAGTATGCAGTAAGCTCTGGAGCTCCCTCTAGTGGTGCTAGCATGGATCAACAACGGCACTCATTGGCACCAGCCTTTTCCCTTTTCTTTTCATTTATACCCATTAAAAAGAGGACTAGAGAAATGGACAAGTGTACATGGAATCATAATTATTTTAGCTAGTGAGATATATGTCCTCCTGGACTGACGAGGCTCTATATGCTCGTAAGTAGTTCATTTCAGTGTAGCTGCCATCAATCCTTTGTGACTGTGCCCTTCTTGCCCTTCGTTCTCCCAAAACTTGCACCTCTGCAAGGAACTGTGAATATTCATTTCTTGTTATTTTGTCAGACTGCGTCTCTCTCTCCTTTGATTCCTTCTATCTTGGGTAACTCTCCCCACTTTCTCTGCTTCTCAGGTTTGCACATATGATTTAATTAAAATTGTAAACGGCTTCACATATGAATTATTAAAAGGCAACATATTTCAAAAACAATTTGGGAAAAAAATTTGACTCTGTGGCAAAAAAACCCAAAAATATGTAAACAGCAAACTCGAAATATCCTATCCTTAAAAAAATGACATTTTATGGGTGTAGTAAAATTCCTTTAATTTGCCATCAATTGACTTGACAGCTACTAGATTATCAGATTTTCCAGACAATCAGTAGGTCATAGAATAGTATGTAAATTATATTACAGGGAACGAACATCTTATGTAGTGGTAAAGACCACAGTTTTCCTGCAGCGATAGTCACGCTGTGAGAGTAGGAATGCCGGGGAAGAGGCACCCTATACTGTCCATAATCTAGGGAAGCCCTAGTCTATCCCTAACCCTGGGGTTACCCCTGAAAGTGGAGATGCCTGGGTCTCGTACCTCTCTGAGCTGCTACGAAATCCTAAGCAGCTCCCACCCTCCCCACAGGAAGGAAAAAGGCAGGAGTAAAAGGTAACAAGCACACAGCCAATAGACCACAAGGAACTGTAACCCTTTAAATGCCACAAGAAACCTGTTAACTCATGGCTGTGAAGATTTACAGTATAGAGGACCTGTGCTCAGCTAAAAGCTGCGATCTTTTAATCTCAGATGTACCTCAGGTCCCAGCAGAATGCGGCACATTCATGACAGCGAAGTTGCAAAGTGGGCAAAACCAACAAGGTCATTTTTACTTTTTTTGCTTTCAATTTTTTCAACATTCAACCTCCGAGAGCCATAAGTATTTTATTTTGCCTTCGACGTAGCCCCGTGAGAGCTCATTTATTTGTGGGATCAGTTGTATTCTGCATTTTTTAATGGCTCTTTTTAATTGACCATATAAGGTACTGACAAAATACTAAAAATACTTTTCAGGGTGGAAAGAAAAAAAGAAACTGCGATTCCACCATTGTTTTTTGGGTTGGGGGGTAAAAATTATGGGGCAGATTCCATCAAAGCAATTTCGCAATTTGGTCTATAAAGTCACAATTTTTTTGCGCAGTTTGGAATTGAAAATTTTTGGAATTTACAAACTAGTTTCTCCCATTTTGGCGGAGCTGGGGCAGAATGGAAGGCGCGGCAAGGGTGTGATGCCACAGGTCGTCATGAATTAGACAAGTTCCTTACACAAGAAATCTTACTCCAGTCAAGGACTGGGGTAATATTTCTGGCATGGCGACTCTTAATGAATCAGGAGCGTCTGACTCCTAAAGCTGCCATTAGAGACCTCCACATTAATAGTGCCATCAGAGTGCCCCATCATAAACTGTACAAAGTGCCCTAAAAAAAAATGCAATGAGAGAATCTTGCATAATCAGTGTCATTAGAGAGCCACATAATCACATAATATAAGTATCATTGGAGAAACTCACATTTACATTCGATATCGCCTTATAAATAATGCCATCAGAGTGCGCCATTGACAATGCCATCGGAGTGCCCCATTGACAATGCCATCAGAGTGCCCCATTGACAATGCCATCGGAGTGCCCCATTGACAATGCCATCAGAGTGCCCCATTGACAATGCCATCGGAGTGCCCCATTGACAATGCCATCAGAGTGCCCCATTGACAATGCCATCGGAGTGCCCCATTGACAGTGCCATCAGAGTGCCCCATTGACAATGCCATCGGAGTGCCCCATTGACAATGCCATCAGAGTGACCCATTGACAATGCCATCGGAGTGCCCCATTGACAATGCCATCAGAGTGCCCCATTGACAATGCCATCGGAGTGCCCCATTGACAATGCCATCAGAGTGACCCATTGACAATGCCATCGGAGTGCCCCATTGACAATGCCATCAGAGTGACCCATTGACAATGCCATCGGAGTGCCCCATTGACAATGCCATCAGAGTGCCCCATTGACAATGCCATCGGAGTGCCCCATTGACAATGCCATCAGAGTGCCCCATTGACAATGCCATCGGAGTGCCCCATTGACAATGCCATCAGAGTGCCCCATTGACAATGCCATCGGAGTGCCCCATTGACAATGCCATCAGAGTGCCCCATTGACAATGCCATCGGAGTGCCCCATTGACAATGCCATCAGAGTGACCCATTGACAATGCCATCGGAGTGCCCCATTGACAATGCCATCAGAGTGCCCCATTGACAATGCCATCAGAGTGACCCATTGACAATGCCATCGGAGTGCCCCATTGACAATGCCATTAGAGTGCACACCATCAATGCCAAGAAAATGCCCTATGGGCACAGGCAGTAGTTGCAGAGTTAATTTTTTCTTGCAATACGTTCTCTATTCCCCGTACTGTGTTATAACACCCTCTTCCAGTTATTTCTGCAAATATTTCTTGAATTATTATAATTATTATTGCTATTTGTTCCTTCTTAGAGTCACAATTTTCCCAGCACGGCTGCGATCTAATTGCAGCAACTTCATAATATAAATTATCACTGACATTGTTAATTATTCATATCCGTCTCTGTTTGTTCCTGGATAGAAAGAAACAGCAAGAAACAGCAAGAAACAGCAAGAAACAGCAAGGAGAGAGAATGAGGACCTTTAATTACGATCTCAGTGACTAGAGTGGAGCCCACTTATCGCTCCCTCATTGATGTACATAATTATTTGTTTGTGCAATGGTTTACATGAAGGAGTGCTTTATTATTAGTAATTTTGCTTTATTTCATGATACTTCATGTTTCAAGGACTTAAGCTCAAGATCACAACCTAGTGTATGGTTTATATGGGAGAAACAGCTGTCCTTACTTATTATCCCTCAGGATAGAGCACATATGTCATATTTTCATTACCATGGGAGGGACTTCGTTTCTATGCTCAGTTTAGACCCCTTCTGCTGACAAATACATAAGAATAAAACTACTATAATACTGCTCCCTATGTACAAGAATATAACTACTATAATACTGCTCCCTATGTACAAGAATATACAGTGGTGGCCAAAAGTATTGGCACCCCTGTAATTCCATCAGATAATACTCAGTTTCTTCCTGAAAATGATTGCAATCACAAATTCTTTGGTATTATTATCTTCATTTAATTTGTCTTCAATGAAAAAACACAGAAAGAATTGTCCTAAAGCCAAATTGGATATAATTCCACACCAAACCTAAAAAAGGGGGTGGACAAAAGTATTGGCACCTTTTGAAAATTCATGTGATGCTTCTCTAATTCGTGTAATTAACAGCACCTGTAACTTACATGTGGCACCTAACAGGTGTTGGCAATAACTAAATCACTCTTGCAGCCAGTTAACATGGATTAAAGTTGACTCAACCTCTGTCCTGTGTCCTTGTGTGCACCACATTGAGCATGGAGAAAAGAAAGAAGACCAAAGAACTGTCTGAGGACTTGAGAAACCAAATTGTGAGGAAGCACGAGCAATCTCAAGGCTACAAGTCCATCTCCAAAGACCTGAATGTTCCTGTGTCTTCCGTGCGCAGTGTCATCAAGAAGTGTAAAGCCCATGGCACTGTGGCTAACCTCCCTAGATGTGGACGGAAAAGAAAAATTGACGAGAGATTTCAATGCAAGATTGTGCGGATGGTGGATAAAGAACCTCGACTAACATCCAAACAAGTTCAAGCTGCCCTGCAGTCCGAGGGTACAACAGCGTCAACCCGTACTATCCGTCGGCGTCTGAATGAAAAGGGACTGTATGGTAGGATACCCAGGAAGACCCCACTTCTTACCCCGA
Source organism: Phyllobates terribilis (assembly GCF_046119375.1). Lineage (NCBI taxonomy): Eukaryota > Metazoa > Chordata > Amphibia > Anura > Dendrobatidae > Phyllobates > Phyllobates terribilis. The sequence continues at coordinate 757,908,249 of NW_027362764.1, forward strand.
GACATAAAAAAGCCAGGCTGGAGTTTGCCAAAACTTACCTGAGAAAGCCTAAAACGTTTTGGAAGAATGTTCTCTGGTCAGATGAGACAAAAGTAGAGCTTTTTGGGAAAAAGCATCAACATAGGGTGTACAGGAAAAAAAAAGAGTCATTCAAAGAAAAGAACACGGTCCCTACAGTCAAACATGGCGGAGGTTCCCTGATGTTTTGGGGTTGCTTTGCTGCCTCTGGCACTGGACTGCTTGACCGTGTGCATGGCATTATGAAGTCTGAAGATTACCAACAAATTTTGCAGCATAATGTAGGGCCCAGTGTGAGAAAGCTGGGTCTCCCTCAGAGGTCATGGGTCTTCCAGCAGGACAATGACCCAAAACACACTTCCAAAAGCACTATAAAATGGTTTGAGAGAAAGCACTGGAGACTTCTAAGGTGGCCAGCAATGAGTCCAGACCTGAATCCCATAGAACACCTGTGGAGAGATCTCAAAATGGCAGTTTGGAGAAGGCACCCTTCAAATATCAGGGACCTGGAGCAGTTTGCGAAAGAAGAATGATCTACAATTCCAGCAGAGCATTGTAAGAAACTCATTGATGGTTACCGGAAGCGGTTGTTCGCAGTTATTTTGGCTAAAGGTTGTGCAACCAAGTATTAGGCTGAGGGTGCCAATACTTTTCTCTGACCCATTTTTGGAGTTTTGTGTGAAATGATAAATGATTTGATTTTTGCTTCATTCTCTTTTGTGTTTTCTCCTTGCAAGCAAATTAAATGAAGAGAATAATACCAAAGAATTTGTGATTGCAATCATTTTCAGGAAGAAACTGAGTATTATCTGACAGAATTGCAGGGGTGCCAATACTTTGGGCCACCACTGTAACTACTACTAGATGGTGGCCCGATTCTAACGCATCGGGTATTGTAGAATATGTCTCCTGACGGTGGCGTACTTATTTTAAATCTGCCGCCAATTGGCCGGAGACCGTGTTTAAATTTGGCGCCACAATCGCAGATTGGTCGCGGCGGCCGGCCGCGAGCAATCAGCAGAGGGGTGTTTAAATTTGGCACCGATATCGCTGACTGGTCGCGGCCGGCGGCTGCGACCAATCAGTGAACCGTGTTAGTGAAGACCGGGGAGCATCCACCTGCCTTATAATACCCCATGCAGGATGTCACTTCCCCCCTCCATATAATGCCCCATGCAGGATGTCACTCCCCCCCATATAATGCCCCATGCAAGATGTCACTCCCCCCCACCCATATAATGCCCCATGCAGGATGTAACTTCCCTCCCCAATATAATGCCCCATGCAGGATGTCATGCCCCATGCAGGATGTCACATCGCCCCCTCCCTTATAATGCTCCATGCAGGATGTCACATCCCCCCCCATATAATGCCCCATGCAGGATGTCACATCTCCAATCCCTTATAATGCCCCATGCAGGATGTCACATCCCCCCCTCCCTTATAATGCCCCATGCAGGATGTCACATCCCCCCCCATAGTGCCCCATGCAGGATGTCACCCCCCCTCATTTATAATGCCCCCTCCACGATGTCACACCCCCCACCCCACCATTTAATGCCCTATGCCCCCATACAATAAAAAAAAAAAATCCAATACTCACTTCACTTCTCACCTGCTGGTGCTGCCGCTGCTCTGGACTCCTCACGCGCGCCGGCATCTTCCCGCTCTGCGCTGTGACCGCTCAGGAGAGAGCGCGGTGAACAGAAGTCACCGTGCCCTCTGACCTGAGACGTCACAGTCAGAGGACGCGGAAGACACCGGAGCTGCTGCGGAGGCACGGGGAGATGTAAGTATTGCACCGGGTGCTGATCTCCCGACGGTAGCCGCATGGAGGTCAACGGCACCTCCGGTCGGGGGACTTATGCTGCTGCATCGCCGCTGACCTCCGTGCGACAGATGAGCCGCTAACGGCCGCCATCTTTTTATGAAATTCTGCGTCGCTGATTGGCCGCAGCCGGACAAATCAGCGACGCGGGATTTCCAGGACAGACAGACAGACGGGATAAAACAATTATATATATTAGATAATACTGTTCCTATGTACAAGAATATAACTACTATAATACTGCCCCCTATGTACAAGAATATAACTACTATAATACTGTTCCTATGTACAAGAATATAACTACTATAATGCTGCCCCTATGTACAAGAATATAACTACTATAATACTGCCCCCTATGTTCAAGAATATAACTACTATAATACTGCCCCTATGTACAAGAATATAACTACTATTATACTGCCCTTATGTACAAGAATATAACTACTGTAATACTGCTCCCTATGTATAAGAATATAACTACTATAATACTGCTCCATATGTACAAGACTATAACTACTATAATACTGCCCCTATGTACAAGAATATAACTACTATAATACTGCTCCAATGTACAAGAATATAACTACTATAATACTGCTCCTATGTACAAAAATATAACTACTATAATACTACCCCTATGTACAAGAATATAACTACTATAATACTGCCTCTATGTACAAGAATATAACTACTATAATACTGCCCCCTATGTACAAGACTATAACTACTATAATACTGCCCCTATGTACAAGACTATAACTACTATAATACTGCCCCTATGTACAAGAATATAACTACTATAATACTGCTCCTATGTACAAGAATATAACTACTATAATACTGCTCCTATGTACAAGAATATAACTACTATAATACTGCTCCTATGTACAAGAATATAACTACTATAATACTGCTCATATGTACAAGAATATAACTACTATAATATTGCCCCTATGTACAAGAATATAACTACTATAATACTGCCCCTATGTACAGGAATATAACTACTATAATACTGCCCTTATGTACAAGAACATAACTATTATAATACTGCCTCTATGTACAAGAATATAAGTACTATAATACTGCCCCCTATATACAAGAATATAACTACTATAATACTGCTCCTATGTATAAGCATATAACTACTAAAATACTACCCCTATGTACAAGAATATAACTACTATAATACTGCCCCCTATATACAAGAATATAACTACTATAATACTGCTCCCTATGTACAAGACTATAACTACTATAATACTGCCCCTATGTACAAGAATATAACTACTATAATACTGCTCCTATGTACAAGAATATAACTACTATAATACTGCTCCTATGTACAGGAATATAACTATTATAATACTACCCCTATGTACAAGACTATAACTACTATAATACTGCACCTATGTACAAGAATATAACTACTATAATACTGCCCCTATGTACAAGAATATAACTACTATAATACTGCTCCTATGTACAAGAATATAACTACTATAATACTGCTCCTATGTACAAGAATATAACTACTATAATACTGTACCTATGTACAAGAATATAACTACTATAATACTGCTCCTATGTACAAGAATATAACTACTATAATACTGCTCCTATGTACAAGAATATAACTACTAAAATACTGCCCTATGTACAAGAATATAACTACTATAATACTGCCCCTATGTACAAGAATATAACTACTATAATACTGTTCCTATGTACAAGAATATAACTACTATAATACTGCCACTATGTACAAGAATATAACTACTAAAATACTGCTCCTATGTACAAGAACATAACTGCTATAATACTGCCCTATGTACAAGACAATAACTACTATAATACTGCCCCTATGTACAAGAATATAACTAAAATAATACTGCTCCTATGTACAAGAATATAACTACTATACTACTGCTCCTATGTACAAGGATATAACTACTATAATACTACCCCTATGTACAAGAATATAACTACTATAATACTGCCTCTATGTGCAAGAATATAACTACTATAATACTGCCCCCTATGTACAAAAATATAACTACTATAATACTGCCCCTATGTACAAGACTATAACTACTATAATACTGCCCCTATGTACAAAAATATAACTACTATAATACTGCTCCTATGTACAAGAATATAACTACTATAATACTGCCCCCTTAATACAAGAAAATAACTACTATAATACTGCCCCCTATATACAAGAATATAACTGCTATAATACTGCTCCTATATACAAGAATATAACTACTATAATACTGCTCCTATATACAAGAATATAACTACTATAAAACTGCTTCTATGTACAAGAATATAACTACTATAATACTGCCCCCTATGTACAAGAATATAACTACTATAATACTGCTCCTATGTACAAGAATATAACTACTATAATACTGCCCCCTATGTACAAGAATATAACTACTATAATACTGCCCCTATGTACAAGAATATAACTACTATAATACTGCCCCCTATGTACAAGAATATAACTACAATAATACTGCTCCTATGTACAAGAATATAACTACTATACTACTGCTCCTATGTACAAGGATATAACTACTATAATACTACCCCTATGTACAAGAATATAACTACAATAATACTGCTCCTATGTACAAGAATATAAGTACTATACTACTGCTCCTATGTACAAGGATATAACTACTATAATACTACCCCTATGTACAAGAATATAACTACTATAATACTGCCTCTATATACAAGAATATAACTGCTATAATACTGCTCCTATATACAAGAATATAACTACTATAATACTGCTCCTATATACAAGAATATAACTACTATAAAACTGCTCCTATGTACAAGAATATAACTACTATAATACTGCTCGTATGTACAAGAATATAACTACTATAACACTGCCCCTATGTACAAGAATATAACTACTATAACACTGCCCCTATGTACAAGAATATAACTACTATAATTCTGCTCCTATGTACAAGAATATAACTACTATAATACTGCCCCCTATATACAAGAATATAACTACTATAATACTGCTCCTATGTACAAGAATATAAGTACTATAATACTGCCCCCTATATACAAGAATATAACTACTATAATACTGCTCCTATATACAAGAATATAACTACTATAATACTGCTCCCTATGTACAAGACTATAACTACTATAATACTGCCCCTATGTACAAGAATATAACTACTATAATACTGCGCCTATGTACAAGAATATAACTACTATAATACTGCTCCTATGTACAAGAATATAACTACTATAATACTGCCCCTATGTACAAGAATATAACTACTGTAATACTGCCCCTATGTACAAGAATATAACTACTATAATACTGCCCCTACGTACAAGACTAAAACTACTATAATACTGCCCCTACGTACAAGAATATAACTACTATAATACTGCTCCTATGTACAAGAATATAACTACTATAATATTGCCCCTATGTACAAGAATATAACTACTATAATACTGCCCCTATGTACAAGAATATAACTACTATAATACTGCCCCATATGTACAAGAATATAACTACAATAATACTGCTCCTATGTACAAGAATATAACTACTATACTACTGCTCCTATGTACAAGGATATAACTACTATAATACTACCCCTATGTACAAGAATATAACTACTATAATACTGCCTCTATATACAAGAATATAACTGCTATAATACTGCTCCTATATACAAGAATATAACTACTATAATACTGCTCCTATATACAAGAATATAACTACTATAAAACTGCTCCTATGTACAAGAATATAACTACTATAATACTGCTCGTATGTACAAGAATATAACTACTATAACACTGCCCCTATGTACAAGAATATAACTACTATAACACTGCCCCTATGTACAAGAATATAACTACTATAATTCTGCTCCTATGTACAAGAATATAACTACTATAATACTGCCCCCTATATACAAGAATATAACTACTATAATACTGCTCCTATGTACAAGAATATAAGTACTATAATACTGCCCCCTATATACAAGAATATAACTACTATAATACTGCTCCTATATACAAGAATATAACTACTATAATACTGCTCCCTATGTACAAGACTATAACTACTATAATACTGCCCCTATGTACAAGAATATAACTACTATAATACTGCTCCTATGTACAAGAATATAACTACTATAATACTGCTCCTATGAACAAGAATATAACTACTATAATACTGCCCCTATGTACAAGAATATAACTACTGTAATACTGCCCCTATGTACAAGAATATAACTACTATAATACTGCCCCTACGTACAAGAATATAACTACTATAATACTGCCCCTACGTACAAGAATATAACTACTATAATACTGCTCCTATGTACAAGAATATAACTACTATAATATTGCCCCTATGTACAAGAATATAACTACTATAATACTGCCCCTATGTACAGGAATATAACTACTATAATACTGCCCCTATGTACAAGAATATAACTACTATAATACTGCCTCTATGTACAAGAATATAACTACTATAATACTGCCGCTATGTACAAGAATATAACTACTATAATACTGCCCCTATGTACAAGAATATAACTACTATAATACTGCTCCTATGTACAAGAATATAACTACTATAATACTGCCTCCTATGTACAAGAATATAACTACTATAATACTGCTCCTATATACAAGAATACAACTACTATAATACTGCTCCTATGTACAAGAATATAACTACTATAATACTGCCCCCTTAATACAAGAATATAACTACTATAATACTGCCCCCTATATACAAGAATATAACTGCTATAATACTGCTCCTATATACAGGAATATAACTACTATAATACTGCTCCTATATACAAGAATATAACTACTATAATACTGCTCCTATGTACAAGAATATAACTACTATAATACTGCCCCCTATGTACAAGAATATAACTACTATAATACTGCTCCTTTGTACAAGAATATAACTACTATAATACTGCCCCCTATATACAAGAATATAACTACTATAATACTGCTCCTATGTACAAGAATATAACTACTATAATACTGCCCCTATGTACAAGAATATAACTACTATAATACTGCTGCTATGTACAAGAATATAACTACTACAATACTGCCTTCTATGTACAAGAATATAACTACTATAATACTGCTCCTATATACAAGAATATAACTACTATAATACTGCTCCTATGTACAAGAATATAACTACTATAATACTGCCCCCTTAATACAAGAATATAGCTACTATAATACTGCCCCCTATATACAAGAATATAACTGCTATAATACTGCTCCTATATACAGGAATATAACTACTATAATACTGCTCCTATATACAAGAATATAACTAGTATAATACTGCTCCTATGTACAAGAATATAACTACTATAATACTGCCCCCTATGTACAAGAATATAACTACTATAATACTGCTCCTATGTACAAGAATATAACTACTATAATACTGCCGCCTATATACAAGAATATAACTACTATAATACTGCTCCTATGTACAAGAATATAACTACTATAATACTGCCCCTATGTACAAGAATATAACTACTATAATACTGCTCCTATGTACAAGAATATAACTACTATAATACTGCCTCCTATGTACAAGAATATAACTATTATAATACTGCTCCTATGTACAAGAATATAACTACTATAATACTGCCCCTATGTACAAGAATATAACTACTATAATACTGCTCCTATGTACAAGAATATAACGACTACAATACTGCCTCCTATGTACAAGAATATAACTACTATAATACTGCTCCTATATACAAGAATATAACTACTATAATACTGCTCCTATGTACAAGAATATAACTACTATAATACTGCCCCCTTAATACAAGAATATAACTACTATAATACTGCCCCCTATATACAAGAATATAACTGCTATAATACTGCTCCTATATACAGGAATATAACTACTATAATACTGCTCCAATGTACAAGAATATAACTACTATAATACTGCCCCTATGTACAAGAATATAACTACTATAATACTGCTCCTATGTACAAGAATATAACTACTATAATACTGCCCCCTATGTACAAGAATATAACTACTATAATACTGCTCCTATGTACAAGAATATAACTACTATAATACTGCTCCTATGTACAAGAATATAACTACTATAATACTGCCCCCTTAATACAAGAATATAACTACTATAATACTGCCCCCTATATACAAGAATATAACTGCTATAATACTGCTCCTATATACAGGAATATAACTACTATAATACTGCTCCTATATACAAGAATATAACTACTATAATACTGCTCCTATGTACAAGAATATAACTACTATAATACTGCCCCCTTAATACAAGAATATAACTACTATAATACTGCCCCCTATTTACAAGAATATAACTGCTATAATACTGCTCCTATATACAGGAATATAACTACTATAATACTACTCCTATATACAAGAATATAACTACTATAATACTGCTCCTATGTACAAGAATATAACTACTATAATACTGCCCCCTATATACAAGAATATAACTACTATAATACTGCTCCTATGTACAAGAATATAACTACTATAATACTGCCCCTATGTACAAGAATATAACTACTATAATACTGCTCCTATGTACAAGAATATAACTACTATAATACTGCTCCTATATACAAGAATATAACTACTATAATACTGCTCCTATGTACAAGAATATAACTACTGTAATACTGCCCCCTTAATACAAGAATATAACTACTATAATACTGCCCCTATATACAAGAATATAACTGCTATAATACTGCTCCTATATACAGGAATATAACTACTATAATACTGCTCCTATATACAAGAGTATATCTACTATAATACTGCCCCCTATGTACAAGAATATAACTACTATAATACTGCTCCTATGTACAAGAATATAACTACTATAAAACTGCCACCTATATACAAGAATATAACTACTATAATACTGCTCCCTATGTACAAGACTATAACTACTATAATACTGACCCTATGTACAAAAATATAACTACTATAATACTGCTCCTATGTACAAGAATATAACTACTATAATACTGCTCCTATGTACAAGAATATAACTACTATAATACTTCCCCTATGTACAAGAATATAACTACTATAATACTGCCTCCATGTACAAGAATATAACTACTATAATACTGCCCCCTATGTACAAGAATATAACTACTATAATACTGTCCCTATGTACAAGACTATAACTACTATAATACTGCTCCCTATGTACAAGAATATAACTACTATAATACTGCTCCTATGTACAAGAATATAACTACTATAATACTGCTCCTATGTGCAAGAATATAACTACTATAATACTGCCCCTATGTACAAGAATATAACTACTATAATATTGCCCCTATGTACAAGAATATAACTACTACAATACTGCCCCTACGTACAGGAATATAACTACTATAATACTGCCCCTATGTACAAGAATATAACTACTATAATACTGCCTCTATGTACAAGAATATAACTACTATAATACTGCCGCTATGTACAAGAATATAGCTACTATAATACTGCCCCTATGTACAAGAATATATCTACTATAATACTGCTCCTATGTACAAGAATATAACTACTATAATACTGCCTCCTATGTACAAGAATATAACTACTATAATACTGCTCCTATATACAAGAATATAACTACTATAATACTGCTCCTATGTACAAGAATATAACTAATATAATACTGCCCCCTTAATATAAGAATATAACTACTATAATACTGCCCCCTATATACAAGAATATAACTGCTATAATACTGCTCCTATATACAGGAATATAACTACTATAATACTGCTCCTATATACAAGAATATAACTACTATAATACTGCTCCTATGTACAAGAATATAACTACTATAATACTGCCCCCTATGTACAAGAATATAACTACTATAATACTGCTCCTATGTACAAGAATATAACTACTATAATACTGCCCCCTATATACAAGAATATAACTACTATAATACTGCTCCTATGTACAAGAATATAACTACTATAATACTGCCCCCTATATACAAGAATATAACTACTATAATACTGCTCCCTATGTACAAGACTATAACTACTATAATACGGACCCTATGTACAAGAATATAACTACTATAATACTGCTCCTATGTACAAGAATATAACTACTATAATACTGCTCCTATGTACAAGAATATAACTACTATAATACTTCCCCTATGTACAAGAATATAACTACTATAATACTGCCTCTATGTACAAGAATATAACTACTATAATACTGCCCCCTATGTACAAGAATATAACTACTATAATACTGCTCCTATGTACAAGAATATAACTACTATAATAGTACTCCTATGTGCAAGAATATAACTACTATAATACTGCCCCTATGTACAAGAATATAACTACTATAATACTGTTCCTATGTACAAGAATATAACTACTATAATACTGCCACTATGTACAAGAATATAACTACTAAAATACTGCTCCTATGTACAAGAACATAACTGCTATAATACTGCCCTATGTACAAGAATATAACTACTATAATACTGCCCCTATGTACAAGAATATAACTACTATAATACTGCTCCCTACGAATAAGAATATAACTACTATAATACTGCTCCCTATGTACAAGACAATAACTACTATAATACTGCCCCTATGTACAAGAATATAACTAAAATAATACTGCTCCTATGTACAAGAATATAACTACTATACTACTGCTCCTATGTACAAGGATATAACTACTATAATACTACCCCTATGTACAAGAATATAACTACTATAATACTGCCTCTATGTGCAAGAATATAACTACTATAATACTGCCCCCTATGTACAAAAATATAACTACTATAATACTGCCCCTATGTACAAGACTATAACTACTATAATACTGCCCCTATGTACAAAAATATAACTACTATAATACTGCTCCTATGTACAAGAATATAACTACTATAATACTGCCCCCTTAATACAAGAAAATAACTACTATAATACTGCCCCCTATATACAAGAATATAACTGCTATAATACTGCTCCTATATACAAGAATATAACTACTATAATACTGCTCCTATATACAAGAATATAACTACTATAAAACTGCTCCTATGTACAAGAATATAACTACTATAATACTGCCCCCTATGTACAAGAATATAACTACTATAATACTGCTCCTATGTACAAGAATATAACTACTATAATACTGCCCCTATGTACAAGAATATAACTACTATAATACTGCCCCTATGTACAAGAATATAACTACTATAATACTGCCCCCTATGTACAAGAATATAACTACAATAATACTGCTCCTATGTACAAGAATATAACTACTATAATACTGCCCCTATGTACAAGAATATAACTACTGTAATACTGCCCCTATGTACAAGAATATAACTACTATAATACTGCCCCTACGTACAAGACTAAAACTACTATAATACTGGCCCTACGTACAAGAATATAACTACTATAATACTGCTCCTATGTACAAGAATATAACTACTATAATATTGCCCCTATGTACAAGAATATAACTACTATAATACTGCCCCTATGTACAAGAATATAACTACTATAATACTGCCCCATATGTACAAGAATATAACTACAATAATACTGCTCCTATGTACAAGAATATAACTACTATACTACTGCTCCTATGTACAAGGATATAACTACTATAATACTACCCCTATGTACAAGAATATAACTACTATAATACTGCCTCTATATACAAGAATATAACTGCTATAATACTGCTCCTATATACAAGAATATAACTACTATAATACTGCTCCTATATACAAGAATATAACTACTATAAAACTGCTCCTATGTACAAGAATATAACTACTATAATACTGCTCGTATGTACAAGAATATAACTACTATAACACTGCCCCTATGTACAAGAATATAACTACTATAACACTGCCCCTATGTACAAGAATATAACTACTATAATTCTGCTCCTATGTACAAGAATATAACTACTATAATACTGCCCCCTATATACAAGAATATAACTACTATAATACTGCTCCTATGTACAAGAATATAAGTACTATAATACTGCCCCCTATATACAAGAATATAACTACTATAATACTGCTCCTATATACAAGAATATAACTACTATAATACTGCTCCCTATGTACAAGACTATAACTACTATAATACTGCCCCTATGTACAAGAATATAACTACTATAATACTGCTCCTATGTACAAGAATATAACTACTATAATACTGCTCCTATGAACAAGAATATAACTACTATAATACTGCCCCTATGTACAAGAATATAACTACTGTAATACTGCCCCTATGTACAAGAATATAACTACTATAATACTGCCCCTACGTACAAGACTATAACTACTATAATACTGCCCCTACGTACAAGAATATAACTACTATAATACTGCTCCTATGTACAAGAATATAACTACTATAATATTGCCCCTATGTACAAGAATATAACTACTATAATACTGCCCCTATGTACAGGAATATAACTACTATAATACTGCCCCTATGTACAAGAATATAACTACTATAATACTGCCTCTATGTACAAGAATATAACTACTATAATACTGCCGCTATGTACAAGAATATAACTACTATAATACTGCCCCTATGTACAAGAATATAACTACTATAATACTGCTCCTATGTACAAGAATATAACTACTATAATACTGCCTCCTATGTACAAGAATATAACTACTATAATACTGCTCCTATATACAAGAATACAACTACTATAATACTGCTCCTATGTACAAGAATATAACTACTATAATACTGCCCCCTTAATACAAGAATATAACTACTATAATACTGCCCCCTATATACAAGAATATAACTGCTATAATACTGCTCCTATATACAGGAATATAACTACTATAATACTGCTCCTATATACAAGAATATAACTACTATAATACTGCTCCTATGTACAAGAATATAACTACTATAATACTGCCCCCTATGTACAAGAATATAACTACTATAATACTGCTCCTTTGTACAAGAATATAACTACTATAATACTGCCCCCTATATACAAGAATATAACTACTATAATACTGCTCCTATGTACAAGAATATAACTACTATAATACTGCCCCTATGTACAAGAATATAACTACTATAATACTGCTGCTATGTACAAGAATATAACTACTACAATACTGCCTTCTATGTACAAGAATATAACTACTATAATACTGCTCCTATATACAAGAATATAACTACTATAATACTGCTCCTATGTACAAGAATATAACTACTATAATACTGCCCCCTTAATACAAGAATATAGCTACTATAATACTGCCCCCTATATACAAGAATATAACTGCTATAATACTGCTCCTATATACAGGAATATAACTACTATAATACTGCTCCTATATACAAGAATATAACTAGTATAATACTGCTCCTATGTACAAGAATATAACTACTATAATACTGCCCCCTATGTACAAGAATATAACTACTATAATACTGCTCCTATGTACAAGAATATAACTACTATAATACTGCCGCCTATATACAAGAATATAACTACTATAATACTGCTCCTATGTACAAGAATATAACTACTATAATACTGCCCCTATGTACAAGAATATAACTACTATAATACTGCTCCTATGTACAAGAATATAACTACTATAATACTGCCTCCTATGTACAAGAATATAACTATTATAATACTGCTCCTATGTACAAGAATATAACTACTATAATACTGCCCCTATGTACAAGAATATAACTACTATAATACTGCTCCTATGTACAAGAATATAACGACTACAATACTGCCTCCTATGTACAAGAATATAACTACTATAATACTGCTCCTATATACAAGAATATAACTACTATAATACTGCTCCTATGTACAAGAATATAACTACTATAATACTGCCCCCTTAATACAAGAATATAACTACTATAATACTGCCCCCTATATACAAGAATATAACTGCTATAATACTGCTCCTATATACAGGAATATAACTACTATAATACTGCTCCAATGTACAAGAATATAACTACTATAATACTGCCCCTATGTACAAGAATATAACTACTATAATACTGCTCCTATGTACAAGAATATAACTACTATAATACTGCCCCCTATGTACAAGAATATAACTACTATAATACTGCTCCTATGTACAAGAATATAACTACTATAATACTGCTCCTATGTACAAGAATATAACTACTATAATACTGCCCCCTTAATACAAGAATATAACTACTATAATACTGCCCCCTATATACAAGAATATAACTGCTATAATACTGCTCCTATATACAGGAATATAACTACTATAATACTGCTCCTATATACAAGAATATAACTACTATAATACTGCTCCTATGTACAAGAATATAACTACTATAATACTGCCCCCTTAATACAAGAATATAACTACTATAATACTGCCCCCTATTTACAAGAATATAACTGCTATAATACTGCTCCTATATACAGGAATATAACTACTATAATACTACTCCTATATACAAGAATATAACTACTATAATACTGCTCCTATGTACAAGAATATAACTACTATAATACTGCCCCCTATGTACAAGAATATAACTACTATAATACTGCTCCTATGTACAAGAATATAACTACTATAATACTGCCCCCTATATACAAGAATATAACTACTATAATACTGCTCCTATGTACAAGAATATAACTACTATAATACTGCCCCTATGTACAAGAATATAACTACTATAATACTGCTCCTATGTACAAGAATATAACTACTATAATACTGCTCCTATATACAAGAATATAACTACTATAATACTGCTCCTATGTACAAGAATATAACTACTGTAATACTGCCCCCTTAATACAAGAATATAACTACTATAATACTGCCCCTATATACAAGAATATAACTGCTATAATACTGCTCCTATATACAGGAATATAACTACTATAATACTGCTCCTATATACAAGAGTATATCTACTATAATACTGCCCCCTATGTACAAGAATATAACTACTATAATACTGCTCCTATGTACAAGAATATAACTACTATAAAACTGCCACCTATATACAAGAATATAACTACTATAATACTGCTCCCTATGTACAAGACTATAACTACTATAATACTGACCCTATGTACAAAAATATAACTACTATAATACTGCTCCTATGTACAAGAATATAACTACTATAATACTGCTCCTATGTACAAGAATATAACTACTATAATACTTCCCCTATGTACAAGAATATAACTACTATAATACTGCCTCCATGTACAAGAATATAACTACTATAATACTGCCCCCTATGTACAAGAATATAACTACTATAATACTGTCCCTATGTACAAGACTATAACTACTATAATACTGCTCCCTATGTACAAGAATATAACTACTATAATACTGCTCCTATGTACAAGAATATAACTACTATAATACTGCTCCTATGTGCAAGAATATAACTACTATAATACTGCCCCTATGTACAAGAATATAACTACTATAATATTGCCCCTATGTACAAGAATATAACTACTACAATACTGCCCCTACGTACAGGAATATAACTACTATAATACTGCCCCTATGTACAAGAATATAACTACTATAATACTGCCTCTATGTACAAGAATATAACTACTATAATACTGCCGCTATGTACAAGAATATAGCTACTATAATACTGCCCCTATGTACAAGAATATATCTACTATAATACTGCTCCTATGTACAAGAATATAACTACTATAATACTGCCTCCTATGTACAAGAATATAACTACTATAATACTGCTCCTATATACAAGAATATAACTACTATAATACTGCTCCTATGTACAAGAATATAACTAATATAATACTGCCCCCTTAATATAAGAATATAACTACTATAATACTGCCCCCTATATACAAGAATATAACTGCTATAATACTGCTCCTATATACAGGAATATAACTACTATAATACTGCTCCTATATACAAGAATATAACTACTATAATACTGCTCCTATGTACAAGAATATAACTACTATAATACTGCCCCCTATGTACAAGAATATAACTACTATAATACTGCTCCTATGTACAAGAATATAACTACTATAATACTGCCCCCTATATACAAGAATATAACTACTATAATACTGCTCCTATGTACAAGAATATAACTACTATAATACTGCCCCCTATATACAAGAATATAACTACTATAATACTGCTCCCTATGTACAAGACTATAACTACTATAATACGGACCCTATGTACAAGAATATAACTACTATAATACTGCTCCTATGTACAAGAATATAACTACTATAATACTGCTCCTATGTACAAGAATATAACTACTATAATACTTCCCCTATGTACAAGAATATAACTACTATAATACTGCCTCTATGTACAAGAATATAACTACTATAATACTGCCCCCTATGTACAAGAATATAACTACTATAATACTGCCCCTATGTACAAGAATATAACTACTATAATACTGTTCCTATGTACAAGAATATAACTACTATAATACTGCCACTATGTACAAGAATATAACTACTAAAATACTGCTCCTATGTACAAGAACATAACTGCTATAATACTGCCCTATGTACAAGAATATAACTACTATAATACTGCCCCTATGTACAAGAATATAACTACTATAATACTGCTCCCTACGAATAAGAATATAACTACTATAATACTGCTCCCTATGTACAAGACAATAACTACTATAATACTGCCCCTATGTACAAGAATATAACTAAAATAATACTGCTCCTATGTACAAGAATATAACTACTATACTACTGCTCCTATGTACAAGGATATAACTACTATAATACTACCCCTATATACAAGAATATAACTACTATAATACTGCTCCTATGTACAAGAATATAACTACTATAATACTGCCCCCTATATACAAGAATATAACTACTATAATACTGCTCCCTATGTACAAGACTATAACTACTATAATACGGACCCTATGTACAAGAATATAACTACTATAATACTGCTCCTATGTACAAGAATATAACTACTATAATACTGCTCCTATGTACAAGAATATAACTACTATAATACTTCCCCTATGTACAAGAATATAACTACTATAATACTGCCTCTATGTACAAGAATATAACTACTATAATACTGCCCCCTATGTACAAGAATATAACTACTATAATACTGCCCCTATGTACAAGAATATAACTACTATAATACTGTTCCTATGTACAAGAATATAACTACTATAATACTGCCACTATGTACAAGAATATAACTACTAAAATACTGCTCCTATGTACAAGAACATAACTGCTATAATACTGCCCTATGTACAAGAATATAACTACTATAATACTGCCCCTATGTACAAGAATATAACTACTATAATACTGCTCCCTACGAATAAGAATATAACTACTATAATACTGCTCCCTATGTACAAGACAATAACTACTATAATACTGCCCCTATGTACAAGAATATAACTAAAATAATACTGCTCCTATGTACAAGAATATAACTACTATACTACTGCTCCTATGTACAAGGATATAACTACTATAATACTACCCCTATGTACAAGAATATAACTACTATAATACTGCCTCTATGTGCAAGAATATAACTACTATAATACTGCCCCCTATGTACAAAAATATAACTACTATAATACTGCACCTATGTACAAGACTATAACTACTATAATACTGCCCCTATGTACAAAAATATAACTACTATAATACTGCTCCTATGTACAAGAATATAACTACTATAATACTGCCCCCTTAATACAAGAAAATAACTACTATAATACTGCCCCCTATATACAAGAATATAACTGCTATAATACTGCTCCTATATACAAGAATATAACTACTATAATACTGCTCCTATATACAAGAATATAACTACTATAAAACTGCTCCTATGTACAAGAATATAACTACTATAATACTGCCCCCTATGTACAAGAATATAACTACTATAATACTGCTCCTATGTACAAGAATATAACTACTATAATACTGCCCCTATGTACAAGAATATAACTACTATAATACTGCCCCTATGTACAAGAATATAACTACTATAATACTGCCCCCTATGTACAAGAATATAACTACAATAATACTGCTCCTATGTACAAGAATATAACTACTATACTACTGCTCCTATGTACAAGGATATAACTACTATAATACTATCCCTATGTACAAGAATATAACTACAATAATACTGCTCCTATGTACAAGAATATAAGTACTATACTACTGCTCCTATGTACAAGGATATAACTACTATAATACTACCCCTATGTACAAGAATATAACTACTATAATACTGCCTCTATATACAAGAATATAACTGCTATAATACTGCTCCTATATACAAGAATATAACTACTATAATACTGCTCCTATATACAAGAATATAACTACTATAAAACTGCTCTTATGTACAAGAATATAACTACTATAATACTGCTCGTATGTACAAGAATATAACTAATATAACACTGCCCCTATGTACAAGAATATAACTACTATAACACTGCCCCTATGTACAAGAATATAACTACTATAATTCTGCTCCTATGTACAAGAATATAACTACTATAATACTGCCCCCTATATACAAGAATATAACTACTATAATACTGCTCCTATGTACAAGAATATAAGTACTATAATACTGCCCCCTATATACAAGAATATAACTACTATAATACTGCTCCTATATACAAGAATATAACTACTATAATACTGCTCCCTATGTACAAGACTATAACTACTATAATACTGCCCCTATGTACAAGAATATAACTACTATAATACTGCTCCTATGTACAAGAATATAACTACTATAATACTGCTCCTATGTACAAGAATATAACTACTATAATACTGCCCCTATGTACAAGAATATAACTACTGTAATACTGCCCCTATGTACAAGAATATAACTACTATAATACTGCCCCTACGTACAAGACTATAACTACTATAATACTGCCCCTACGTACAAGAATATAACTACTATAATACTGCTCCTATGTACAAGAATATAACTACTATAATATTGCCCCTATGTACAAGAATATAACTACTATAATACTGCCCCTATGTACAAGAATATAACTACTATAATACTGCCCCCTATGTACAAGAATATAACTACAATAATACTGCTCCTATGTACAAGAATATAACTACTATACTACTGCTCCTATGTACAAGGATATAACTACTATAATACTACCCCTATGTACAAGAATATAACTACTATTATACTGCCTCTATATACAAGAATATAACTGCTATAATACTGCTCCTATATACAAGAATATAACTACTATAATACTGCTCCTATATACAAGAATATAACTACTATAAAACTGCTCCTATGTACAAGAATATAACTACTATAATACTGCTCGTATGTACAAGAATATAACTACTATAACACTGCCCCTATGTACAAGAATATAACTACTATAACACTGCCCCTATGTACAAGAATATAACTACTATAATTCTGCTCCTATGTACAAGAAAATAACTAATATAATACTGCCCCCTATATACAAGAATATAACTACTATAATACTGCTCCTATGTACAAGAATATAAGTACTATAATACTGCCCCCTATATACAAGAATATAACTACTATAATACTGCTCCTATATACAAGAATATAACTACTATAATACTGCTCCCTATGTACAAGACTATAACTACTATAATACTGCCCCTATGTACAAGAATATAACTACTATAATACTGCTCCTATGTACAAGAATATAACTACTATAATACTGCTCCTATGTACAAGAATATAACTACTATAATACTGCCCCTATGTACAAGAATATAACTATTGTAATACTGCCCCTATGTACAAGAATATAACTACTATAATACTGCCCCTACGTACAAGACTATAACTACTATAATACTGCCCCTACGTACAAGAATATAACTACTATAATACTGCTCCTATGTACAAGAATATAACTACTATAATATTGCCCCTATGTACAAGAATATAACTACTATAATACTGCCCCTATGTACAGGAATATAACTACTATAATACTGCCCCTATGTACAAGAATATAACTACTATAATACTGCCTCTATGTACAAGAATATAACTACTATAATACTGCCGCTATGTACAAGAATATAACTACTATAATACTGCCCCTATGTACAAGAATATAACTACTATAATACTGCTCCTATGTACAAGAATATAACTACTATAATACTGCCTCCTATGTACAAGAATATAACTACTATAATACTGCTCCTATATACAAGAATATAACTACTATAATACTGCTCCTATGTACAAGAATATAACTACTATAATACTGCCCCCTTAATACAAGAATATAACTACTATAATACTGCCCCCTATATACAAGAATATAACTGCTATAATACTGCTCCTATATACAGGAATATAACTACTATAATACTGCTCCTATATACAAGAATATAACTACTATAATACTGATCCTATGTACAAGAATATAACTACTATAATACTGCCCCCTATGTACAAGAATATAACTACTATAATACTGCTCCTATGTACAAGAATATAACTACTATAATACTGCCCCCTATATACAAGAATATAACTACTATAATACTGCTCCTATGTACAAGAATATAACTACTATAATACTGCCCCTATGTACAAGAATATAACTACTATAATACTGCTCCTATGTACAAGAATATAACTACTACAATACTGCCTTCTATGTACAAGAATATAACTACTATAATACTGCTCCTATATACAAGAATATAACTACTATAATACTGCTCCTATGTACAAGAATATAACTACTATAATACTGCCCCCTTAATACAAGAATATAGCTACTATAATACTGCCCCCTATATACAAGAATATAACTGCTATAATACTGCTCCTATATACAGGAATATAACTACTATAATACTGCTCCTATATACAAGAATATAACTACTATAATACTGCTCCTATGTACAAGAATATAACTACTATAATACTGCCCCCTATGTACAAGAATATAACTACTATAATACTGCTCCTATGTACAAGAATATAACTACTATAATACTGCCCCCTATATACAAGAATATAACTACTATAATACTGCTCCTATGTACAAGAATATAACTACTATAATACTGCCCCTATGTACAAGAATATAACTACTATAATACTGCTCCTATGTACAAGAATATAACTACTATAATACTGCCTCCTATGTACAAGAATATAACTACTATAATACTGCTCCTATGTACAAGAATATAACTACTATAATACTGCCCCTATGTACAAGAATATAACTACTATAATACTGCTCCTATGTACAAGAATATAACTACTACAATACTGCCTCCTATGTACAAGAATATAACTACTATAATACTGCTCCTATATACAAGAATATAACTACTATAATACTGCTCCTATGTACAAGAATATAACTACTATAATACTGCCCCCTTAATACAAGAATATAACTACTATAATACTGCCCCCTATATACAAGAATATAACTGCTATAATACTGCTCCTATATACAGGAATATAACTACTATAATACTGCTCCAATGTACAAGAATATAACTACTATAATACTGCCCCTATGTACAAGAATATAACTACTATAATACTGCTCCTATGTACAAGAATATAACTACTATAATACTGCCCCCTATGTACAAGAATATAACTACTATAATACTGCTCCTATGTACAAGAATATAACTACTATAATACTGCCCCCTTAATACAAGAATATAACTACTATTATACTGCCCCCTATATACAAGAATATAACTGCTATAATACTGCTCCTATATACAGGAATATAACTACTATAATACTGCTCCTATATACAAGAATATAACTACTATAATACTGCTCCTATGTACAAGAATATAACTACTATAATACTGCATCCTATGTACAAGAATATAACTACTATAATACTGCTCCTATGTACAAGAATATAACTACTATAATACTGCCCCCTTAATACAAGAATATAACTACTATAATACTGCCCCCTATTTACAAGAATATAACTGCTATAATACTGCTCCTATATACAGGAATATAACTACTATAATACTGCTCCTATATACAAGAATATAACTACTATAATACTGCTCCTATGTACAAGAATATAACTACTATAATACTGCCCCCTATGTACAAGAATATAACTACTATAATACTGCTCCTATGTACAAGAATATAACTACTATAATACTGCCCCCTATATACAAGAATATAACTACTATAATACTGCTCCTATGTACAAGAATATAACTACTATAATACTGCCCCTATGTACAAGAATATAACTACTATAATACTGCTCCTATGTACAAGAATATAACTACTATAATACTGCTCCTATATACAAGAATATAACTACTATAATACTGCTCCTATGTACAAGAATATAACTACTGTAATACTGCCCCCTTAATACAAGAATATAACTACTATAATACTGCCCCTATATACAAGAATATAACTGCTATAATACTGCTCCTATATACAGGAATATAACTACTATAATACTGCTCCTATATACAAGAGTATATCTACTATAATACTGCCCCCTATGTACAAGAATATAACTACTATAATACTGCTCCTATGTACAAGAATATAACTACTATAAAACTGCCCCCTATATACAAGAATATAACTACTATAATACTGCTCCCTATGTACAAGACTATAACTACTATAATACTGACCCTATGTACAAGAATATAACTACTATAATACTGCTCCTATGTACAAGAATATAACTACTATAATACTGCTCCTATGTACAAGAATATAACTACTATAATACTTCCCCTATGTACAAGAATATAACTACTATAATACTGCCTCCATGTACAAGAATATAACTACTATAATACTGCCCCCTATGTACAAGAATATAACTACTATAATACTGTCCCTATGTACAAGACTATAACTACTATAATACTGCTCCCTATGTACAAGAATATAACTACTATAATACTGCTCCTATGTACAAGAATATAACTACTATAATACTGCTCCTATGTGCAAGAATATAACTACTATAATACTGCCCCTATGTACAAGAATATAACTACTATAATATTGCCCCTATGTACAAGAATATAACTACTACAATACTGCCCCTACGTACAGGAATATAACTACTATAATACTGCCCCTATGTACAAGAATATAACTACTATAATACTGCCTCTATGTACAAGAATATAACTACTATAATACTGCCGCTATGTACAAGAATATAGCTACTATAATACTGCCCCTATGTACAAGAATATATCTACTATAATACTGCTTCTATGTACAAGAATATAACTACTATAATACTGCCTCCTATGTACAAGAATATAACTACTATAATACTGCTCCTATATACAAGAATATAACTACTATAATACTGCTCCTATGTACAAGAATATAACTAATATAATACTGCCCCCTTAATATAAGAATATAACTACTATAATACTGCCCCCTATATACAAGAATATAACTGCTATAATACTGCTCCTATATACAGGAATATAACTACTATAATACTGCTCCTATATACAAGAATATAACTACTATAATACTGCTCCTATGTACAAGAATATAACTACTATAATACTGCCCCCTATGTACAAGAATATAACTACTATAATACTGCTCCTATGTACAAGAATATAACTACTATAATACTGCCCCCTATATACAAGAATATAACTACTATAATACTGCTCCTATGTACAAGAATATAACTACTATAATACTGCCCCCTATATACAAGAATATAACTACTATAATACTGCTCCCTATGTACAAGACTATAACTACTATAATACGGACCCTATGTACAAGAATATAACTACTATAATACTGCTCCTATGTACAAGAATATAACTACTATAATACTGCTCCTATGTACAAGAATATAACTACTATAATACTTCCCCTATGTACAAGAATATAACTACTATAATACTGCCTATATGTACAAGAATATAACTACTATAATACTGCCCCCTATGTACAAGAATATAACTACTATAATACTGCTCCTATGTACAAGAATATAACTACTATAATAGTACTCCTATGTGCAAGAATATAACTACTATAATACTGCCCCTATGTACAAGAATATAACTACTATAATACTGCTCCTATGTACAAGAATATAACTACTATAATACTGCCTCCTATATACAAGAATATAACTACTATAATACTGCTCCTATATACAAGAATATAACTACTATAATACTGCTCCCTATGTACAAGACTATAACTACTATAATACTGCCCCTATGTACAAGAATATAACTACTATAATACTGCTCCTATGTACAAGAATATAACTACTATAATACTGCCCCTATGTACAAGAATATAACTAATATAATACTGCCCCTAAGTACAAGACTATAACTACTATAATACAGCCCCTATGTACAAGAATATAACTACTATAATACTGCGCCTATGTACAAGAATATAACTACTATAATATTGCCCCTATGTACAAGAATATAACTACTATAATACTGCCCCTATGTACAGGAATATAACTACTATAATACTGCCCCTATGTACAAGAATATAACTACTATAATACTGCCTCTATGTACAAGAATATAACTACTATAATACTGCCGCTATGTACAAGAATATAACTACTATAATACTGCCCCTATGTACAAGAATATAACTACTATAATACTGCTCCTATGTACAAGAATATAACTACTATAATACTGCCTCCTATGTACAAGAATATAACTACTATAATACTGCTCCTATATACAAGAATATAACTACTATAATACTGCTCCTATGTACAAGAATATAACTACTATAATACTGCCCCCTTAATACAAGAATATAACTACTATAATACTGCCCCCTATATACAAGGATATAACTGCTATAATACTGCTCCTATATACAGGAATATAACTACTATAATACTGCTCCTATATACAAGAATATAACTACTATAATACTGCTCCTATGTACAAGAATATAACTACTATAATACTGCCCCCTATGTACAAGAATATAACTACTATAATACTGCTCCTATGTACAAGAATATAACTACTATAATACTGCCCCCTATATACAAGAATATAACTACTATAATACTGCTCCTATGTACAAGAATATAACTACTATAATACTGCCCCCTATATACAAGAATATAACTACTATAATACTGCTCCCTATGTTCAAGACTATAACTACTATAATACTGCCCCTATGTACAAGAATATAACTACTATAATACTGCTCCTATGTACAAGAATATAACTACTATAATACTGCTCCTATATACAAGAATATAACTACTATAATACTTCCCCTATGTACAAGAATATAACTACTATAATACTGCCTCTATGTACAAGAATATAACTACTATAATACTGCCCTCTATGTACAAGAATATAACTACTATAATACTGCCCCTATGTACAAGACTATAACTACTATAATACTGCTCCCTATGTACAAGAATATAACTACTATAATACTGCGCCTATGTACAAGAATATAACTACTATAATACTGCTCCTATGTGCAAGAATATAACTACTATAATACTGCCCCTATGTACAAGAATATAACTACTATAATACTGCGCCTATGTACAAGACTATAACTACTATAATACTGCTCCCTATGTACAAGAATATAACTACTATAATACTGCGCCTATGTACAAGACTATAACTACTATAATACTGCTCCCTATGTACAAGAATATAACTACTATAATACTACTCCTATGTGCAAGAATATAACTACTATAATACTGCCCCTATGTACAAGAATATAACTACTATAATACTGCTCCTATGTACAAGAATATAACTACTATAATACTGCCCCCTATGTACAAGAATATAACTACTATAATACTGCCCCTATGTCCAAGAATATAACTACTATAATACTGCCCCTATGTACAAGAATATAACTACTATAATACTGCGCCTATGTACAAGACTATAACTACTATAATACTGCTCCCTATGTACAAGAATATAACTACTATAATACTGCGCCTATGTACAAGACTATAACTACTATAATACTGCTCCCTATGTACAAGAATATAACTACTATAATACTACTCCTATGTGCAAGAATATAACTACTATAATACTGCTCCTATGTACAAGAATATAACTACTATAATACTGCTCCTATGTGCAAGAATATAACTACTATAATACTGCCCCTATGTACAAGAATATAACTACTATAATATTGCCCCTATGTACAAGAATATAACTACTACAATACTGCCCCTACGTACAGGAATATAACTACTATAATACTGCCCCTATGTACAAGAATATAACTACTATAATACTGCCTCTATGTACAAGAATATAACTACTATAATACTGCCGCTATGTACAAGAATATAGCTACTATAATACTGCCCCTATGTACAAGAATATATCTACTATAATACTGCTCCTATGTACAAGAATATAACTACTATAATACTGCCTCCTATGTACAAGAATATAACTAATATAATACTGCCCCCTTAATATAAGAATATAACTACTATAATACTGCCCCCTATATACAAGAATATAACTGCTATAATACTGCTCCTATATACAGGAATATAACTACTATAATACTGCTCCTATATACAAGAATATAACTACTATAATACTGCTCCTATGTACAAGAATATAACTACTATAATACTGCCCCCTATGTACAAGAATATAACTACTATAATACTGCTCCTATGTACAAGAATATAACTACTATAATACTGCCCCCTATATACAAGAATATAACTACTATAATACTGCTCCTATGTACAAGAATATAACTACTATAATACTGCCCCCTATATACAAGAATATAACTACTATAATACTGCTCCCTATGTACAAGACTATAACTACTATAATACGGACCCTATGTACAAGAATATAACTACTATAATACTGCTCCTATGTACAAGAATATAACTACTATAATACTGCTCCTATGTACAAGAATATAACTACTATAATACTTCCCCTATGTACAAGAATATAACTACTATAATACTGCCTATATGTACAAGAATATAACTACTATAATACTGCCCCCTATGTACAAGAATATAACTACTATAATACTGCTCCTATGTACAAGAATATAACTACTATAATAGTACTCCTATGTGCAAGAATATAACTACTATAATACTGCCCCTATGTACAAGAATATAACTACTATAATACTGCTCCTATGTACAAGAATATAACTACTATAATACTGCCTCCTATATACAAGAATATAACTACTATAATACTGCTCCTATATACAAGAATATAACTACTATAATACTGCTCCCTATGTACAAGACTATAACTACTATAATACTGCCCCTATGTACAAGAATATAACTACTATAATACTGCTCCTATGTACAAGAATATAACTACTATAATACTGCCCCTATGTACAAGAATATAACTAATATAATACTGCCCCTATGTACAAGACTATAACTACTATAATACAGCCCCTATGTACAAGAATATAACTACTATAATACTGCGCCTATGTACAAGAATATAACTACTATAATATTGCCCCTATGTACAAGAATATAACTACTATAATACTGCCCCTATGTACAGGAATATAACTACTATAATACTGCCCCTATGTACAAGAATATAACTACTATAATACTGCCTCTATGTACAAGAATATAACTACTATAATACTGCCGCTATGTACAAGAATATAATTACTATAATACTGCCCCTATGTACAAGAATATAACTACTATAATACTGCTCCTATGTACAAGAATATAACTACTATAATACTGCCTCCTATGTACAAGAATATAACTACTATAATACTGCTCCTATATACAAGAATATAACTACTATAATACTGCTCCTATGTACAAGAATATAACTACTATAATACTGCCCCCTTAATACAAGAATATAACTACTATAATACTGCCCCCTATATACAAGGATATAACTGCTATAATACTGCTCCTATATACAGGAATATAACTACTATAATACTGCTCCTATATACAAGAATATAACTACTATAATACTGCTCCTATGTACAAGAATATAACTACTATAATACTGCCCCCTATGTACAAGAATATAACTACTATAATACTGCTCCTATGTACAAGAATATAACTACTATAATACTGCCCCCTATATACAAGAATATAACTACTATAATACTGCTCCTATGTACAAGAATATAACTACTATAATACTGCCCCCTATATACAAGAATATAACTACTATAATACTGCTCCCTATGTTCAAGACTATAACTACTATAATACTGCCCCTATGTACAAGAATATAACTACTATAATACTGCTCCTATGTACAAGAATATAACTACTATAATACTGCTCCTATATACAAGAATATAACTACTATAATACTTCCCCTATGTACAAGAATATAACTACTATAATACTGCCTCTATGTACAAGAATATAACTACTATAATACTGCCCTCTATGTACAAGAATATAACTACTATAATACTGCCCCTATGTACAAGACTATAACTACTATAATACTGCTCCCTATGTACAAGAATATAACTACTATAATACTGCGCCTATGTACAAGAATATAACTACTATAATACTGCTCCTATGTGCAAGAATATAACTACTATAATACTGCCCCTATGTACAAGAATATAACTACTATAATACTGCGCCTATGTACAAGACTATAACTACTATAATACTGCTCCCTATGTACAAGAATATAACTACTATAATACTGCGCCTATGTACAAGACTATAACTACTATAATACTGCTCCCTATGTACAAGAATATAACTACTATAATACTACTCCTATGTGCAAGAATATAACTACTATAATACTGCCCCTATGTACAAGAATATAACTACTATAATACTGCTCCTATGTACAAGAATATAACTACTATAATACTGCCCCCTATGTACAAGAATATAACTACTATAATACTGCCCCTATGTCCAAGAATATAACTACTATAATACTGCCCCTATGTACAAGAATATAACTACTATAATACTGCGCCTATGTACAAGACTATAACTACTATAATACTGCTCCCTATGTACAAGAATATAACTACTATAATACTGCGCCTATGTACAAGACTATAACTACTATAATACTGCTCCCTATGTACAAGAATATAACTACTATAATACTACTCCTATGTGCAAGAATATAACTACTATAATACTGCCCCTATGTACAAGAATATAACTACTATAATACTGCTCCTATGTACAAGAATATAACTACTATAATACTGCCTCAAATATACAAGAATATAACTACTATAATACTGCTCCTATATACAAGAATATAACTACTATAATACTGCTCCCTATGTACAAGACTATAACTACTATAATACTGCCCCTATGTACAAGAATATAACTACTATAATACTGCTCCTATGTACAAGAATATAACTACTATAATACTGCCCCTATGTACAAGAATATAACTAATATAATACTGCCCCTATGTACAAGACTATAACTACTATAATACAGCCCCAATGTACAAGAATATAACAACTATAATACTGCGCCTATGCACAAGAATATAACTACTATAATATTGCCCCTATGTACAAGAATGTAACTACTATAATACTGCCCCTATGTACAGGAATATAACTACTATAATACTGCCCCTACGTACAAGAATATAACTACTATAATACTGCCTCTATGTACAAGAATATAACTACTATAACACTGCCCCTATGTACAAGAATATAACTACTATAATACTGCTCCTATGTACAAGAATATAACTACTACAATACTGCCTCCTATATACAAGAATATAACTACTATAATACTGCTCCTATATACAAGAATATAACTACTATAATACTGCTCCTATGTACAAGAATATAACTACTATAATACTGCCCCCTTAATACAAGAATATAACTACTATAATACTGCCCCCTATATACAAGAATATAACTGCTATAATACTGCTCCTATATACAGGAATATAACTACTATAATACTGCTCCTATATACAAGAATATAACTACTGTAATACTGCTCCTATGTACAAGAATATAACTACTATAATACTGCCCCCTATGTACAAGAATATAACTACTATAATACTGCTCCTATGTACAAGAATATAACTACTATAATACTGCTCCTATGTACAAGAATATAACTACTATAATACTGCCCCCTTAATACAAGAATATAACTACTATAATACTGCCCCCTATATACAAGAATATAACTGCTATAATACTGCTCCTATATACAGGAATATAACTACTATAATACTGCCCATATGTACAAGAATATAACTACTATAATACTGCGCCTATGTACAAGACTATAACTACTATAATACTGCTCCCTATGTACAAGAATATAACTACTATAATACTGCTCCTATGTACAAGAATATAACTACTATAATACTGCCCCCTATGTACAAGAATATAACTACTATAATACTGCCCCTATGTACAAGACTATAACTACTATAATACTGCTCCCTATGTACAAGAATATAACTACTATAATACAGCGCCTATGTACAAGAATATAACTACTATAATACTGCTCCTATGTGCAAGAATATAACTACTATAATACTGCCCCTATGTACAAGAATATAACTACTATAATACTGCGCCTATGTACAAGACTATAACTACTATAATACTGCTCCCTATGTACAAGAATATAACTACTATAATACTGCGCCTATGTACAAGACTATAACTACTATAATACTGCTCCCTATGTACAAGAATATAACTACTATAATACTACTCCTATGTGCAAGAATATAACTACTATAATACTGCCCCTATGTACAAGAATATAACTACTATAATACTGCTCCTATGTACAAGAATATAACTACTATAATACTGCCTCCTATATACAAGAATATAACTACTATAATACTGCCTCCTATGTACAAGAATATAACTACTATAATACTGCTCCTATATACAAGAATATAACTACTATAATACTGCTCCTATGTACAAGAATATAACTACTATAATACTGCCCGCTTAATACAAGAATATAACTACTATAATACTGCCCCTATATACAAGAATATAACTGCTATAATACTGCTCCTATATACAGGAATATAACTACTATAATACTGCTCCTATATACAAGAATATAACTACTATAATACTGCCCCCTATGTACAAGAATATAACTACTATAATACTGCTCCTATGTACAAGAATATAACTACTATAAAACTGCCCCCTATATACAAGAATATAACTACTATAATACTGCTCCCTATGTACAAGACTATAACTACTATAATACTGACCCTATGTACAAGAATATAACTACTATAATACTGCTCCTATGTACAAGAATATAACTACTATAATACTGCTCCTATGTACAAGAATATAACTACTATAATACTTCCCCTATGTACAAGAATATAACTACTATAATACTGCCTCTATGTACAAGAATATAACTACTATAATACTGCCCCCTATGTACAAGAATATAACTACTATAATACTGCCCCTATGTACAAGACTATAAATACTATAATACTGCTCCCTATGTACAAGAATATAACTACTATAATACTGCTCCTATGTACAAGAATATAACTACTGTAATACTGCTCCTATGTGCAAGAATATAACTACTATAATACTGTCCCTATGTACAAGAATATAACTACTATAATATTGCCCCTATGTACAAGAATATAACTACTATAATACTGCCCCTATGTACAGGAATATAACTACTATAATACTGCCCCTATGTACAAGAATATAACTACTATAATACTGCCTCTATGTACAAGAATATAACTACTATAATACTGCCGCTATGTACAAGAATATAACTACTATAATACTGCCCCTATGTACAAGAATATAACTACTATAATACTGCTCCTATGTACAAGAATATAACTACTATAATACTGCCTCCTATGTACAAGAATATAACTACTATAATACTGCTCCTATATACAAGAATATAACTACCATAATACTGCTCCTATGTACAAGAATATAACTACTATAATACTGCCCCCTTAATACAAGAATATAACTACTATAATACTGCTCCCTATGTACAAGACTATAACTACTATAATACTGACCCTATGTACAAGAATATAACTACTATAATACTGCTCCTATGTACAAGAATATAACTACTATAATACTGCCCCCTATATACAAGAATATAACTACTATAATACTGCTCCCTATGTACAAGACTATAACTACTATAATACTGACCCTATGTACAAGAATATAACTACTATAATACTGCTCCTATGTACAAGAATATAACTAATATAATACTGCTCCTATGTACAAGAATATAACTACTATAATACTTCCCCTATGTACAAGAATATAACTACTATAATACTGCCTCTATGTACAAGAATATAACTACTATAATACTGCTCCCTATGTACAAGAATATAACTACTATAATACTGCCCCTATGTACAAGACTATAACTACTATAATACTGCTCCCTATGTACAAGAATATAACTACTATAATACTGCTCCTATGTACAAGAATATAACTACTATAATACTGCTCCTATGTACAAGAATATAACTACTATAATACTGCCTCCTATATACAAGAATATAACTACTATAATACTGCTCCTATATACAAGAATATAACTACTATAATACTGCTCCCTATGCACAAGACTATAACTACTATAATACTGCCCCTATGTACAAGAATATAGCTACTATAATACTGCTCCTATGCACAAGAATATAACTACTATAATACTTCCCCTATGTACAAGAATATAACTAATATAATACTGCCCCCTATGTACAAGACTATAACTACTATAATACAGCCCCTATGTACAAGAATATAACTACTATAATACTGCGCCTATGTACAAGAATATAACTACTATAATATTGCCCCTATGTACAAGAATATAACTACTATAATACTGCCCCTATGTACAGGAATATAACTACTATAATACTGCCCCTATGTACAAGAATATAACTACTATAATACTGCCTCTATGTACAAGAATATAACTACTATAATACTGCCGCTATGTACAAGAATATAACTACTATAATACTGCCCCTATGTACAAGAATATAACTACTATAATACTGCTCCTATGTACAAGAATATAACTACTATAATACTGCCTCCTATGTACAAGAATATAACTACTATAATACTGCTCCTATATACAAGAATATAACTACTATAATACTGCTCCTATGTACAAGAATATAACTACTATAATACTGCCCCCTTAATACAATAATATAACTACTATAATACTGCCCCCTATATACAAGGATATAACTGCTATAATACTGCTCCTATATACAGGAATATAACTACTATAATACTGCTCCTATATACAAGAATATAACTACTATAATACTGCTCCTATGTACAAGAATATAACTACTATAATACTGCCCCCTATGTACAAGAATATAACTACTATAATACTGCTCCTATGTACAAGAATATAACTACTATAATACTGCCCCCTATATACAAGAATATAGCTACTATAATACTGCTCCTATGTACAAGAATATAACTACTATAATACTGCCCCCTATATACAAGAATATAACTACTATAATACTGCTCCCTATGTTCAAGACTATAACTACTATAATACTGCCCCTATGTACAAGAATATAACTACTATAATACTGCTCCTATGTACAAGAATATAACTACTATAATACTGCTCCTATATACAAGAATATAACTACTATAATACTTCCCCTATGTACAAGAATATAACTACTATAATACTGCCTCTATGTACAAGAATATAACTACTATAATACTGCCCCCTATGTACAAGAATATAACTACTATAATACTGCCCCTATGTACAAGACTATAACTACTATAATACTGCTCCCTATGTACAAGAATATAACTACTATAATACTGCGCCTATGTACAAGAATATAACTACTATAATACTGCTCCTATGTGCAAGAATATAACTACTATAATACTGCCCCTATGTACAAGAATATAACTACTATAATACTGCGCCTATGTACAAGACTATAACTACTATAATACTGCTCCCTATGTACAAGAATATAACTACTATAATACTGCGCCTATGTACAAGACTATAACTACTATAATACTGCTCCCTATGTACAAGAATATAACTACTATAATACTACTCCTATGTGCAAGAATATAACTACTATAATACTGCCCCTATGTACAAGAATATATCTACTATAATACTGCTCCTATGTACAAGAATATAACTACTATAATACTGCCCCCTATGTACAAGAATATAACTACTATAATACTGCCCCTATGTACAAGACTATAACTACTATAATACTGCTCCCTATGTACAAGAATATAACTACTATAATACTGCGCCTATGTACAAGAATATAACTACTATAATACTGCTACTATGTGCAAGAATATAACTACTATAATACTGCCCCTATGTACAAGAATATAACTACTATAATACTGAGCCTATGTACAAGACTATAACTACTATAATACTGCTCCCTATGTACAAGAATATAACTACTATAATACTGCGCCTATGTACAAGACTATAACTACTATAATACTGCTCCCTATGTACAAGAATATAACTACTATAATACTACTCCTATGTGCAAGAATATAACTACTATAATACTGCCCCTATGTACAAGAATATAACTACTATAATACTGCTCCTATGTACAAGAATATAACTACTATAATACTGCCTCCTATATACAAGAATATAACTACTATAATACTGCTCCTATATACAAGAATATAACTACTATAATACTGCTCCCTATGTACAAGACTATAACTACTATAATACTGCCCCTATGTACAAGAATATAACTACTATAATACTGCTCCTATGTACAAGAATATAACTACTATAATACTGCCCCTATGTACAAGAATATAACTAATATAAAACTGCCCCTATGTACAAGACTATAAGTACTATAATACAGCCCCTATGTACAAGAATATAAGTACTATAATACTGCGCCTATGTACAAGAATATAACTACTATAATATTGCCCCTATGTACAAGAATATAACTACTATAATACTGCCCCTATGTACAGGAATATAACTACTATAATACTGCCCCTATGTACAAGAATATAACTACTATAATACTGCCTCTATGTACAAGAATATAACTACTATAATACTGCCGCTATGTACAAGAATATAACTACTATAATACTGCCCCTATGTACAAGAATATAACTACTATAATACTGCTCCTATGTACAAGAATATAACTACTATAATACTGCTCCTATATACAAGAATATAACTACTATAATACTTCCCCTATGTACAAGAATATAACTACTATAATACTGCCTCTATGTACAAGAATATAACTACTATAATACTGCCCCCTATGTACAAGAATATAACTACTATAATACTGCCCCTATGTACAAGACTATAACTACTATAATACTGCTCCCTATGTACAAGAATATAACTACTATAATACTGCGCCTATGTACAAGAATATAACTACTATAATACTGCTCCTATGTGCAAGAATATAACTACTATAATACTGCCCCTATGTACAAGAATATAACTACTATAATACTGCGCCTATGTACAAGACTATAACTACTATAATACTGCTCCCTATGTACAAGAATATAACTACTATAATACTGCGCCTATGTACAAGACTATAACTACTATAATACTGCTCCCTATGTACAAGAATATAACTACTATAATACTACTCCTATGTGCAAGAATATAACTACTATAATACTGCCCCTATGTACAAGAATATATCTACTATAATACTGCTCCTATGTACAAGAATATAACTACTATAATACTGCCCCCTATGTACAAGAATATAACTACTATAATACTGCCCCTATGTACAAGACTATAACTACTATAATACTGCTCCCTATGTACAAGAATATAACTACTATAATACTGCGCCTATGTACAAGAATATAACTACTATAATACTGCTACTATGTGCAAGAATATAACTACTATAATACTGCCCCTATGTACAAGAATATAACTACTATAATACTGAGCCTATGTACAAGACTATAACTACTATAATACTGCTCCCTATGTACAAGAATATAACTACTATAATACTGCGCCTATGTACAAGACTATAACTACTATAATACTGCTCCCTATGTACAAGAATATAACTACTATAATACTACTCCTATGTGCAAGAATATAACTACTATAATACTGCCCCTATGTACAAGAATATAACTACTATAATACTGCTCCTATGTACAAGAATATAACTACTATAATACTGCCTCCTATATACAAGAATATAACTACTATAATACTGCTCCTATATACAAGAATATAACTACTATAATACTGCTCCCTATGTACAAGACTATAACTACTATAATACTGCCCCTATGTACAAGAATATAACTACTATAATACTGCTCCTATGTACAAGAATATAACTACTATAATACTGCCCCTATGTACAAGAATATAACTAATATAAAACTGCCCCTATGTACAAGACTATAAGTACTATAATACAGCCCCTATGTACAAGAATATAAGTACTATAATACTGCGCCTATGTACAAGAATATAACTACTATAATATTGCCCCTATGTACAAGAATATAACTACTATAATACTGCCCCTATGTACAGGAATATAACTACTATAATACTGCCCCTATGTACAAGAATATAACTACTATAATACTGCCTCTATGTACAAGAATATAACTACTATAATACTGCCGCTATGTACAAGAATATAACTACTATAATACTGCCCCTATGTACAAGAATATAACTACTATAATACTGCTCCTATGTACAAGAATATAACTACTATAATACTGCCCCCTATGTACAAGAATATAACTACTATAATACTGCCCCTATGTACAAGACTATAACTACTATAATACTGCTCCCTATGTACAAGAATATAACTACTATAATACTGCGCCTATGTACAAGAATATAACTACTATAATACTGCTCCTATGTGCAAGAATATAACTACTATAATACTGCCCCTATGTACAAGAATATAACTACTATAATACTGCGCCTATGTACAAGACTATAACTACTATAATACTGCTCCCTATGTACAAGAATATAACTACTATAATACTGCGCCTATGTACAAGACTATAACTACTATAATACTGCTCCCTATGTACAAGAATATAACTACTATAATACTACTCCTATGTGCAAGAATATAACTACTATAATACTGCCCCTATGTACAAGAATATAACTACTATAATACTGCTCCTATGTACAAGAATATAACTACTATAATACTGCCTCCTATATACAAGAATATAACTACTATAATACTGCTCCTATATACAAGAATATAACTACTATAATACTGCTCCCTATGTACAAGACTATAACTACTATAATACTTCCCCTATGTACAAGAATATAACTACTATAATACTGCTCCTATGTACAAGAATATAACTACTATAATACTGCCCCTATGTACAAGAATATAACTAATATAATACTGCTCCTATGTACAAGACTATAACTACTATAATACAGCCCCTATGTACAAGAATATAACTACTATAATACTGCGCCTATGTACAAGAATATAACTACTATAATATTGCCCCTATGTACAAGAATATAACTACTATAATACTGCCCCTATGTACAGGAATATAACTACTATAATACTGCCCCTATGTACAAGAATATAACTACTATAATACTGCCCCCTATATACAAGAATATAACTACTATAATACTGCTCCTATGTTCAAGAATATAACTACTATAATACTGCCCCCTTAATACAAGAATATAACTACTATAATACTGCCCCCTATATACAAGGATATAACTGCTATAATACTGCTCCTATATACAGGAATATAACTACTATAATACTGCTCCTATGTACAAGAATATAACTACTATAATACTGCTCCTATGTACAAGAATATAACTACTATAATACTGCCCCCTATGTACAAGAATATAACTACTATAATACTGCTCCTATGTACAAGAATATAACTACTATAATACTGCCCCCTATATACAAGAATATAACTACTATAATACTGCTATGTACAAGAATATAACTACTATAATACTGCCCCCTATATACAAGAATATAACTACTATAATACTGCTCCCTATGTTCAAGACTATAACTACTATAATACTGCCCCTATGTACAAGAATATAACTACTATAATACTGCTCCTATGTACAAGAATATAACTACTATAATACTG